>NC_090826.1:23692318-23992318 GCF_028021215.1 Eschrichtius robustus | reverse complement strand
TGGGGTGGAGTGGGGGGTCATCAATGGGGGAGGGGCCACCTCAAACCTGCCCGTCCAGCCAGCCTGTCCCCAGCTGAGGCAAGAGCCCATCATCAGCAAATCGTGGCTTTAGGTTAAATGCTGTCTTCTCCTGGCTCTCTGGTCTTTCTTCCAAAATGCGAATTCTCTCTGACCTCTGGGGAAGTGGGTGACTGCTTTCTCCTTGGGAGGCAGAATCTCAGAGCCCTTAGGTTGGGAGTTGGAGGGTGGGGTGGGCAGGGGTGCTGTGAAAGTAGAGAAAGCGGCCCCTGGAGACAGGGTGCTCTGCCACTTTATTGCTGAGCTACATTAGACAGGTTATTTAATCTCTCTGGGTCACTTCCCAACCTTGCCTATCTCATGGGCTGGCATAAAAATGAGCTCAGTCACTACATGTAAAGTATTTGAGATAGCGCCTGGCAGACAGGAAGCCCACAATACGTGTTAGTGACTATAATAATAAGAGTAATAGTATTTATAGTAATTATTTGTGTTTTTGTTATTATTAGTTTATATTGTGTCAGTCATGCCTGTTGATGCAGGGCAAGCAGGAGGCCCTCAAGCCCCTCCCTGGTGTGGCCCCTCCCTCCAATCCAATCCCCTCCCCCCACCATCTTTTCAATTACACGGAACTCCCCTCCTCCTCCCATATTTTCTAGCCTCCCTGCCTTTGGACATGCCATTCCCCCTGCCTGGAAGGCTCTTCCATCATCTTTCCCTGGCAAACTCTTACTCTACCTGGATGAATCAGCTCAGATGCCACCTCCTCCGTGAAGCCAGCTCAGAGATCCCCTCCCCCACCTCTTCTGGAAGCCCCCTGGGTTGCCAGCACCTTCTCTGGGCTCCTGCAGTAATTGACACATTCCAGGTCCCACCTCCAATCACCCAGCACCAGCACCGTCCCTTACATTCCCCAGGGCAGGGACTTCCTCCGCTGTCTTTCCATCTCTGTGTCCCTGGTCCCAGAACCCCACTTGTCACAGTGTGGGTGTCCACGAGTGATTACTAAACAAATAAACCAAGTGCATAACGTCAGGTTCTCTTGGGTCCTGAGTGACTCACCCTGTCTGAGCCTCGGATGCCCCATCTGTAATATGGCTGTGATAGCCCCTGTGGGGCCCTCCCTCCCAGGAGAACAAAGAATGCTGGCATCCTTAGGCAGGCGGCCCTCCAGGGCAGGGGCTGCGAAAGGGAAGGAATTCTGCTATTAAGCTCATCAATTCTAGCGTCTGGTCTTTGGGGAGAAGAGCTTGCCTGGTAATTAGGGTTGTTAGGGGAGATACAGGCGGGGCTAGTATTGATGCCAGCGTCGACCTAGGGCAGCCAGACCCGAGGCTGTGGGCGGCAGAGGCGGGCACTGGGACGGGGCTAGGTGGGCGGGAACCTCTGCCTCATCTGTGAGGCAGAGAAGGACCAGCCTTTTCCTCCTGGTGTGGGAAGCCCCGCGGCGGTCCCGGATCCGGCCTGAAGGTGGCGCTGCAGGCTCTCGCAAGGACAGCTCAGCCAGGGACGCAGCCCTGTGCCTGGAGGTGAGCAGGGTCTGGAGAGAACAGAGCGCGGGGATGGGGGGAAAGAGGGGCGCAGGAAGGAGGAAAGGCAGAGAGCGGGGAGAGGGGGATACAAAGGACTGGAGGAGAGGACAGAGAGAGAGAAGCGGGGAGACCAGAAGAGGGAGGAGAGAAAATGCTAGGGCGGGAAGGGGAGCAGGAGGGGGAGAAGGAGGCTTCTTCCCATCCAGGGGCTTGGAGGAGCCCAATCCTCTTGGAATCCCCTTCCCCCCAATGTCTACAGAAGGGTCACTTCCTCCGTTACCCCCTCCGCCATCCCTGCATGGCTCCCAGGGCCCTCAGGGTGAAGCCCAGCCTGCACAGCCCAGCCTCATCCTCTGTGGTCTGACCCTGGAGGACCCCTGTCCGTATTTCTCCACCTTCCCACCCCCCATTCCACCCTCACATCCCAGCCCCAGCCATGCAGCACTGCCTGCCACTTCCAAGGGTCCCGGCTCTCCCTCTCTGCCAGACCTTTGCAGGTGCCTGGTTGCTGCTGCCAGTAACAACCTTCTCCCCCACTTACCCCTCCTGCTGGCTCCCCCATTTCTCCTCCAGGTCTCAGAACCTGACCCCTGTCCAGGGTCAGGGACCTCCCCTGGGCTGCCCGTCCTGTCCCGCATCTCCCCCCATCTCAGCACTGACCACTCTGGGTTGTGATTGATTCAACCATTTCCCCAGCCAGACTGGGAGCTCTCTGATGGCAGGGACACGGCCTTGGCCCCCTCGGTGTCCCCTTCGTGGCCAGCCTAGGGGCTGAACAGGCACAGGTGGGCAACAGACCATGCCTGTAGGATGAGTGAATGATCCGATGAAGGGCTGAGTGTGGGAGAAAAGGCAGAGAGAGACATGGAGGAAGAGGAAGAAAACAAAGCAGAGAAGAGATGGATTAGGAGAGAGAGCACTGAGGAGGGCACCCCAGCCCCCAGGTGTGAAGGACCCCCCCTACCATCTCCAGGGCCTCAGCACTGCCAGGCAGGGCTCTCCCATCTGAGGTCAGCTGACTGCCTGGCTCTGGACCCCTCTCAGCGTCCAGCAGTCCTTCCTTGTTATGGGGGTACAGGTAACAGAACCTGCTCAGCTGCAGGGGAAAGGGTCTCTCTGGTGCCCAAGGCAAAGCAAACAACCAGAACTACTGAGGGACCTGGACCCAGACCAGGGAAGGGCACCAGCCAGAAGGCAGCTTGCTCTCCCTCTCTTTCCATGGGACTTTCATTCTCTACCTTTCTCAGTATCCTACACACTTGGACTTTATTCATCATCAGCTCAAATAACCAGCAGACCCAATTAGCTCCTTTTAGTCTCAACCTCAGATTTATAGGAGAGATAGTGCCCAGCTGGGGCAGGTGTCTGCCACGATCCAGTCCCCATGGGGTTGGGTGGAACAGGTCAGTGTCAGAGGACACAAACAGGGCTGCTGGGGGCAGTGCAAAGGACACCAGGACATGGGGGCAGGGAATGCCACTGGCATCCTCACCACACCCTCCCTCTGGTGTCATAGGTGCAGGACCCTGCTCCTTGTCAGACACTCTGAGGGGTCGTTTCACATCTTGGTCAAACATCACCTGACCAGCTCTTGTATTCCCATTTTACAGATGAAGGACCTGAGGCTCACTGCCTGTCCTCTTTCCATCCCCTGAGCTCCTAGATTCTGTTCCTTCCTCTGCCACCATCCTGTTGAGTTTCTTTAGTCTAGCCTCTGTCTTCTGGGGCCTCAGTTTCCCCTCTGTAAAATGGGGAGATAGAGCCACGAGGCCCCTTTCAGCCCTGACACTTGGGGGATCCCTTTGCTCTACTTGGAGGCAGCCAGCGGCCTCGGCGAAACTCGTGATCCATGCCCTTCCCTCCTGATGATTCATTTGTTGTTTGGGGCCCTTGGAGAAGCCCCTGGGTAAATATTAATAATGCAGGGTTGCCTTCATGTCTGAGAAAGGGGATGAATCATTTCCTGCTTCCCTCCGGGCTCAGGATTGTAGCTGAAAATATGCTGGCTCTTTGGAGCGGCTGTAAAGAGACCTGGATTGATGGGGTCTTGTAGCTGAGGCAGAGCCATGAAAAACTTCTGCCCTGGCAGCCTCGGGGCCTGAAGCCTACTGCCCCAAAGGCATGTCTGCGTGAGAAGGCTTAGCGTCCAGGCCGGGTCCTGCCAAGTCCTTGCTGCGGGGCTCACTCTGCCTCTCCTGGATGCGTCTACCGGCAGGGCTGGAGGAGGCAGGTGTGCAGAGAGTCTGGTTCTCACCCCACCGAGCCTCTGGGCGCTCACCTTCCCTGGGCCTGTGCTGGTCACACGTGGATGCACCTCTGTGTCCCCACCCCGAGTGCACTACTCAAGGGCAGGGCCCCCCAGGTTTCACTCAGTACCCCCAGAGCTGACACAGACCTGGTGCTTTGAGAGCATCTGTCCAGCTCATAATGAGCCCCTGCTCAGCCCTCTTCACCTACAAGGCATTTCCCAGAAGCCACAGTTGTGCTGTTTGACCTGCCTCTGACGAGAGCAGGCGAGACCAGAGCAGACAAGCCGAAAGCCAATCCAAGATGGACCAGGTGGATTCTCTAACGGAGGGAATCTAGTTGCATCTGGGCTGTTCTCTCAAATGGAGATGTCTGTGCTCAGGAGCTGAGGGGGCCATCTTCTGTCTCCATGGAACAGCAAGAAGAGGGTCCAGCCCATTCCCTGGGCCTCTCTCCTTCCGAGGCCAGGCTGCCTCCTCATCCTTGGGTTCTAGGAGATGTCCCAGTGTCACTATCATACCCCCCCTTGTCTGCTTAAGCCAGTGTGAGTTGATCCTACTACACGCCACCAGAATCCCGCAGATCCAGGCACACCCTGCAGGTGCCAGGCGGTGCTCAGCCATTTGACCTCATTATGTCACAGCCTTCTTTTTACATCTGCCAGGTGGGCATCTCCAGCCTCCCATTTTGCAGGAAACTGACACGGAGAGAGCTCAGACCCCTAGTCTAGAGTCACCAGAGCGTAGTCTGATTTTCCCACAGCCCTGGGTGCATCTCCTCCCACCAGACCTTATATGATACAAGCGGCTTGGGAGCCAGGGGTCCAGATGGACTTACTGGGGCCACTCCTTCCAGATCCCACCAACTCAGGCCCCGGGAGAGTGCTCACCAGGGAGCTGGGAGCTCAGTGAGTCTGCAGGACAGCCTTGCAGTCACCAGTTCTGGAGCTGGGAGACGGGCAAGGTGAAGGGGTCCTCTACCCATCGCTCTCTGAACAGGACGGGGCTCTTGCAGTCAGCTCTCTGCTCTGAGTCATTTGACTGGTCCAGGGTAATTGAAATCTCACAGCCGTCTATTAGTCTCAGGCCATAGATGATTGCCGGGCGGCTGAAGCCCCTGCCCAGAGCAGGGACCTAACTGACCTTCCATTTTGGTCTTGCAGCTGGACCAGTGGGTTATTTTCAGGGCCAGGGCGCCTAAGACCTGACACCCCCTCCCTATTGGTTCTCCAGGCACTGAGGGTAATTGGTCACCTACTGCTGCCCTCAGGGGAGGGTGACCTCAGTGCTTGGAGAGAGAGCTGTTTATAATGAGGGGCACAGGGGGCAGGGGCTCCCTGCAGCCTGTCCTGCTGACATCGTTAGACTGGGCAGGATCGATCTCCACCTGTCCAAAGGCTGCCTTCAAAGTCAAGGGCAGAAGCAACAGAGGACCTTGGAGACTATCATCTCCAGCCCCTTCATTAGACCGCTGAGGGAACGATGTTCCAGGGAGGGTAGGGACCAGCCCAGGGTCACATGCTGAGGCTATGACCCAGACAGTGTGTTATTAAGTGGATAGAGATTCCATAGAAACTACAGGCCAGACAAGACACAGCACCATGGGATTCAAGGTTAATCAGGCAGACACGGTCTGCATCGCCGGGGCAATTCACAGTGTAAGATGGGAGAGAAGCTGCTAATTCTCTGTGAACCGTGGGGTGTGTACCACAGGGGCTGCAGGTCTCGGAGTCAGGGAGGACTTCCCAGGAGAGAGAGGGAGAGACATGGACAGAGAGAGAGGAGGCTGAGCAGGAGAGGTGAGCTAGGCTGTGCCGGCATCTGCACACACCAGGCGAGGGTGTTCCCAGCAGACGGGGTGGGCATGTGCAGGGTGAGCGCAGCAGAGAGACTGGAGCTTGGCGAGGAGGGACAGAGGGCACAGGCAGGGCACAGAGGGCCGTGGGAGGAGCCTGCCTCACTCAGACTCCAGCTCCACACCTCTTCTGGGCGTGGCTATTTCCGCAGGTGGACCCTTCCTACACCAAAGAAAGCAGGCACAGGTTAGACACTCAGGCTGCCAAGGCAGCTTTTCAGCAGTGGTTTGCCATTTGCCATTTGCCAAGCTCTCTTCACCCCTATTCTTTTTTTTTTTTAATTAATTGATTAATTTATTTATTTTTGGCTCTGTTGGGTCTTCGTTTCTGTGCGAGGGCTTTCTCTAGTTGCGGCGAGCGGGGGCCACTCCTCATCGCGGTGCGCGGGCCTCTCACTATCGTGGCCTCTCCTGTTGCGGAGCACAGGCTCCAGACGCGCAGGCTCAGTAATTGTGGCTCACGGGCCTAGTTGCTCCACGGCATGTGAGATCTTCCCGGACCAGGGCTCGAACCCGTGTCCCCTGCATTGGCAGGCGGATTCTCAACCACTGCGCCACCAGGGAAGCCCCCACCTCTATTCTTTCATTTGGTCCTGAGCACTGTCCACACTGTGCAGATGAGGAAACCGAGGCTCAGTTCAGGGGCCAGTCTAAGGCCTCCTAACTAGTGAGGGGAGAAAACAGAATTGAGTCTAAGCCTGTCTAATTCCCCAATTACATTCCCCCCATCCTTCGCCAGACTGCCAGGCAGGATTTTAAGTAGGGTGAACTAGGGAGGGTTTCTCCCAGGACGTGAGTTTCAATCTGATTTTGGAAACCAAAAAGGAACAGGAATCAGATGGCAGGGAAGGTGGGGGACAGGAGAGTCCAGGTGTAGAACCTGGGGTGGGGAAGGTTCTACAGGTGCAGTCAGCTCATCAATGAGAGCAACGGTAGCTGCACTTACTTGAGCACCTACTACGTGCCCAGAGTTTGCAAGCACCTGAGATGTGTCATTTCATTTACCCCATAGGTGGCCCGTGACGTGGACACTATGACAGCTGATCAGTGGTGGAGATGGGACCAGACCAGGGCTATCTGAACAGAACCCGAGGGCGCATTGCCACACCCTAAATGGAGCTGCTGCTGCCAAAATGTCTCCCTGGCTGCGTGACCCCTGACAAGTTGCTTACCTTCTCTGTGCCTCTGTTTCTTCATCTGTAAAACAGAGATGATAATACCTATGAAAGATGAAGAAAACATTTTTGTTTATCAGAATTCTTTCTAGTAAGAGTACAAAAGAGTCTGAAAAGAGAAATCTGTGTGATGACAAAAGCCAATACCCCCAGGGTATGGGGCCAGCTGGTGCCAAAACTTTCTAGAAGGAGAGGGTAAAAGCAGTCTGCAGGAAATAGGGAGACCTGCTTCTTCCGTAGAAGGGGGTGCAGGGCAAGGGGAGAACAGCCAAGGAGGCAGTGAGTCTGTGCCTCTCCCCTCTCCCTGCAAATCTGCAATAAAGCTAATAAATTCAGAAATGCTTAGTGTGGGTGGATATTTTAGAAACCAGTGATGGAGCTGAGCTTTGCACTTGAAATAACCCAAAATGAAAGAGACCCAGCCAGGCAGACAGAAGAGCCCAACTGCAGGAGGAGGGGTCCTTGGGCTCAGGACCACCCATGGCCATAGGCTGCCCAGGGCTCAAGCCAGTTACACTCAGTTCTCCCAGGGTCAAGGGCACCCTAGCTGGCACCTGGTTTCCCTGACCTTGATAGTCATATCCACCTTTTTGTCGTCTCCCTAACCGCCCTAAAGTCATGCTCTGCTTCATCAAATGTCGAGCCTCCCCTGGATTCCATCCTCTGCTGCCCAGCATCTCCATTCTCACACTTTCCATGCTGTCATCAAGTTTGCAAAGCAAGCTCTCACCTCCCGTGTGAAAAGCGAAGCATGGCAAGGCAAACATAGCAAAGAGGAAACAAGAAGCCCTCCCTTAACCCCAGCCCCTCCTCCTCCACCAGCTCTTTGCTGGCCCCTGCTTCCTCCCTTCCACCCCGAGCAGGTGGACTGCAGGGTGCTTTTCACCTGCTACCCCAGCACTCTTCACCTCCTGCCCTGGCACCTTTCACGCCTCACCTACTACTGCTTTCTGACTTGTCAGGGTCACCCATAACCTTCATGTTGCCGTGTCTTGTGACCACTTCTCTGCTGGAGGTGTATGACATGAGGAGCCATGCCCCCTCCTTCTGGAAGTGCTCTGACTCCCTCATACCACCTGCTTCCCTCCCAGCTGCTTGGATCCTCTGTCTCAGTCTCCTGTGCTGAACCCTCCCATCCTAACCCTCAGGGCTCAGGCCAGGCTTTCCCTGGTTGGGAGACATGCTCTTTCTTGCGGAAAGCTCATCAATCGCGGTGGATATTTTTAACAGCTTCATTGAGATGTAACTGACATATGATAAACTAAACATATTAACAGTGACATATTTAAAGACATAATTAAAGGGATATTTTGATAAGGTTTGACATACGTATACATTCATGAAACTCACTGCAATCAAAATAATGAAAATATCCATCATTCCCCCAATTTTCCTCCAGGTCCTTAGTCATCTCCCCTGAAAGCCCCTTCTCTTCCCACAGGCAATCACTAATTTGCTTTCTGTCGCTATAGATTAGTTTATATTTTCTAGAATACATCAATGAAATCAAACAGGATGCACTCTTTTTTGCCTGGTTTCTTTCACTTAGCACAATTCTTTTTATTTTATTTTGTTTTACTTGATTTTATTTTACTTGATTTGCAATATTGTGTTAGTTTCAGGTGTACAGCAAAGTGATTCGGTTATATATATGTATTTTTTTTCATATTATTTTCCAATACAGGTTATTATAAGATATTGAATATAGTTCCCTAGATTTCTTTATTTATGTGTGTGTATCAAGGGTTTATTCATTTTTATAATGGAGTACTATGCTATTGCATGGATATACAATTTGTCCACTTTTCTGTTGATGGACACTTGGGTTGTTTCCACTTTTGAGATATCACAAATAAAACTGCTGAGAACATTCATGTACAAGTCTTTGTATAGACATATGTTCTCACTTCTTTTGGGTAAATACCTAGGAGGGGAATATTTGGGTCTTATGCTATATGTGTTTTACTTTTTAACAAACTGCCTAACTTTTTCCCAAAGTGGCTATAACATTTTACATTCCCACCTGCAGTGTATGAGTGTTCCAATTCCTCCACATCCTCACCAACACTTGGTAAGGTCAATTTTTTTTTTTTTTACTTTTAGGTAAGCAGTGTTGGGATCGATCTCACCATGGTTTTAATTTGCATTTCTCTAATCGCTAATGATATTGAGCATTTTTTTAATGTGCTTACTTGCTGCCTGTATATGTTCTTTGGTGAAGTGTCTATTCAAATCTTTTGTCCATGTTTTTAATTGGACAAAATGTTTTAATAAATTTTTAATTTATTTCCTTATAATTGAGAGTTACCAGAGTTCTTTAAATATTCTGCATACAACTCCTTTATCATATTTGCAAATATTTTCTCCCAGTCTGTGGCTTGTCTTTTCATTCTCTTAACAGCAGTTTTTGAAGAGTAGAAGTTTTAAATTTTTATGAAATTCAATTTATCAATCTGTTCTTTTATGGATTTGGGGTTTTGGTGCCCAATCTAAGAAATCTTTGCCTGATCCCAGATTACAAAGATTTTCTCCTATGGTTTCCTCTAAAAGAGTAGAGTTTTAGGTTTTAAATTTAGGTTTGTAATTCATCTGAAGTTAAATTTTGTATATGGATCAAATTTCAAAAATTTGCCTATAGACTTCCAATTATTCCAGTACCATTTGTTGAAAATACTATCTTTTCTCTACTGAATTGCCTTTCCACCTTTGTCAAAAGTCAGGTGTAAATATACG
Organism: Eschrichtius robustus; assembly: GCF_028021215.1. Taxonomy (NCBI): domain Eukaryota; kingdom Metazoa; phylum Chordata; class Mammalia; order Artiodactyla; family Eschrichtiidae; genus Eschrichtius; species Eschrichtius robustus. The sequence continues at coordinate 23,982,759 of NC_090826.1, read as the reverse complement.
TGAGAATTTGCTTCTAGACTCTATTCTGTTCCATTGACCTATTTGTCCATCTTGATGTCAATACCACACTGTCGTTATTATCGTAACTTTATGTCTTGAAATCAGGTAGTGTTAGTCCTCCATCTTTTTCCTTTTTCTTATAAACTTGCTTTGCCTATTCTAAGTATTCTGAATTTCCATATGAATTTGAGTATCTGACTGTAAACTTTTTCAAAAAAGGATTCTGTTGATTGGGATTGCAATGAATCTAAGGACCAACATGGGGACTTCCCTGGTGGTGCAGTGCTTAGGAATCTGCCTGCCAATGCAGGGGACACAGGTTTCGGCCCTGGTCTGGGAAGATCCCACATGTCGCAGAGCAACTAAGCCCATGCGCCACAACTACTAAGCCTGTGCTCTAAAGCCTGCAAGTCACAACTACTGAGCCCACATGCTGCAACTACTGAAGCCCATGAGCCTAGAGCCCATGCTCCGCAACAAGAGAAGTCACCACAATGAGAAGCCCATGCACCACAACAAAAAGTAGCCACAACTAGAGAAAGCCTACGCACAGCAACAAAGACCCAAAGCAGCCAAAAATAAATAATAATTTTAAAAATAAATAAAGTAAAAGGCTAAGTTGCGAAGGTTTCATTAAATAAAAAAGAAGGGCTAAAAAAAAAAAGACCAACATGAAGAGAATTAACATCTTAATATTGAGTCTTCTGAGCCATGAACATAGTGTATCTCTATATTTCTTTAGTCTTCTTTAATTTCTCTCAACAGTGTTTTATAGTTTTTAGGATACATATCTTCTGCCAGATTTATTTCTAAGTACTTTTTATTTTTGACGCTGTTATGAATGGTATTGTTTTATTAATTTCAATTTTGACTGTTCATTACTAGCATACAAAAATACAATTGATTTTTGTACATCCTGCAAATTTACTAAACATACTGTTTCTAGTAGCTTTTAAATGGATTCCATAAGATTTTCTATGTAGATGATCGTGTCACCTGTAAGAAAAGGCAATTTTACTTCTTTGTTATCAATCTGGGTGCTTTTTATTTATTTTTCTTGTATTATTGCACTAGTTGGAACTTCCAGTGCAATGTTGAATACAAGCAATGAAGAGTGGACATCCTGTCTTGTGTCTTCATCTTAGTGGGAAAGCATTCAGTCTTTTCCCATAATGTATGATGGTAGATCTAGGATTGTCAGAGACACACTTCATCAGGCTGAGAAAGTTCTCTTCTATTCCCAGTTTGCTGAGACTTTTCATCAGAAATCTACGTTGGATTTTGTCAAATGCCTTTTTGCATCTGTAGACTTAGTCATATGGTCTTTCCTTTTTAATTTGTTAATATAATGGATTTCTTTGATTGGTTTTTGAATGCTAAACCAATCTTGTATTTGTGGGATAACCGCCACTGAGACATGATGTATTAACTTTTTCATATGCCATTGGATTTTATTTGCTAAAATAATGTTTAGAATTTTTACATGTATGTTCTTAAGGGCTATTGGTCTGTAGTTTTCCATTCTTGTAACAACTTTGCCAGGTTTTGGTATCAGGATGATGCTGGCTTCATAAAATGAGATGGGGAGGTATTATTTCTATAGAGGTCATATTATTTCTTAAATGTTTGGTAGAATTTACCAGGGACGCTATCTGGTCCTAGAGTTTTCTTTATGGGAAGGTTTGTAACTACAAATTCGATTTATTGAAGAGATATAGGAATATTCAAGTTACCGCTATCTTCTTTTTTTTTTTTCTTTTTAAAAATTTATTTATTTATTTATTATTTATGGCTGTGTTGGGTGTTCGTTTCTGTGCGAGGGCTTTCTCTAGTTGAGGCAAGTGGGGGCCACTCTTCATCGTGGTGCGCGGGCCTCTCACTGTCACGGCCTCTCTTGTTGCGGAGCACAGGCTCCAGACGCGCAGGCTCAGTAATTGTGGCCCACGGGCCTAGTTGCTCCGCGGCATGTGGGATCTTCCCAGACCAGGACTCGAACCCATGTCCCCTGCATCGGCAGGCAGATTCTCAACCACTGCGCCACCAGGGAAGCCCCACCGCTATCTTCTTGAGTGAGCTTTGGTAGTTTGAGTCTTTCAAGGAATTTGAAAGACTTTCATCTAAATTGTCAAATACATTGTCGTAATGTTGTCATGAATATTCCCTTGCTATCCTTTTAATATCTGTAGAATATATAGTGATGTTACCTCTCTCATTATTAGTATTAGTAATTTGTGTTTTCTCTCTTTTTTTAACTGATCACTCTGGGTATATATATTTATTATTTTATTGATCTTAAGGCATCAGCTTTCAGTTTCATGGTTTTCTCTTTTTTTGATTTCAGTTCACTGATATCAGCTCTCAGCTTTCTTATTTCCTTTTTTCTGCTTACTTTGGGTTTAATTTTCTATTCTTTTTCTAGTTTCTTAAGACGGGAACTGACGTCATTGCTTTGAGACCTCTTTTCTTTTCTAATATAGGCATTTAGTGCTATGCATTGCCCCCTAAGTACTGCTTTAGTCACATTCCATAAATTTTGATATGTTATGTTTTCTTTTTCATTTAGGTGAAAAATACCTTCTTGGAGCCCTTTCAGTTTCCATGGTCCCTGACTCACTGTGGTCCATGGGTGGAGCTGAGTGTAAATGGCCAGGAGACTGTGACCCATCACTTACTTTTCTAGTGAGTTCATCTGGAGACCTCAGTTTTACCACTGATCACATGAATGATTCCCGATGGCCCTTCCAGCTTCACTGTCCTCTGATTAGACTCAATTTAAACCACTCATTTCCTGAGGGAAAAACCAGATTCCCCCCTCACCCAAGAGCTAGGTACATCACATGTGGTCAGGGGCAAGATGGGCCTAGAACCCCTGCTCCTGGTGCCCAGTGGAGAGCCCTTTAGCACCCAAATTACAGCTTACCCAATACAGTCATTGATTAGTTCCCTCATGGCAGGCACAGTGCTAAGCTCCTCATGCATATTATCTCATTTAATCTTTATAACGGCGCCGTGGAGTAGGTGCAGTTCTCGTTGCCATCACAGAGATGTTTAAATCAAGGCTCAGATGTTCAAATCAAGTCTCTTGCTCCAGGTTCCACCTGGAGAAGTGGAAAAGTGTGGGCTCAAATCTGGGTCTGTCTGACCCAAGGTCAGCCCCCCTCAACCCTAGGCAGTTCATCTCTCCTTCCACTTCACCCGATTCAGGGTGTGGGCACAGCCTTGGGGATTTAGGAGCACAGGAGCAGAAGAGAAAGACCAGGAGGAAAGGGGGCAAGGCTGGTTGGAGGGGGGAGAGAGCAGGAGGGAGATGCTCTCTAATTATGAAGAAGTCTTTTGACCTTTTCATGTGCGTTCAGCTAAGTAAAAGGGGTTGAACTTTGCTGCACTGCTTTTAAGTATACATGCAGATTAATGAGGAAAATCTGCTTTGCTAAGCTTAGAAAGCATGGAGATCAAATTGAGCATGGTATTAAGTCTGTTAATGCCAACTCTCAGAGCCAGAGCCAGAACCACAGCTCGAGTCCCATGTGTGCTCCCAGCCATGTCCTCAGATCCTGCTAAGAGCAGAGGCCTTGCTATGTTAAAGGTGAACCCCAGGGAAGGGGCTGGGGAACTCAAACAGGAATCTTTGTAGCCCACCGTCCTTTCTCTGTCTTAAGACCAGACAACTCATGACCTTGTAAGTCTCAGCAAAGCTTATGATAGAGGTTTCCAGGGGCTGATCCTGTTGGATCCTCTGGGCCCCTCAAAGACATTACGGAGCAGAACTCAGGCATCTAGTATAAGGGCAGGTGAGGGCAACTGGGATGCAAAAAGGCAGAGTGGAGTGAAGGAGAAGGTGACTTCCTATTCAAATCCCACCAGCTTGGAAAACTTGGCCAAGGTGTCTCCTGTCTCTGAGTCTCAGTTTCCACACCTGTATAATGGGGCTCACCTCTCCTGCTATGAAGAGTGATGGTGAGGATTAAGTGACACAATTCATATAAAGGGCTTGGCATCTGGTTCATCTCCTCAATTATTCAATAAATATTTATGGATGGGCCCCGGGGAAATATCAGGCAGGAAGCAGACATGGGCTGCCACTGACCATAGACTCAATAACATCCATGAAGGCGGCTAAAGCCAGGGAAATCCACCTAGGAGCTGGTGGGTCAGTGGCCCGAAAACTGGGTGAGCAGGGTGTGAGCCTGACTCTGCCCCTGACCTGCTATGCAACTTCAGGCAGTCACTCAACCTCTCTGAGCTTCATATTTCTTACCTGTGTAAAGGGTGAGGGTCACAGCCTGGGAGGGCTGGGTGTCTGAAGGTGTGCTCAGCCTGGATGATGTTGTGTCCATCAGTGCCCATGGTGCTAGAAGCTTCAGTACCATGGATCTATCAGTGCAGTTGGGAGCTGTCAGAGGGCAGGAGCAGTAATGAGAATTCTGCCTAGCATGGAACCCCAGATCACCCCCTCCACTGGAGGTCCCCCTTCAGGGAAGGGGCTGGACTCCGTAAGAGAGAAAACCTGATGCTTGCTCTGCTCAGGCAGGCTTACAGAACTGGGAAGACCGCCTGGATTCGAATCTGGGCTGTGTGACTTTCGGCAGGTCACTTTCCCTCTCTGAGCCTTAGTTTCCTCATCTGTAACATGGGAATAGTTACACCTCACAGGGCTGATGAAGTGTGTGAAAACTCAGACTCTGGTCCACTCAAGGTCTTGATTATGCATTTGTGTCCTTCCTGAGAGGGCCAGCAGTTTCTCTATCCTTTAAGACCCCATCCTCAGGGACCCAGGACAGGTTGGGGTTACAGAGACCTTCTCAGGGACCTTTCCGATGTCACCTGGCTCTCTCAGTGTGAAGAAACCTTCTCTTGACAACCTCTGTTATCACCCCCTGTTGATAATTCTCACACCCCTCCCGCCCCAAGGGACTCTGCCGGCCACCAGGCCCTCAAACAAGGCTCACGTGGACGCCTGCTCTGAGCTCCAGGTGCTTTGCTGGTTTGTCAGTGATGGGTCCAGCAGCCCTGCAAGGTGGGCCTGACCCCCCTCTTACAGATGGGTAACTGGGGCCCAGAGAAGGGACTAGAGCCAGGGTTGGGGCCACTCCTGTCTGGGCTCAGAGACTGCACTGTCCCTGCGTCCACCATCATCCCACCCAATGCCACTGGGCTCTGTCCCCACGTGAATCACTGGTGTCATTGAGCACTGGCTCCGGGTACCCCTGGAAGTGCGCTCCGTGGACTAAATCCTTCAGTCCTCACCCTCTGGTGTGGGGCCATCAGTATCTAAAGATGAAGTTTCACCTGCACTGATCACCAGGTGCCACATCGGCCACCTCGCTCTGACATCTGCGTTCCTAACCCTGAGCTTCAGTGACGTACCTACTGTGTCCTCTGTCTGGGGCAACCTCCACCCGCCTTACACCAGTGTACTTTTCCACTGGGAAAAATACACTCTCAGTTCAAGACCAAATCAAGTGCCACCTGTTCTGGGACTCCTTCCCTGATCTCCCCTCCAGGAGCCTCCATTCGGGGAGGAATCCCTCATGAAAGCATCAATCTTCTTCATCCTTGAGGTGTGTCCATGTGTCCTTTTCCCCCTCCAGACAATGGTCCCCAGAGTGTGGCCCATGGTAGCATCAATCAGCCCTGATGAAGGATCTGGCTATTTAATAGAAACTGCACTGCGCTGGGGGATGCTGATTAGATACTTCTCACCCCAACAGTCTCTGGGATCCTTTGGCTGAATCCCTTGACTCTGTGAAGGCGGGGCGTAATCCCCAAGCTGCCTCAAAGTCAGGTGGGGTGGGGACCACTCATCTGCCAAGATCCCTCCTAATGAAAAATGTATGAATATTCCTTCTGCAAAGACACTTCAATGCCCTGATCCCCCCGCCGCTCTCTGTACCCACTCCTTGCTTTATTTTCTTCACAGCCCTTCATCACCAGACAATATATGTTCATATGTCTATTTGCTTATTTACTTTTCCCTGCACTAGAATGTCAGGTCAGTGGCAGAGAACTGGACCTATCCTATCCACCATGGATCCCCTTGGCTAGAAGCGTACCTGCACACAGTAGGTGCTCAAACGTGCTTGTTGAGTGAAGGAACGAATAATGAATGGACAGTTAAAGCCGGGGGTCTGGAGTCAAGCAGATCTGGGTTCAAGCCTCGGCTCTTCGAAGCTCGCACTTGTCCCTGCACAGGTGGCGTCTCCTCTTGAGCCTTTGTTTTCTCATCTCTATCGTGGAGCCATCAATAAAATCTCCTGCCTCTTGACATGTGGTTGCACTAGTTTGAGACGAGTCTTCCAGAGAGCTGAGCACAGGCCCTGGTGCTGAGGGAGCTCTCAGCAAACACTGTTTTCTCTACAGCTCCACACAAGTTGTCCTCATAGGCTTCGAGCTGGGGGGCTCAGGGCAGGTGGCTCACTTTGGAGCCTCCGTTTCCTTATATGTCACGTGGAGATCATAACACCTGTCCTGGAAGGTTGCTGTGAAGGTTCAGGAGGTGATGATGATGATAGCTAAACTGACGAACAGCTTCCCATGTGCTTTACCCTGGCTTTATACAAATTAGTGTGTTTCACCTTTATTTCAACCCTAGGGGGCAGGTGCTAATATTATCTCCATTTCACACTTGAGAAGCTGAGGCACATGGCAGGGAAGTAACTGGCCCCGGGTCACCAGAGGATAAGTGGTACAGGGAAGGAGATGGGGAAGGGCCACAGTGGATGCTCAGCCTACACCAGCCCCACTCAGTGCCTGGTGGCCCCAGGGGCAGGGCCAGGGACTCTGCAGGAAATGGACACTTAGTAAGCACTTGAGTGACAGGAAGTGGACAGCAAACAGAGAACAAGAGAGGCCAGACCCTGTCCTATGAAGCACATATGGGGGGAGACAGAGGGGGCTATACCAGAAGCACAAGCTAGAATGGGTTCACTGACAGGTAACCACACTCACGCTATCATGCAAATGTCCCTGGGGTTACTGGTCTTCTGGAGTAACTTGTTCCACAGTCACTGACACAAGGGCATCACAAAGCAGAGAGGTCTACGCATGCCTTTAGCTCCTGATTTAGTTAGCAAAGAGCTTCGTCCAAGTTAGCGTCTTGCTGGGTGGGAAGCTGGGCAGCTGCAGGGCCCACAGTGCCAAGTTTCCAGGTGACCCTCCCAGGGGGAAGGAAGGCCAGGTTCGCCTGCAGGGAAAGGAGAGAGCAGAGGACAGTGAGAAGGTGGGGGCAGCAGAGGGTGGGAGTGGTGCTGAGGAGACAAGGCCAGGAAGACACTAATCTTACTCCGTGAGCCAATCAGGACAGGCTGTGTGTGAGACAAGAGGCAGAGACAGAGAATGCTTCCCTGACCTCCCAGACAACACACACGCATGCACCGGTGCACACACTTGCACAAACACATGCACGTGCACACGTGCACACACATGGACACGTGCATGCACGCATACATTCACACACTCATGTGCACACACACAGACACAAACGCAGCACGTTTCTTCATGGAACGCGTCACCCCCCAATTCCACGTTTGTTGGTGTGACTATTAGATCATCGTGTACCCCCCACTAGACTGTGCGCAGCTTTGGGAAAGCAGGGATGGCTGGGGTGGGGGGATGCTCACCATTGCCTTTCCCCCGGCACATAGCAGTTGCTCACTAATCAGGCATTTGTTCACTGAACGAGTGAAAGAGAAAGGGAGCAAACCAAGTGGCAGGAGACAAGGAGGGGGCTTGGTTTGGGAGGTTAGCACAGCGCTGACGGCACGTGAAGGAATGGGCTGTGCAGAGGCACGTGGCTGGGGAATTTCTGAGAGACTTCTGGGAGAAGCCCTTCACCTCATTCTTCGAGATCAAAGACTCTACTTGACACTTAAGCATCTTGTCTGTTCTATTTTGTAAACAAAAATCGGCAAGGGGTTTGGGACCTGGAACTCAGAGAGTGAGGGCTGGGAAGAGCCATCTCCACGCTGATAGATGAACTCACTGGCTCCAGATTTTTCAATGGCTCTCGTCACGATCACCCCCCGGCTTAGATGAGGAGTCTCCGCACTCAGCAGGGTCTCCAGTGAGCCTAACAGCAACGGGCATTTATTGAGCACTTACTGTATGCCCAGGCCTGAATCCAGCACCCTACATATACTAATCTGTTTAACCTTCACATTGGCCCTTTCAGGGAAGCCCTCTCCCTGTTTCAGGTGGGAGCCTAAGCCACACAGAGATGTGGCCACTTGTCCAGAGCCTCATAGCTGCTGAGTGGAGGCTGGTGAAGCCTGGGCTCCAGAGTGACTCCAGCCTGGCTTATACACCTTCCTGTCTGAGTGACACAGGGTGTCTCTTCAAGCCTGAGATCGCTCATCTGGACAGTGGAGGCATTCAGCAGGTGCTCGATAAACAGTCCCTTTCTATGCACCGGCCTCATGGTGACCCATGAAGATGACTGAGAGCAGCCCAAGCCAGAGGGAACCTGAGTATAGCACTGGAAGGGGCTTAGATCGTTGACTCCAAAAGTCCCATTCTACAGATGAGGAAACTGAGGCCTCAGGAGGGAAATGAGTGGTTCAGATTGCTGGGGTTGGGGTCACACCTTCCCATTCATGGGCCAGTGTTCCTTCCTCACCCACAGCTGTGGTTCAAACATTGCTTCTAAGTTTTAAAATAATAATAAAATAAAGGGACGAGCAAGGAAGTCGCTCCCAACTGACCTGTGGGGCGAGGGCTGGTGCTCACCTGCTTGTTCTAAGAGCAAGGAGAGGAGCAGGGCTCTTCTCTAAGAGGATAAAGGCTGAGGGCAGGGCCTGTGGGTGGCCTTTCTAGAACAGAGCCATGGGCGTGGCGCCCCGCTCAGCGCCCTTCAGTAGCTCCTCCCTGCCAAGCACGTGCCTGCTCTGGGACTTCGTGGCCCTACCCAGCAGCATCTCCTGACACACCCACCCCTGAAGATCACACCCTTCTCTGAACCTGCTTCACTCTCCCTCAGGGTTAGGTCCATTCACTGAAAATGCATTTCTAGAGCCCAACCTCTCGGATGACCAATTGTACAAAAACTTATCCACAGAAGGACTAACAGACCAAATAATAATTTACCAAAAACTGTTAGACCAACCCTTTGGTGACTGTATCCATGCTGTGTGTCCGTTCATCTTCTCAGCAGCTATTTACTGAGCACCTATTGTGTGCCGGGGCAGTGTTGCACAGGGTCAGGAGTGAAGGTGCTGAAATCTAGGGGTGAGGAAATTTCGTTTATCTGCCAAGGCGCGGACGGTGGCAAGAGGCAGCAAAAACAGCCAAGGGAGGGAAGGAAGATGGTTCTGGGGCTGTTAGTCAATCTCCTGTGACCTGGGCTGGCCTGGCGGAGCTGTCTGCTGCCCCACTGCCCCTCCCCCCAAGCACCCTCTGCCTCCGCTCACCAGACGCAGACTCAGGACTCTCACCCAACGCAGAAAGGGAAGGGTGGTGGGGAGGGTCGGGTGGGGGAAGTGTGGTGGGGAGGGTGGTGGGGTGGGGGAGGGTGGTGGGGAGGCTGGAGGGGTGGGGAAAGGTGGTGGGGAATGTGGGGGAAGATGGTGGGGAGGGTGGGCTGTGGGCAGATGGAGCCTGGACCGCTTAGGAGGCATTTGTTCATCACGGTTCCCTAGCTGAAGGTCACAGAGACTGAGGAAGGTTTTGCCTGGGACAGCACGGGGAGGAGGCAGAGGAGAGGGGACTTGGAGATGACTGAGATGGGGGTGGAGGGGGTGGTGGGTCTTGGTGACCAGATCTGCAGCCCATCCTGGAGAAACACAGGAGGGGCGCGTAGAGACCTGTTGCTCTCAGGTCTGCTCAGCTCCTAGAATGGCCTCTCTGCTTCTCACTGGTCTCAGCGTGGCTCTCCCGCAGGGCCGGCTAGCATACAGGTGCTTATAACTGTCAGCAGTGCTCTGACGTGGGATCCACCAGAAAGCCTCCCGAGGTCCTCCTCCTGACCCTCCCAGGAGCCTCGGGCGTCCCCAGGCCACTGCGATGTCCACAGTTCCAGACTGAGATGCAGATCAGGCCTCATCTCCAGCCTCTTACTGGGGTCAGGTCACAAGTGGACTAAGGCCCTTGCTTCCCTCCCTCCCCAGAGGAAGGAAACTCTCCCCAGGCCCACTGCCAGGCCGTTTCCCAAGAGCTTTCTGGAGACGGGGTCCTCTGGGAGGGGTGGGGGCACAGTCCTCATTCCAAGGAATGTTCTGGGTACTTGGATGCCAAGACCCCGCTCTCTCCTCCACCCTCTGACAGCAGTCTGTGTCAGGCCTCCATTTTCTGCCCTGAGCTTTGAGGTGGGGGCCTTTTCTGGGGCTGCATTATACTCCAGATGTGCGCTTCCTTTTCCTGGATGTTCAGAGAAACTGCCACTCTGAGCCTGGGACCTTGGGCTGTCCAAAAGGGGACCAGAGGTGGCAGGTCCTAAACTCAAGAGGCAGGGGAGGGAGTGAGGCCCGGGGAAAGATACAGTCACTGACTGCTGGTATTTTAGCCCTATATTCCTCTGGCTTTCATATCACTTCCTCCAAATCTTTTTATCATACTTCGATAACCATGTGAAAAGCTACTGGGGAGATGCAACCCTGGGAAAACAACAACAGCTGACATTTACAGCGCTCCAAACTGAACACATCACATTCATTACCTTGTCCCAGGCTCACTACAACCCTGCCAGGTAGGGGATATCTCTGTCCCCAGGGTAAGGAAGACGAAACTGAGATACGAAGAGGTTAAGTCATCGGCCCAAGGTCACACTGCACTGCTCATAAGTCATGGACCAACCTCTCCATACCCCACAATTCCCTCCCCACAGCTGCTGAAAAGGCCCTGCCTTATTAAGTAAGAGGCCGAGAGGGCAAGCAACTCCTCCACGGCCACACGGGGCATTAGTGGTTGAGCCTGCCTGGGGTTCCTCTACCTGCAGGCCACTCTGGTCACCTTCTCCTTGGGTACCATGAGGGAGGTGACCCAGAGGATGGAGGAGGCCGGACACAGGGAGACCCAGGCAACTCTGGAGGGTGCCATGAAGATGGGCAGTGCCCACAGCAGCCAGCAAGCTGCGCAGGGACCCCGGGCTCCCTCCTTCCTCCCACCCACATGCTGCAGAGAAATACAGGCTTGAAGTAAACAGATTAGTGGTGGTTTTGTGCTAGCACCTTATTAATTAAATGTCCTAAATACATTGAAACCTGAGCATTTAATTTAGATTTATAGGGATAATTTAAATTTATAAGACCAGCTATTATGCATTAAGTACAGAAAAATGCCAATTGATTTTCACAGGTGATATTTATTGAAGTGCTAAAAAAGAAAACTATGTAAAATTTAATTACCCTGGTGGTGAGCTAAACGCTGGCAGGGAGTTTAAGGTGATGGTGGGGGGAAGTGTGCCTTACTTCAGGAGCTGTTCTCTTATTTTCTGGGTGGCAATTTCATCCTCCCCTTGTTAGTCGTTGAAATAGAAGTAGGCATCACACCGTGAATAAGATACCCACATCATGTGTCACGATGCAAGGTGCTGTCCCAGCCGCTTCTACACCAGCTTCAGGGCTGATGGGTAGGGTGGAGTGAAGTGGTCCAGTGGAAGCCAGGGTGGGAGTCTGGAGCCCTGGGTTCTCATCCCAGCAGGCATGGCCTTCCCTGTGACCTTGGGGCGCTCACCTCAACTCTGTGTACTCGCCTCCGTAGCTCAGAACCAGGAGGAGCATGGCTGGTGGTCTGGATGCCCCTGCCGGCTCTGATGTTTGATGAACTTAAAGATTTGGTCCCCCATCTGGATGGGGCATTGGACGTCATGTCCTAATACCTTGATCTGTCTCTGTCTCTCTCCTCATACACCCCGCAGTCTTGGGAGCTCCACTTTCATGATTCTGAAGGGACCACATCTGCAAGGCGGCAGGCACAGTGATGGGCCAGCTTCCCTCCAGGTAGAGTCAGGCCAAGCCACAGGGCGCTGTGCTGAAGAAGTGAGGAAGGTGGCCCCATGTAATACAGGTGCCGTGGCCTCTGAAGGCAGGACCAGGGTTAGTCTTGCAGAAACCACACCAGGTGTTTTAAACTGAGGGATTTAATGAAAGGAACAAGTTACAAGAGTGTTGGAAGGGCTGAAGGAAACAAAGGGAAGTAGAGATAACCCAGAGGTTAGTTCCTGCACGGGTTTCTAGAGCTGGGGCAACACAGGGAGGGGTAATGTAGCCAGAGCCCTGGACCACTTGCTGTGATGCTGGTGGAGATGCTGCCATTGGGGCCACCTTTGACCACTACTGCCAGACCCACCAAGGTCCACTAGAGCCCACGCCCACCCACTGCTTTTGCTGAGAGGCCCATGATTGCTGCTGGGACCACCAAGGGCCACTTCCATGCAATGAGTGCTCCTTGGTGAGCATCTGTGTGGGTCCTAATATTCTCACACTATATGCTGTTCTGAGAGATCCATCTACACACGTCTTCCCTAAAACCTCCCTGTCACCAATCCTTCCATCCGGTTCTCTCCAGGCCCTGATCATTTGGCCAAACCGTTAGCCATTGCCTGTGAATTGGGTAGATCTTTGCCTCTGGCCGTTTCCCCATTTCAGCTCAGTGGACAGAGGTGTGCTGCTTGAAGACCTGTCCCCTGGGAGGGCTCCTCTTGCTTCCTGTCTTCAGGGTCATCAGCATGGCTGAGGAAGGCCACCAGTTAGCTGGTGCACTGGAGTGAACTGTTCCATCTCCACCAAAAAAAAAAATGTCCACCGGGAACCTCAGAATGTGACCTTATTTGGAAAAGGAGTCTTTGCAGATGTAATTAAGGTAAGGATCTTAAGATGAGATCATCCTGGATTAGGGTGGGCCTGAAATCCAATGATGAATGTCCTTATAAGAGACAGAAAGGGAGACACAGGGACACAGGGTACAGAAGGCCATGTGGAGGTGGAGGCAACTGGGAGAGGCCTGGAAGATTCTCCCCCGGAGAGAGCACGGCTACCAAGCGTCTGGTAATTTGTTACAACAGCCATAGGAAGCGAATATGGCTGGCAATGGAGAATGTTGTACGAGGTCAGTGGTGTGGATTGAAAGGAGGTGGTCATACAGCTGGAGAGGATGCTGTGAGACTCTTGTCACCTGCTCATGTGATTGACCTGTCTCCAGGGTGGGCTTGAGCCCCAGTTACACATGCCACTTTCCCCGGATGCTGGACAGGTGCTGAGGCCGATTCTATACCCCCGTGTTCAGGCAACACCCAGGGCAAGATGGGCCACCAGGTTTCATGGTCACTTGGTGGCCCAGCACTCAGCATCCATTCCATCTCTACCAGGGCCCAGTAAAAAGCCAAGAGCTATTTTCAAATGTGTGACGGTTACCGGCAGAAGAAGACATGGCTTTGTACTGAATACGCAGACAGCTGTGCTGTGAGCGTCCTAGTGGGGCGCACTGCTGAGCACCCCTACTTGCAGAGTTGAGGACCACTGGGTGGCCTGGGCCCTGAGGCCCAGGTGTCAGGGCAGCTGGCCCTGGAGACTGGAATGGCTGCAGGACCTTTTCTAGCTCTGAGCCCCGCTCGGCTTGGCCAGTTATTCAGAAAGTGGGTCCGGGCAGCACACACGCAGGTCATGTAGGTGGCTTCCAAAGTTCAGGGAGTGCCCCCCACCCCGGGGTTGTATCTCATCCTTCGACTGTGCCTCTCATTCCTAATCAGTGCCTTTACCTTCAAGTAAGAGACAGCGAGCTTGTGAGTTCAATTTCCGTTGCAAATCTACAACCCGCAGGAGTAAATTTTAGATCTGATTTTCATTTGCATCTGACTTACGGCTGTAAAGCATAAAAGCTTCCTTAGGACAATCACAGAAGATCACTGGTTTTCTGGCCACGCTTTGCACGGAGAGTTGAAACGCCATGCTTGTCATTTTCTTTCTGCAAACTCTCCAGTCCTGTCCTGAGTGGCCATTACACACCTCATTCCTTATAACTGTCGTCATTACCACCTCAGAGGCCAGCACAGCAGCCCCTGGTCTGACAAAGGCCACTATTATGTGGGCACTTCATCCCTGGCAACCACGGGGGATGATTCCAGTGACTGACCGCCCCACCTGCCGTGAAGTACCAAGGGCCTGCTCTGCCCCGGCAGTGAGGTCCTCCTTCACTGTGCTCAAGCCTCATCCAGGCAGACAGCCCAACCCCAAACCCATCAGTGAGGGCTTGTCTCCTGCTGTCACTGCTGATAGCAAATGCTGCATCATTCAGGGCTCATTTAAGAAAAAAAAAAAGACAGAAATTCCACTAGGAATTGCAAACAGAGGGGATTTAATGCAGGGAGCTGATTATAAAGTGTTGAAAGGGCTGAAAGAGTGAAAAAGGAAGACGAGGGTATCTAGGGCTAGAGGAATGAAAGGGAGGGGGAGGTGCTTCCAAGATGGGGACCGCATTTCTTGCTGGCTCTGGGGGCCTTGCTGCTGCCACTGACCCCACAGATGCCAGAGCCACCCAAGCCCTCTGCTGCTACCACTGGCCACCGTCGCTGCTGCCAGTGTCATCAAAGAGCGGAGGAGCTGGCAACCCCCGTGCAGCCAGAATCTCTTCCAGAAGCAAGGACGGGATGCAAACAGCTTCTCCCCCTCCTACTTTTCCATCCTCCGCTAGCACCTTCCAATGTCTAAGGCTAACCAGAGGCAAGTGGGTCTGGGAAACAGTGTTAGGCGGGCTCCAGCATCACACAATGGTGTTAATGAAGCAGAGAGCACACAGCGTATGGATAAGCGACAAAATGACCCATACGGTGGGGTTCAGACCTCGGACTTCGGTGCTGGTCAAGTTTCAGACTCAGCTCTGTGCCCTTGAGCACGTCATTTAAGTAAAATGGGGATAATGACGTCCACCCCACAAAGTCATTGTATGAGTCTTTGTATGCAGGTGTCCAGGTGAGGGCCTGGCACAGAGATGCCCTCCCTCCACGGGGCTTGATATTATCAGGGTCAGCCTCACCCCTAACTTACTCTTTGACCTTGAGCAAGTGCCTGGGCCTCCCTGGCCTCCATTTTCTCTTCTGTTAAGTGAATGGGGTTAGACTACAGGCTCACTCCAGCCCCACGAGCTGTATGACTGTGAATCACTCCTTAAACGAGATGGACGGGCTGCGACCGGCAGGAGGGACGGAGGGAAGGGGTGACTTGGGGAGGCTTTGGCTGAGTCGGAGTGTTCTGAGTGGTGCACTTCACTGGAGAATATGTTCACACATCAAATGGCTCACACTTCAGCTGCCTTAATGCTCCCTGTATCTCCCTGCTAATGTTGCCCCCGGCAACGCTGACCTGGTCTCTATTCTCTTCGATGCGCCTCCTCTCAGCACTGCTTAGTCGACAAGAAATTGCCAGGAGCAAAGTTTTTCTGCACCCTGTGGTCCGGAAGGAAAGGGAGCCTCCAATTAAATCCTTCATGAAGATTAGATTCGTAAGCTCTGGGGCCTGAATGTCTGAGCTTTGAGGATCTTCCTGTTTGGACAGGAATTAGGGGTCTAAACCTGTTGGAACTCAGGTTCAGGAGTGCTGGAGATGCTGCAGGAGCCAGGGTCCTTGGGAAGCTCTGTAGCTTTGTTGTTAAGAGCATTTATAATCCCAAAGGGTTCAGGATCCCGCTCTGCCATCTGCTAATTTACGCCAGTTACTTAAGATCTCTGCGACTCAGTTTCTTCATTTATAGAAGGGAAATAGAAATATCTTCTGTAACTGGCAGATGCACTGTTTTGGCCCAGGCAGCATCTCTTTCCACCTTTAATTTTCAGCACCCATCAATCCCACCACCTTCCTTCAGGAAACTAAGCCTCTGTACTCCCCAGGCCCTGGTTTTCTGGTAGAGTTATCAATCAGTGACCCTATCCCACGCCCCCTCCTCAGAGACAGATACAAGCCTAGACTGAACCGATCATAGCACTCCATTCCCCTAGGAAATAGTGATTGGTCCAAAGAAACACATGACCAAAATCAGTCCTATCAGAATCCTCGACCAGGACTTTATATATGGCTATCCCTCTGGAGTCACTAGTTGGGGCTGCCATTGGTTATAACTCTGCTTCACCCTCCCACCTCCCGCCTCATGAATAAGTCCATAGCAAAGAGAAAGAGGATCCCACACAGTCAGAAGAAAAACAGAGGTGTTGAGATAGAGAGAATGAGAGATGCGATTGGAGCTGCTGGATTCAGCTATGTCTGAAGCTGTTCCCCACTATCTGTCCCAGTCGTACAAACTACTGAAGTCCCTCTTTGGTTAAAACAGCCTGATCCTTTTGGTTGAAAGTGTTGAAGACCCAATTCAAGCTGGGAAGTTAGTAGCTCAATCAATGCTGGCTTTTACTTCAGCCCAAGTCACTGCATGTCTTACCCTGGTGACTAGCACCCTGATCTCAGATGCCTGGGGAGTGTCTGTCTCCTTCCTGAGAGCTCCTTGGGGCAGGTACAGGGTGTGATGGGTGCAGCACTTACTCAGGGCCTGCACAGAAAGTGCTCAGGAAACGTCAGATGAATGGAGCTGTGCGTGAGCACGAGAACACTGACCCAGGACTTCCTCCTCCTTTGTGTCCATCATCCTGCTCAGGCCCCTCCTCCTTTATGGCTCCTTAGACACCCTTGTAACCATAGTTACTTGAGCATTTCTGTCCCCCTCCAACATCCTCCTCTGGACTGGGAGCTCTGCATTTGTTCATATTTCATATTTATTTATTCATATAACATAACACAGATATTTATTGAGCACTTCTTATTAAACATCTAGAGGTACTGTTCTAGGCTGTAAGAATACAAAAATGAGCAAGACAGACCCAATTCTACCCTCCTGTCATTTACGTTCTGGTGGGGGCAACTGATGAAAAATGAAGAGATGTGCTCCATGATGCCAGGTTCCAAAAGGCATCCTGCGTGGGAGGAGAAGGGACGTGGCAGGTCAGGGAGGAGCCTGGGAGTGAGGAATCCCTATCTTTGTCATCACCTGCTCCCCACCATGACTGCCTGCTCCTTGTACAAGCCTGGGGCTGAGTAATATGGGGAGGATGAGTGAAGTATAGGCAGGTAGGTCAGTTGTTCTCTGAGGCTTGGCCGTGGGAAGCAGAGCCCTAAGGGAAGTGGAGGTGAGGACAGAGGAACTGGAGAGACCTCAGAATCCCCACTCCTAGAGCTGTGACCCAGTTGGGGCAGGGCCCCCGGTACTGAGTGAGGAAGCAGGAAGCCAGTCTGTATTGCAGGCAGAGCCCAGGAAATATCCCAGCTGACAGCCAGAGTTGGCTCAGAATCCCTGAGGGCACCTTTCTCAGGAACTAGCCTGGTCCCTGCCCCTGGGGGCTCAAGAGCTACAGGCAGAGAGTCCAATCCAGGAGGGAGCAGGAAGAAATACCCCAAACTTTCTCTCCTCCCGTCCCTCATCTGCTGGCGGTGCTTCCCATTGGCTGAACCCAACAGAAGCCAGCCAGGGCAAGAGGCCCTGATATGGTACACACGAGTCATCCTCACTGGTTCAGAGCTGGACAGAGGGGGCTGAAGGATAACTGGGGTGTGGAGGAAAACCAGCTGCAGAGGGTTAGGAGAATATTCCCCCCAAAGCTAACGGTGGAAGCTCTTTAGAGTCTTTTTCTTTCGGTATCAGTGGAATTTTTCACAAAGATTGTGAATCATTTGTGTTATTAAGCTATTTTAAAGGGAAATCAGACGACTTCATGCTCAAGGACAGAAACAAGGTGACCTTGACATCATGAAACCCCTCCCCCCCCCGGAAACTGGGTCTCAAGGTCGTACTTGAGGCTTAGCAGGTGCAAGCAGGCTGCAGTGAAAGAGCAGGGTCCAGGAGCCTAGAGATCTGAGTTCAGGTTCTGCCTCAGCTCCTACCTGCAGTGTGAGCTCAGGTAAGTCCCTCCCGCTCTAGGCTTCAGTTTCCCCAGTCTGCGCCAGTGATCACTGATGGGCTTCCCAGCTCCCATGGGCCAGGAGCCCTCTGAGAAGGAAGAAGTCATCAACACCTGGAGCCTGGGGTTTTTCGATTATGGGAGATGGATGACTCTGAACCAATTTACACAGAGGAAAATAATCCAGAAAAATGTCTCCTGGAAAACACCTGGGAGCATTTCCAAGATGAAGAAATTGCAGTGATGAGCCCTTATAATTAATGTCTGCTGGGATGGGAGAGAAAATCGAGGGCCAGGTGTTTGCAGAGCAGTTTGGGAGGTGGAGGAAAGGCTCTGAGAACAGGGACAAGGAGCCTGGCAGCTGGAAGTGGGGAAGAGAGACGGGCCGGGTGGCTGGGTCACAATACCAGATGTGTCTCTACTTCAGAGCGTGACCTTGAACAAGCCGCTTTGCCTCTCAGGGACACGGTTTCCTCAGCTATAAAAGGAAGGCATTGAACACAAAAATCTCTGTGGCCCCAGGCAGCTCTGTTTCCACATCAATCGGGGATTCTGTCAGGAGGTGAAAGGTTGGCGAACAGAAGTTTTCAGGGTCTTCAGGGCTGGGGGCACATTCCTTGTGAAGTTAGGAGCACAGGTCCACAGGCTGAATTAAAGGCTGGCCCTGCTCCTTCCTGGCTCTGTAACTCCTGACAAGCTCCTTCCCTTCTCTGTGCCTTGGTTTACTTCCCTCGCGAAAGGCAGTCATAGCAGTGATGTTTTAGGGTTGAAATCTACCATCTTCCTATTTGTTTTCTATTTGTTCTTTCTTTGTGTATCTGCTCCCTTTTCTTTGCCTTCTTTCGGATTGATTATCATTTATGATTCTACTCTGGCTTCTGTGTTGGCTTGTTAGCTGTTTAACTCTTTGTTTGGTTATTTTAGTGATTGCTTTGGCATTTACTGTATAGATCTCGAACCTAACACAGTCTACCTACATGACATATAGTTTAAGAACCTTACCTACATTTCACTAGTTTAAGAACTTTACAGAAGTAAGGCTCTTCTCCTACGGTTGTGCTAGTATTATCATGCATTTTACTTATACATATAAGCCCCACGCTAAATTATTGTTTTTGTTTAAAGGGTCAATATTCTCACATGTACGTGTGAATCAATAGCTGGTTCATCTGTATAGCTGAGTAGTATTCCATCGAATGGATGCACCACCATTTGTCTATCCATTCACCTGTTGAAAGACATCTTGGTACAGTTTGGAGCAATTATGAATATGGCAGCTGTAAATATTTGTGTACAGATTTCTGTGTGAATGTAAATTTTCAATTCACTTGTGTATACTTTTAGAAAGGGGATTTCTGGATTATATGGGAAATGCATGTTTATCTTTATAAGCAACTTAAAGGCTCTCTTTTTATATAATTTTTTGAGATTTTGTATTTATATTTGTGCGATGATAACTTCCACAAGAATTGGCCAGTGTTGCTAAAATTTAATACAGAGTGAAAGGATACCAAGATATACCTTAATATTGAATTTGACTTGGGATTTCACGATGTCTCTGTGAAACAAAATGTTATTTCTTGCAAATTTTCAAGTGGCTACATATTTTGATGTATAAATACAACTTATAGTAAATAAATGAATAAGGATGGTGGATATGGAAATGGAATTGGAGGAGTGGATGTAAATAAGAGCTGAAATAGAAATCTAAGGCTTGGTGTATCTGCTGAGGTAAGAGAGGTAAGAGTAGATGTAGAGGGGAGAGTCCAAGATGTCCATGATGGTACCATCTATATAGTTACCTAACCAGAGCACTTTATTTTTTCACATAGATTTGAGTTATTGTCTCCTGTCCTTTTATTTCAGCCTGAAGGATCCCCTTTAGTATTTCTCATATGGCAGATCGACTGGGGACAAAGTCTCTCAATTTGTGTTTACCTGGGAATGTGAAGTTTCTCTTTCATTTTTGAAGGATAGTTTTTCTGGATATAGAATTCTTGATTAACATACTTTCTTTCAGCACTTTGTGTCATGCCATCATCTTCTGGCATCAACGGTTTTTGATGAAACTCCCTTGTATATGATGGATCATTTTTCCTTATTTGTTTACAAGATTCTCTCTTTGTCTTTTGACAGTTTGTCTATGCTGTATTTAAGTATAGATCTTTGAACTTAACCTGCTTGGATTTTGTTGAGCATCTTTGATGTGTAGATGGATGGTTTTCGTCAAATTTGGGAAGTTTGGGTCATTATTTCTTTAAAAAAACCTTCCCCTGTCTCTTTTCTCTTTCTTCTCTCCTTCTGTGACTCTTGTTATCTATATGTTAGTATGTTTGATGGTGTCCCATGGATGTTTGATTCTCTATAAATTTTCTTTATTCTTTTATCTTTCCGTTCCTCAGACTTGGGTAATCTCAACTGATGTATCTTTAAGTTCACTGATTCTTTCTTTTGCCAACTCAAATCTGCTGTGTATGAGCCATATTTTCCTCTTTTTGTGGGTCTTAAAATTTATTGTTGGAAACGACATTTTAAATGATATAATGTGGCAACTCTGGAAATCAGATTCTCCACTTCTCAGAGTTTGTTGTGCTGATGTTTGTTTTAGTCATTGTGTGTGTGTGTGTGTGTTTGTGTTTAGTGATGTTTCTATAAAGTCTGTATTCCTTGTCATGTGTAGTCATTGAAGTCTCTGCTCAGACAACTTGGTGGTCAGCTAATGATTGGACAGAGCCTGCCTTAAAAACCTAGAACCAGTAAGTTTCTCAGTCTTTGTTGAGGGGCTCTGTGTAGGGATTAGGGCATGCCTTCAACCCTCTACCAGTTTACGACTCTGCCTTAGCCTTCACGAAGCCCCAGGGTCAGCCAAAGGTGAAGACTTAGGGCCTTCTCAGGTCTTTCCTGAGTATACACACAGCCTTACCCATGCTCATGGCATCCTAGATTTCTGGGAATATTTTGGAGCTTTTCAAAGCCTGTATGAACAGCCTACTCCCCAGTTTTGTCTTTTAAGCTTGTGCTTAGTCTATTGCTAACCCCAACTGTTGTCCACTGTCTCAGGCAATCATGAAAATTAAACAATTGTCTGTAATTGTTTTTGACAAATGCTCCCCAGGAAAAGGCTTTTTGCAGAGGGCGAGTTTTGACTCAGGTAAAATAAAGACAACCTTATGAGTGGGATCTTCTAGGGAACTACCAGACCGGTCAAATAATGACAGTTTTCCAAAAATGTGACTTCGAAGACGCTCCAACCTTGTTCTGCCCCCTTCCATGGTTGCCAGTCTGCTCTTCTCACCATGATTCTGGGATGTGGGATTTCAAGGTTACCACGGTGCTGGAGAGAGTGGGATGGGACTGCAGCAAGATACAATGCTAGAAAGCTCACTGTTCTTACTGAGATTCAACCTATTTTTTGTTTAATAAATTCACCCAGGATTGCTTCAAACCTGGTTTGGTTAGTTTCTAGAGTTCTGAAAAAGTCAATTCTGAGAATTCTTGCCACTTTATCCATTGTTTTATGGAAGAGAGAATTTTCAGTAGTCCTTACTATGCCATTTTCACTGATGTCACTTTTACATTGTTTTAATTAGAAACTTGCTATCATTTTTATCTTTGTTACTCACATTCTTATTTTTGTTCCTCAATGCATAATGTAATTTTTTCCTCTCTTGCTACTTTTAACATTTTCTCTTTTTCACAAATTTTGATCAATTTGATTGTGATGTGCCTTGTCATACTTCATGTTTCTTGTGCTTGTGGTTTATTGAGTTTCTTGCATCTCTGGGTTAATACGTTTTGTCAGATTCAGAAACTTTTTAGCCATAATTTCATTAATTTTTTTTTTTTTTCTGTACTTCCACACTTCTTATCTTTCAGGGGCACCAGTTACACATATTTTAAGCTCTTAAAGTTTTCCCACAGTTTATGAAAGCTCTATTCAACTTTTTAAATTATTTTTTTCTTTTGTGTTTCATTTTGGATAGTTTCTATTGCTGTGTCTTCACGCTCACAGATCTTTTCCTCTGCAGTGTATGATCTGCCATCAATCCCATCATCTGCATTTTTAAAAAAGTCTTACACTTTTAAATTTTCATCTCTTGACATTCTATTTGAATCTTTTACATCTCCCATGTTTCAACTTATCATGCTAAATCTTTCCTCTAGTTTTTTGAAAATATTGAATAAAGTTATAATAATCGTTTTGATGCTCTTGTCTGCTAATTCTGATGTCTGTAAGTTCTGGGTTGATTGATTTTTCTCTTCATTACAGGTCATATTGTCTTGTCTCTTTGGATTCCTGGTAATTTTGGATGGTATCAGACATTGTGAATTTTACTTTTTTGCATGCTGGATATTTTTGTTTTTCTGTAAATATTCATGAGTTTTGTTCTGGGATGTAGTTAAATTATTTAAAAAGAGTTTTATCCTTTTGATTGTTGCTTTTAAGACTTGATAGACAGACCAGAGAAGCATTTAATCTAGGACTAATTTTTCCCAATACTGAGGTAAGATCCTTCTGAGTATTCTACTCAGTTCCTTATTAATTATGTTTTCCAAGTTGGCTGGTTGGAACAGATATTATTCCCAGTCTTGTGTGAACAACAGGGATTATTTCCTATTCTAGTCTTTTTAGATGGTTCTTTTGCCACACACACGTGCTGGTCATTACTCAGCTAAAGATTCAAAGAGGATCCTTCACAGATCTCTGGGGCCCTCTCTGTGCAGCTCTCCACTCTTCGGTACTCTGTCTTGGGAGCTCTCCCAGACTCTCAGCTCTGTCTCTTCAACCCAGAGAGTCCTCCAGGCTCCATCTGTATTCCCCTATCCTGAACCATGTCTTGGAAACTCTCTCAAGACAGTAATCTGGGCAATCGCAAGGCTCACTTCATTTGTTTCCCATCTCTCAGGGATCGCTGTCTTTCATTGGATGATGTCAAATGTCTTACAAAGCATTGTTTTAAATATTTTGTGTGTTTTGTTTAGTTGTTTCAGGCAGGACAGTAATTCAGTTCCTGTTACTCCATCTTGCATAGAAGCAGAAGTCTAGGGAAATGTGCATTTTTTCCATATACTTGAACTTTAAATCTTCCAAGGAGAGTACATACTATAATTGTTCCCACTCTGCAGATGAGGAAACTGAGGCTCAGTTAAGTTTAAGTGACACACTCCAAGTCATGCAGCCAGTATGTTTTATGTCTGAGTCACAAACCCAAGTCTATCTAAGCCCTGAATCTCCCCTAACTGTGAATTTCCCTCCCGCCCTCACTCAGGTCTCTACTCAAATACAACACATGGCCAGTTACTTAAGGGACTTTGTTTTCGATGGAGTGCTGTGCAGAGGTTTTAGGCAAGCACTGAACAGCCCAGGTTTTTATGACCCCCTCCTCCCAGCATGGAGACTGAAGGGCCAGAGCAACCTGTTCGCATGTGATGAAATATTGTTTCACAGTCCCTCTGTGAGGGGACACTGCCCTGACACGTCCCGGTGAGAGAGGCAAAGCGGGCGTGAGAGTGGGTGAGAAGTGGGTTTGCACATGCTGACAGTTCAGGGGCAGGACAAATGTGAAAGGAGATAGTTGTGAAAACAGATATAGAGACACAGATGTAGAGAACAAATGTATGGACACCAAGGGGGGAAAGCAGGGGGTGGGGATGAATTGGGAGATTGGGATTGACATATATACAATAATATGTGTAAAATAGATAACTAAGAAGAACCTGCTATATAGCACAAGGAACTCTTCTTCACTTCGCTGTACAGTAGAAAGTAACACAACATTGTAAAACAACTATAACCCAATAATACAAAAATAAATAAGTAAAAAATAAATTCAATTATATATGAAAAAAAAACCGCAGAATGTCTATTAATTAGATCCTTTAAGAGGACCCTTGTTCTCACTCCAGCAGAGACAGGAGGGCACACGCAGTTGTGGGGCCTGCAGAGCACAGGAGATCCTGCAGAAAGTAGGGGCAGGGGAACCCCATGGGGTCAGCAGGAATGACTGAGTCTAGGGGACACCTGTGAGCAGAGGAGAGACACCTGCTCCTGGGACCTCGCTGTCCTCACCTGGGGGCAGCTCTGGAGACCCCAGGGGCCATGTCTCCACTGACAAGTGACCCACGTGAATAAGCCCAGCACAGAGGCTGGACTTGGACAGGAGCCAGGCAATGGCCTCACCTTCCTCTTCCTCAAGAGGGGTTCAGCACTGGTCTTCCACGGCATGGGAACAAATTCTGTTCGCTGGCCACTAGGTGGTGCCTTTTGCCTTTTGGGTATAAGGGATGGGTTGGGGGTGGATCTGGGGCCACCTCTCTGCCCACCCTCTGCCCTCAGAGACGCTCTCTGGGTCACCTGACATGTCTGCACCCCAACTCCTTCATTAAACGTTGCTCATCCTGACTCCTCACAGGGCCTGTCTGGGATCCTGGGAAAAGGCCGTAAATTGGTCTGGTCCTTGCCCTTTTGGGACTCCCAGATCATTGCGGGAGCAGTCAGAGAAACAGACAACCACCCCCAGTGTTGTGAGGGCATCCCAGAGCCAGCCAACATCATGGGGCACTTGCTGTGTGCCAGCACGGGCTACGAGCTTTACATACAGCACTACCTGTCACCCTCCCAGCAACTCGGGTGAGTCAGAGGACACCCTTATCCTCGTTTGTAACATGAGAATATTTCCTTTGTCTATATGGTTAGACTTTTTACCCTGTACACGCATGAGGATGCAATACATACATGAGAATGTGTTCACGTATGACTTGGACAATACAAAAGAAAAGAGTGCATTGCCCTAGTGGATATTAACAGTCCCTTCTGGCGCTGACTGTCCCTGGATCTTTGATTCTGGACTTTCCAAGAGTGGACCAAGTGGGATCTGGGGATGCTGAGAAGTGAGGCTATTGGAGAAGACCATGGGGGATGCCCATTGTCGGAGGTGGAGTACATTAAGTCTTTTAGCCCCCGCGTTGGTCCTCACTCCTTGCCCAACTTCTGATAAGGCTTCCAGGCTCCTCTGATTCTGCCTGATACACAGACACTCATCTTGCCTCGTTCACCACTCTTCAGACTCACAGGCGTTATTTGGGGTTTTTTGCATAGACTGTGATTCTTTATCCTTAGGGCCTTTCCAAACGTCGTTCCCTTTGCCAACAATGTGTTTTATCTTTCAGGACACTTTCAGTTCCAGGAACATAAATCTGACTCCAATAGGTTTAAACAAAACAGAGCAAAAATGAGGCATCTCCTGACTCATTCATCTAAAATGTCCAAGGCTTGATAGCTTCAAGCACAGCTGAGTCCAATGGCTCAAATGATATCATTTTATAATCTCATCTTTTCATCTCTCCCCTCCTTCCCGCCCTCCCTCATCCTCTCACCCCACCCCCACACAACTTCTGTCCCTCTGCCTCTCTCTGCTGTCACCTCCTTCTCCCCATCTTCCCCCATCCCCAGCTAATTAAATGATACGGATACTGTGCTCTGTGTTTCATTTGCGTTTGGCTCAGGGGCCATGGAGGGCCTGAAGCTGGATGTTCGTTAAACGGCTCTGTGTAGAGGGATGTAATGAAGCGATTTTATTACAGCCATCATCTCGGCCCATCCTGGGAGGCGATTATGTATTCACTGGAAAGGAAGAGAGCCACAAAGCTCAGCCGCAAGTGCCTGGGGTTGGAGGGGTGAATGGGGGCCGGTGGGGAGGACTGCTCTCTCTCAGCCTCAGGAAATGGCCTGAGCTGCCTGGACCCCAGAGCTCTGGCTGGAAGGGGTGGGGTAGGAAGGGAGGTGAGGCTGGGCCCAGGTGGCCCCTGCTACTGCACTGCCACCATAACTGAATGGCAGGAATCCCCTCTGGCTTTGACTAGAGCCATCTTCGAGGTTCCTAACTTGGAGCCCCAGAACTCCTGGAGGTGCTTATCACAAGAGGCCCCTGAATTTACCTGGGTACCAAGCACTGACTGTCGATGGAATAATCAACACATAACACAGCTCCCTTGTATTATACGTGTGCAACTGCAATTACAGTGAGAGGGAAAGTTATTGAGAAGCATTTCTGCACTCCTGGTGGCCTCTGTCTTGTTCCTTTTCTCTGTCTTTGAGATCTAATAGTGGTGGTTGGGGCAGAAATATAACAATAGCAGCCACCATCTCTTGAACACCTACTGTGTGCTGGGCACGGAGCTTAGTGATTTCCTTGGATTATTTTATTTAATCCTTACAACACCCCTTGGAGGTAGGTAGTGTATTACCCCCATTTTATGGGTGAGGAAACTGAGGCTCAGAGAATTAAGTGTCGTGTCTAAAGACACAGAGCTGGAACGTGGTGCATTGAAGATTTGATCTTAGGTCTGCCCAACACCATGGCCTCACCACTGCTCTCCACCACCTCCCACTTAAGTGGAGAGCTCATAACACGTGGTGTCCCACACTTCCTTTAAATGTTAAAGATAGTCCTTGTGCTCAAAAAAGATGGTGATAAGTGAATGTTTCTGCAGAAGGAAGGCTCCCCTTCCTCTCCAGGGCTAACTGGGAACGGGCTGTAATGCATCTGAGTTGAATGAGAAAAAGGCTGAGTATGTACCTCTGAATGGGGGAGGGGGCACTTGAGGGTTGGAACCCTGTTGTGGGGCCTGGTAGTCAAGGGATAAACCGCCGGGGCTGAGGAGGCTCCTGGCTTGTGAATCAGGAGATGTGGGTCTGACCCATGGCTCTGCCTCTGATTCACTGAGTCAACAAGTTCAACAAGTGTTAACTGAGCACCTACTATGTGCCAGGCACTGTTTCTGGCACTGAGGATACAGCAGTGGACACAGCAGTTCCTGCCCTCATGTATGTGGCATTCCAGTGTAAGGTGGACAGAGGGGGTTCTGTTTACCCATCTGTACAGAGCAGGCTAGGGTGGGGGGGTCCATGACAGCAGCACAGCCTCAAGGGTCTTCAGGGGTCACGCAGGCATTACAAGTGACTCACACAGGCTGCAGGGACCATGGGGACCCCAGGCTACGTCTTGGTTCCTGCTGCCTGTTGCTAGGACAATGTCTGTCTTCTGATTTTTTCTAAAAACCAGAACTCTAGATTTTTGCATGAAGTCCTCAGATTTTATATAAGAGCAAATTGATGAAATGACAAAAAACATTATGTTACTAAAGCTCCACCCGTTTTTGTGGGTCTGGTCTGTAGGCCTCCATTTCTCAGAGATGGTTCCTCCATGACAGACAGGAGGGTCCGCAGAGACCCCAGTGCCCAGTGGGAGGGACCATTCGTGAGCCCTCTACCTCGATGCAGGGGCCTACTTGGCTCTCAGGGTCCAAGTTCCATGAAAACATGGGGCAGCTCGGGGACAAGTGGCCCTCAAGCCCCTGTGTGATGCCCACATGGTGGGAAGACCAAGGCCCAAGAGACAGAGGGGGGCTGCTGGGATTTGCCAGGGACAGCCCAGATCTTGGTGGTCCCTCTGGGTCCTGGTCCGCCTGACTCCCGAGCCCCCTCCTCCAGACCCTCTACCCTGCTGGCTGCCACAGTGCAGGGGCTGTCCTCAGACTCAGAGTCTCACCCTCATAGTTTTAAGGGGCCTGGACACACCTTCAGGAGGATGTGAATTCAGGCTGGGGTCTCTGGGTCCAGTGTGGAAGATTCCCACTCCCTCCCCACCGGCATCTAGATGGACCCAGGTCTGCAGAGCTAACTAGGCCAGCCACCTCTCCAGTCCCTCCTTGGTTTATTAGAACCCAGACAGGTTAAAGAGTTCTGCTGACGCCTTGGATCACAGCACACCTTTGGGCCCCAGAGGACCCTTACTCTGCCAAGGGCCGTTTATAGACAAGATGTGTTAACTCATCAGCAGGGAAGCAGCTGCACTGCTAACAATCCCTGGGCGTGTGAACCATCTGTGCCCGGCGTCCTGGCACGCAGCTGGGCCTGCCCTGCCAGTGGGACCTCGTTCTTCTATTTCCTGAGCCACAGGGACCTGGAACCTGAGAGACTGACACGGTCTGCTCTCCCCGAGGACAGAGATGGATGCAGGTGGGCATTTAGAGGAAAGCTAGGAGGGAGACCTGGAGGAGGTGATCTGGCAGGGAAAGAGAGACTTCAAATGGGCTAGAGGGGAGAATTCAACTTTTCTGAGCACCTGCTATGTGCCAGGCATTTATACACACCCCCTCATCTAAGTCTCATCATCTTTGGAAGGCAGATGTCACCAGTCCCATTGTGTGATTATACCCATTTTGCAGATGAGGAAATTGAGGCCCAGCGAGAATAAGTGACCCTCCCAAGGTCAGACAGTTTGGCCGTGGTGAGGCAGGGATTCACACCCAGACCCCTGGTGACCCCTAAGTCCATCTTCTTTCTAACTACGCTGTCTAGGTTTGCTCCTCACTGCGTGGGGGTCCCCATGGCTCCTTCACCTCTGTTGTCCCCCACCCCAAAGCCATCAGGTGAATCCCTGGGAGAGGGAAGCTTCAGTAAGTCTCAGTCCTCAACCAGGAGGGGCCAAGACCATAACTTTGGAGAAGCAAGCATCTCCTGGCAGAGTAAATCACCAGGCCTCTTAGTCACTGCAGGTGTAGACGCTGCCCTCCTTCCCCAGGAAGTTTGTAAATCACACCTTAGACCTGGATTTGCAGAATCTTCTGGGGTAAGTGAGGCAGGAAGCAGGGGGAGGGATGCTGGGAGAAGAGCAGCGCCCCAATTCAGGCCCTGGGGGGCTTCATGGAGGGGAGCGGCACAGCGTGGTGCTGTGGGACCACTGTTCCCACCTGCAGCCCTCGGGGAGGTCCAGACCCTTCCTGGGGCCTCTGACAGCCCTGACATTCCAGGGTCTCTGACCCCAGTGTCTGGGTATCCGAGGGCAGTTGGAGCAAAGGGTCTGGGGCTCAGGGATAGAGGCTGGAGAGGGGGCTTGGGAGTGGGCAGCAGCTCTGAGCTGAGCTCTGGGTGGGGGTGTTTGGTGGGAAGAGGCGGCTGGTGGTCATGGAGGACAGGCCCAGGGAGGGGTGCTCAGCAGGGCCCTGGGCCACAGCAGCCGAGAAGAAGCCAGAGGGGCAGGACTCAGCACCCTGGCCTGGGAGTCAGAGTCTGGGTCGTTTCTGCTGCTGCTGACTGGCTGTGTGACCTTGGGCAAGTCACTTGGCCTCTCTCGGCCTCAGTTGCCTCATCTGCAAAGTAGAGGTGATTATTCCTGTCCTGGATGCTGGGCTGTTGGGAGACCTTAAGGAGGTCAAGGAGCAAAAAGACAGTCAGGAAGGTCCATCCTGAACACAGGGTGTGGGGCCTGGCCACTGACCTGGGTGGGGCCTGGCTCTGCTCCACTGGCCTCTGCTCCCAGCCTCCTGGTGATTGGCCAGGTCCTGGTGTTCCCGCCCCTGAGAGTCCAGCTGATTGGACAAGGTGGGGCCTATAGGCAAATAAGGCTGCTCCCTCACTCCCTCCCTTCCTCCTTCCTCCCCCTTCTCCCTCAAGGCCACCGTCACTGGGGCCTCACACATGCTGGCTTGAGTTTCCCCAGGAATGGCTGGAGCCTTGTAAAACATGTGATTTACTCTCTAAATGCAGGACCGCTCTGGCCGTCTCTCCCCAAGATCCATGCTGC
Source organism: Eschrichtius robustus (assembly GCF_028021215.1). NCBI lineage: Eukaryota > Metazoa > Chordata > Mammalia > Artiodactyla > Eschrichtiidae > Eschrichtius > Eschrichtius robustus. The sequence goes on along the minus strand of NC_090826.1, from coordinate 23,953,308 downwards.
TCTCCCAGCCCCACCACTGACCCTCCCCTTCCTAATCCCCGCCCCCTCCCCCTGCTGTGTGATTTTGGGTGAGCGCTTCACCTCTCTGAGCCTCAGGCTCCTCCCCTGTTAAATGGGGATGAGAATGCCTACCTCATGGATGGGTCCTGATTATTTACACACTCTCGTAGCCCTTAGACAAACATTTCTTGGGAGCTTCCTGTGTGCCAGGCCCTGGTCTGGACACTGAGGACACGGAGATGGACAGTGGAGACCAGGCCTCTGCTCTCTCGGTGCTTCCATCGTGGGGGGCTGCTGGGTGGCTGCAGCAAGGAGCTGGCGGGGAAGGTGTTTTCAAGTGGCCAAGAGCCGAGGCGATGCAGAGTGCGTGGGTGACACACCCAAAGTCACGGGTGGGTCATCAGCAGAGCCCATGCCAGGCTGGCCGCAGAGCAGGCACGTGACACACCCACTGTGATGGGACCCACCGCGGGATCCTACTGATTTTCAGTCCCTCAACCCAGTGAAGTCACCTCCTTCTGTGAAGACATTCAGCTTCCCTGAGGAGCATCAGTTCACAGGTGGAGGACGAGCCCTGATTGGCTGCTTTCATCGCCTCAGGCCCAGCCAGAGGCTCTTGGGTGGCCCTTTGACTCCCTTCTCCAAGCTTCCTGTTCTCCCATACACTCCTAGCCCCAAAACTTCCTGCAGGTTTACTAGGGACTGGGGGAGGGAGAGGGGGTTCTTTGGATCTTGTTTTAGAGCCCTCTTTGCCTCCCTCCCTTCCTGTTCTTCCTTCTAGAAACTCCCTCTCTACCCCTAATAAGAGAATTTTTAATTCTTATAATCATCATCTGAAAAATTGGGGTCTGCTACAGGTAATTAAAATGAGATTCTGCTCTACTTTATCTATCTCTCACCTCACCTTTGAATGTGATGCTAATTTCATAGCACACCTGGCACGAGAGCTATGAGAGAAGCCCCTGAGGGGGCTTCATGTGGGAAGGTGGTGGGCGTGAATGTGGATGTGGAGACACATCTGGGGACCCGTGCCCGAGTGCATGCAGAGTGCACCAGCAAGTGTGAGTGTGTGAGCATGTGCTCGCATGCGCGTGCAAGGCCGGGCAGGCAGCACCTGGTCAGGGGCAGCACGTGGGAGTGGGGTTAGGGGACAGATGATGGTGTGAGGGTACCTGGGGGTGGGTGATAGAGTGCAGGTCTGCCCTGGGGGTGATAGCTGGGGGGCCCTGGAAGCCTGTAGGTCCCCCACTTCCTGGTTGTTTATTTCTCCTCTCCAAACCTCTTCTCTGTCACCTGCAAAGTGGACACAGTGACCGTTCCTCCTGCATAAGACCGTTAGGAGAATTAAGCGTGATGGTCTCTGCACTCAGGTGGGTGCTCTGGGAGGGTTAGTTATTAGTATTCACCCACCACTGAAGGGTGGCAAGGTGGGGGGTAAGGTGACCAACCCTCCCAATTTGCCCAAGTCTGAAGGGTTCCCTGGGATTCAGGATCTTCTGGGCTAAAACCCACACAGTGGCTATCTAGTGAGGGGCAGTGTGGTGACCTCCCAGGAGACAGGGCAGGACCTGTGGGTGATGAGAGGTCAGGTTGTGGAGTGCAGGGGGAAGAGCTCACCTTGGTTGGGGGCCACAGTCCCCAAGGCAGGCTTTAGCTGCGGCTGCACAAGCGTTTCCCATCTGACCCAGTGGAGAATCGTGGGCTCCTCGGCCCGAGAAGCAGTTTGTGGACAGTGGCCCGTTCAGATGGACCCCATCTGGCTCCAGCAGCACCATCCTGTGTTAGGTGGGAATTCACTGTGGAAGGTCCACAAGACTGCTGGGACCCCAGGCACCCGAATCTGCTCTGAGCCAGCCTCGGGGCTTCCCTCTAGTGTTTGGGTGGGCAGTGGTGGAGCTCGCCCAAGGCCTCAGGGACCCTCTGAGTGAGTTGTAGTGTGCCAAGACCAATCTAGCCTCTTCTCCCGCCCCAGTGCTCTCAGAGGGAGCTTAGGACCCTCTAAGGGAGGGGACCATCAGGCCCCAGCCTGCAGGAACCTCAGCCCCAAGGGGAATGGGAAGGCACAGCCATTCCTGAGCACCTACTATGTGCTAAACACCTGTGCCTGCCTCGGCTCCCAGCCTCCCAACAAGCTGCCGCTGCCCCATTTTACAGAGGAGGAAACTGAGGCTCTGAGAAGTTGAATGACTGGCGCAGAGCCACAAGCCCGAGTGGCATGAGCCTGGGTCTGTCGGGGAACAGGGCCCACTCCTCTCCCACCGGCCCTCCACTGACCACTCACCCGGGGTCCTGGGGTGAGCCTGTGAGCCCCACCAAATGTCAGGGGGGTGGAGAGAACACGAGGAGGGCAGGCACCCCTCCCCATGAGGGTGCAGATTCCACCGCAGGGCTTCCAGCGTGACCTCCCCTCCTCTTAGCCTTGGACCCCCACCGGAGGGATCAGTGGAGTCTACACAGGGAGGGTGCAGAGCAGTGGTTGTGCACAGGGTGCTGGGCTCAGAATCCCACCCTCAGCACCCCCTGCATGACCTTGAGCTCTTTGCTTCCCCTCCCCGTGTTCTCATCTCTCCCATGGGAGGATGGTGGTGAAGCAGTCCTGATGCAGATGTGTGATGAGGGTCGTTGTTGCAGACACAGACCCAGTTAGCACACGGCCCAGCGCCAGGCGAGTGCTCAGGGAAGAAGCTAGTGCAGGATGACGATGGTGATCGTGAAAGCTGGTGAGGAGGGCGGAAGCTTACAGAGCACGTGCTGATGTGCTAGAGGACACGTGGGTGCTTTGTTCAGGGCCTGGCTCACAGGCTGAGCTCAGTGAAGGCTGCCGTCCCTGTCACTCCCTGCCCACTCCAAGCTGGCCTCTCGTTGCTCCTGAGCTCTGCGCACTGACACCCTTCCCTCAACAGCACCTCCACCACGCCACCCTCCCCAGTGCTCACCCGTCCCCAGGCCACCACCTTGAATTCTGGAAATAAAGAGCGACTTTTAGTCTAATCTGTACTCCAGCCCTGGTGCTGATAAGACCCCACCTCCCTGATGTTTAAGTACTCAGACCTGCGGGGCCCCTGTGGCCTCCCCTGCAGCATTTCTGAGCCAAGCAGCCCAGCAGCTGCAAGGCTGTCCTCACCTGTCTGACTCCCCTGCTGCTCCCAGAATAAGCTTCAGAGTCCTCACCACGGCCCCGAGGTGGTGCATGAAACGACAGCTGTCTCCAGCCACTCCCACGACCTCATCCTGCCCCACACCCTCTCGTGCACAACGGCTCAGGCACCCTGGCCTATGGAGAACTCCTAGATGGTGCCAAGGTCATCGTATTCACTGTCTTGATGCCTGGGACGCCCTTCTCATCCACAGATCTCAGCCTAAAGCCTGAGAGCCTTCCCAGACCCCTGGAGAAAGGACCCCCCACCCCGGGCACTCTGTACCACATCGTCCTGCTTTATTTCCTTCATGGCATTTAATACTTTAGGAAGTTATCTTGCTTACTCATTCATTGGTGTATTTATTATCAATCTCCCCCATAAGTTGCAAGCTTTGAGGTATAGAGACCTTGTCTGTTTTGTGCCCTGTTGCATCCCCAGTGCTCTGCATGGTGCCAGCCACATAGTAGGTGCTCAAGAAATGCTTGTTGAATGAATGAATGAATGGATGGATGGATGAGTAGGTGGATAAGCCCAGCTCTCTCTGTTCCTTAGTTATTAGTGAGGACTTCAAGAGGGTCAGGGCTGGTCCTAGCTCTGCCTGGTCTTTCCCAGGATGGAAGACGCAGTGGGGGACTGTCCTCATGATCTCTGGGCCCTTCGTCCTTCTGGCACAGATGCTCCCCTGTGTCCAAGGGGTTTGAGAGGCAGCATCCTTGTCCTTCCCTCTTCCAGTCCAGCTCCTTATCTTCCCCTCAGGGTCCCCATGGGCTGGACAGAGCTGGCTTGACAGACTCCACCCACCCCAGACCCCAGTCTTACAAAGAACAAGGGAAGATGTCCAGTGGGGGAGGCTTGATCAGAAAGCCTCACCTGAAGAGGGGACACAGTTATGCCCGTAGAAGCTCCAAGTAAGACAGTCCTCAAAGCTCCAAACCTGAAGAGAGAAGCAGTCCTGTCCCCCCAGTATGATATGGGAGGCACGGTCCTGCCCTTAGGAACCCCTAGTCTGGACAGAAAAACAGACTTGCCTTTACAAACCTCCAGTCTGATGGAGGAATCCTAGGGCTCACTGGAGTCAGGGGCCCCCCGAGAGAGATCAGGAACCTGAGTCCCTGCAGACTCACGGAAACATGGGCTTACGTCATCCCCACAGAGATCATGGGCGAGGTGGCCCCTCTCATAGGTGGGCACCCCCCTCCCTGAACTCTGGGCATGAGACAGAAGGGCATCCTCGGGGAGCCAGGGGCTCCCCTCCAGAGACACAGACCCTCTCTGGTTCCCTCCACCCTGGAGGGTGGGAGGCCAGAGACTTCCTGTGTCATCGTGGACCAGCCTCTGTCCCTTTCTGGGCCCATGTCATCCTTGGCTGAGGGCTGGGTGACATGTAATGCTGCTTCTGCCTCCACACTGGAATCTGTCCCTTCTCTCCTTGCCCCGGCCTTCCCCCACACTCAGTGGTGTACTGGTAAATAGTTCACAACTGGCTCTCCAGGAAACAAAGCCCTGATTTGTAGTGCTGGCCAGTCTCTGTGGTGTGAATACTCCCACCATGTTCAATTTCAAGCTACCAATGAGATGTTACTGAACGGGAGGTTTGGAAGAGACACAAAGGAATACACCATTCTACAGTGTTTCTGTACCATAGATGCAACTAGCCTCAAACGTGTATTCAATAGTACAATATTATACTGTAATTAGGGATTGACAGGTTTTGCGTGTTTATTAACTTTGGTTTTAATATAATCTATTTCATTGTGAGTTAAAACAATTTAATTGTTCATTGTGGCTGTGTTTAACAACTGACTGATGAAATTCCTGAAAATCTAACCATCAGTTCCGTGAGCTGGTTTGAGCCGGCTCTGGCACGCCACTGCCCCTACCCCTCTCATGCCATCATCCCTGCTTCTTGATCCTCCAGTTATGAAAATAAAACCTTGACTAATTTCACGGGCCTGTAAAAGAGTCCAACGCAGAGTTCCTGGAGGCCAGGTGGTCAGCCCACACCTCGCTTGATCACCCCTCCTAATGCAGTACTTGACACTTTCAATTTATTTTTCAATACCTTTATCATCAGAAATGAGATCTAATTATATCGCTTGACTCAACTGAATTAATCATGGGGTGGGTGGGCAGGGAGCATCCTTAGGGCTTTATCTGAGTATAGGAGCAGTTAACACTTCAGCCCTCACTGAAGCCACCACAGTGGGGACATCAGGCTCTGGGGGTGTCCCTGGAAGACCCTGTTCGGAACTTCATTGGAGGTCACCTGACCCAGACCCCTTGGCCCTCCTGCAACCTCATTCTTGCCATGGGGAGTCTTAGAGGAGCAAACTCATTTCATGGGCAAAGCTCGAAGCTGGAAAGGACTTCCTCATTTTGCAGATGGAGAAACTGAGGCTCAGAGAGGGGCAGGGTCTTGCTCAAGATGACACCCTATCAGGGAAGATTCAGAGGGAGACACCTGGCTCCCAGCCTGACTCCTCCTGGGACCCCCTGCCCCAGCCGCATCAGGGGTGACGTTCCTTGGCTGAGCGAGAGTGTGGGGATTATCCAGGGTTTGGGAACACAGCTCTTGAGGGTACGATGCTGGGGATCCCTGACCATCACAGGGCCTGGGCTATCAGATACTGGTGTTCTAAGGGATAGCCCCACCCACCTCCATCTGTGGCTGTTCATTCTTTGATCCCATCAACCTCTGAATTTAACCTCGAGTCTCCCCATTTTCTCCATCCCCCACTATGATCACAGCCAGCCCTCCCTTGTCTGCATAATCCCTCCTAACTTCTCCCCCCAGCCCATCCTTTCCCTATCCATCTGCAGAGTCATGGACTCAAAATACAAACCCGGTCATGTCATTCTCCTACTCAAAACCCTCAGGGCCTCCCTCTGTTCTTAGAACAAATCTTAACCCTTCATGGGGTCCCAGGGGCGGGGGATGACCGGGCTCCCACTGCTCTGTCCTCACCCCAGTCGGGGTGTTTGCTCACCTCGTTCCTCCACCTGGGGGTCCTCCCCTTCCTGGCCAGGTCGACACCTCCTTAATCCCTTAGGTTTTTCAAATTCTATGTGATCTCCTCAGGGAAACTTATCTGACCACATGTCTGACCTTGATCCAAATTAGTTTTCTCCCTCCTAAAATTCTCTCTCAGAGTGTCCATTTCCCTTCTTCAGAGCACTTAACTCGAGGTGGTAACCACCACTGTGTGCTTTGTTAATAGACTTCTCCTCAGGGGAGGGGCTCTGTCTGTCTGCTGCAGCCCCAGCTCCTAGAACCCGGCCTGGGCATAGCAGTGGGTGCTCAGTGCAGACCTTTGAACGAATGAATGAGTGAATGAATGACAACCCCTTCCCTGGCGCATACTATGTGCCAGGCCCTGGAGCTGCACCTGTGAACTGGACACGGCTTCAGCCCTTGCAACCCTCAGAATCTCCCAGCGTGACAGACATGTAAATAGATGATGACAGCCCCACAGGCTCAGGGCGTAAGGAACTGGGAATGAGAGAGAAGGGGACACAGGGGAGGGTGATTGGCCCTGGAGCTGTCGGAGAAGGCTTCAAGGAGGATGTGAAATCTGAGTTGGGCTCTGAGGGATGAGTAGGAGTTTGGCCAGTATTGAAGGCAGAAAAGGGCATCCCAGGTGGAGGGAGCAGCATGTGTGTTAGTATTAACTATTCTAATCCTCACAACACCCGCAATGGCGCCCTGGAATGTGAGCACAGGCAGGGACCAGGTGGTCCAAACCTCGTCTCCGGTCTACAGATGGGGAAACTGAGGCCCAGAGCAGAGAAGTGACACTTGCTGATGGGGGCAGGGGGCTCATATGAGAACTCCCAAGGTCTTGGCTGATCCACTGCTGCATAGCCACCTCCAGCCCCACCCCTACCTGCACCCCTCTTCTTCCCACCTGGCTCCCTGAGAGCTGGCCCCAGGCAGGCCCCACAGGCACAGTTTCTCACTGCCCTCCCATAAGCTGGAGAAGTGACCATTGCCCACAGGCACAAGAGAGATGGTCAGGCTCCACATGGGCCAGCAGGAGTCAGAGAAAATCAACCTGGAGCCTCAGATGTAAAAATGATCAATCGAGTCTGAGACCATGTGCTGGGAGCTGGAGGCCTCAAGGTGCGTGATTGGGTCCTGGCTGGGTAAGGTCCTTTCGGATTGGAGTGACAATGTCTCAGAGTGACCCTGATGGCTACAGCAGGGTGGGTGGGGAGGGTAGGGGCCAGGGACCTAAGAAGACCCGGGGGAGACTAGCTGGAGAGCAACAATGGGGCTTTGAGGCCAGACACACCTGGACTAGGGTCCCTCAGATTCCCTTTCTACAAAATATTTCATAAATGTAGACTCAGGAAACAGATAGAGTACTGGAAGGAAATATTCCAGTTCACGCAGTTAACTCTGAAGATTGTATAGGGAGGTTCCCAGAGCCCAGAGAGGGAGAGTGATTCACTCTAGGTAACACAGCAAGTGGTGGGAAAACTGTCTGCCCTGCTTCTCTTGCTGTTGTTCTGTAAAGCCCCAAACAGACCCAGTGTGGATGGTGGCGGGGCCCAACAGAATCGCCTGGGGTCCCAATCCCAGCCCATACCCAAACAGAATGTCTGAGGTGGGGCAAGGAATCTGTGCTTTAAACAAACTCTCCAGGTGAGTCTGATAGATAGCAGATGTGGTGGGCTCAGGCTGACCCAGATTCCCTTGGGTTAGGGAAGGTCACATGCCCCAATAAGAGCCAATAAGATGCATTAAAACTTTTGCTGGAGATGAAGGGACAAAGGCACTTAATCTTTCCTGTGGGAATTGATCCTGGGGGTATGTGAGGGCTGGAGCAGGGCAGCCATTCCCAAAGCAAGATCTACACTGGGACTCTGCCTCCTCTATTGGCTGAGATCAGTCATGTTGCATTTTCTTCTCATTTGCTGTAACTGAAAGTGCTGACACAGTTGTTACTATTACTCTGCTGCTGCCCCGGCCCCCAGGACTCAGTTTCTCCATCTGTGCAGTAGAAGGGATTGGGCTGGTTAAAGCCTAAGGTTAGTTAGACCCGGCTCTGACATTTCGGATCTCTAAGGAACCTCAGAACCTGGCGAGACTCAGAGCTCTTGGTGTCAGACAGGGAGTTTTCTTGCTTAGTCCCAAGGGCTGGGGAGACGGCAAATGGTGGAAGGGATAATGATAAGGACAAGTCAATCATAGCTTTCACTTGCTCACCTGCTGGGGGATTTGGTTTGGAGAAACAGTGCCAGGGGAGGAAAGAAGAGCTTCTTGCTGAGCCCCGGGACGCTCAGTGGTGACAATGATACCCAGGTTCCCAGTAATCTCTCTCATCTCTCAGGTGTGTAAAATGTATCCTAATCCACTTGAATCTCCCCATTGCACCACACAAGAAGTAGAGCCCAGGAGGAAAGGGCAGCCCAGAGAGGTTAAGTGTCCCCACCCAGGCCACACAGCCATTACAAGACTAAGCCAGGGCTTGAACCACCTCCACGTGCTCAGTCTCCAATCTCCCCAGACAGCTGTGCTGACCCCTGACTCAGGTGGTCAAGTGTGGCTTAGCTGATGATGGACACCTCTAGATGACCACACAGGGCTGCCGGGTGGAATCTTTCTGCTGTCACCATATGGGGGGAGGGTGAGGGGAGTGGCCATAGCATCATGGCTAAGAATGTAAGTGTTGGGGCCACACAGCCTGGTCCAGATCCTGGCTCTGCCACTCAAAGCAGTGGGACCTGGGACCAGTGATTTAACTCCCCTGTACCTCCGTCTCCTCACCTGTAAAATGGGCAGGTAGAAGAGTCCCTACCTCACAGGTCTGAGGCGAGGTTTAAGTCAGTTTATATTTACAAAGCTGTTCAGCAGTGCCTGGCACACAGTAGGTGCTACGTAAGGGTCCATGAGTAACTCGCTTGCAGAGAGAACACATTCCAGGATAGATAAGTCCCCCTAGGGTCACAGCCCTCATCTAAAACCTTGGCCCTGACTCTGCGGCCCCCTCCCCAACCTCAGCTATTCCACGCAGTCCAGATAGAAACAGCCTTCCTTCCTCTTGGCCTTTGTACCTGAGCTCACCACACCCCTCGGTTCTGAACTCCTTTCTCACCAGGCCTCATCCTTTCAATCCTCCCAAGCTGGCCTCTGAGGCTGCCTCTTTCAGGAAGCCCCCTCTGATTCACCCCTGAGCCTGCATCTCTGTCTTCTCGCCAGCGCTCATGGGCTCTGTGGCCAGGCCCCTAGTCCTGCCTCTACCAACCCGGTAGAGGCTCCAGACAAGTGACTTCCCCTCTCCAGGCCTCAGTTTCTACATCTGACAAGTGGGCATGATTATCCCTGCCTGACGCACTTCACAGGGTTTGGGTGAAGAACAAATGAAGGGGTGGTTGGGTGGGAGCTGCTCAGAGTTGCCAGGAACCATCTGAGGACCGTGGCTGCCATAAGCTCTGGTGCGGCTGCAGGTCTTGTTCTGGCCACTGGTCCTGTGGGCAGACGTGCCCCACGGTCAATGCTGCGCGAGCCTCGGGCAGGTCTGGTGTGCATCCCGCCTCTGGCAGAGAGCTGTGAGACCTTGGGGGAGTCGTGTCCAGTCCTCACCTGTGCAGTTGGGGGGAGCCCTTTGCCCGCCTCTCAGGGGAGGTGAGGGGGGAATGGGAGGAAGTGGGATGCCGCAGGGGTGGGGGGTTAGGGTCCCAGGGTGAGCCCAGCGGCCCTCGTCCAGCACAGCATTGACAGAGCTGGGGGCAGCGTGGTGCCCGTCTGGACAGTGCCATATTGTCCCTGCCCCTCAGTCCTCTCCCCCAGGCCCACCCCTCCTCCCTCCCTCCACCCCGAATGGGCATCGGTGCCCACCCAGCTTCCCCTCAGCTTCTCTCCCTGAGCCCCTGACATCTTCTTGTATTTTACAGAGCTCTCTCCCTGTCTCCATCTTTTTTTTTAATCCAAGTTATTTATATGAAAATTCCAAATGCACTTGTTTTTTTTGTTGTTGTTTGTTTGTTTTTTATTTATTATTTATTTTTGGCTGTGTTGGGTCTTCGTTTCTGTGCGAGGGCTTTCTCTATTTGTGGCAAGCGGGGGCCACTCTTCATCGCGGTGCGCGGGCCTCTCACTGTCGCGGCCTCTCTTGTTGCGGAGCACAGGCTCCAGACGCGCAGGCTCAGTAGTTGTGGCTCACGGGCCCAGCCGCTCCGCGGCATGTGGGATCTTCCCAGACCAGGGCTCGAACCCATGTCCCCTGCATTGGCAGGCAGACTGTCAACCACTGCGCCACCGGGGAAGCCCCTCCCCGTCTCCATCTTTTGTCAGAACACCAGCTTTGATTTCTGACAGGCAGGACGCGATCTGAGGGATGACTGACAGCCACCAACTGCTGTCGGGATGCGGTGGAGGCAGGAAGGAGGGTGTGAGGATGCTGGAGGAGCAGGAGCACACCGGGGCCCAGGGCAAAGTGGGGAGGTGCTTGATGGGGCCACGTCTCTCCAGCGCCTCGGGGATGGGCCCCTGGGCAGCCGTCAGAGGGGCAAGTCCCCGGGGGAGGGGTGATGTGACTGCCTCGTAATCTGATAGCACCTCAGTCCCCAGAGCTGCCACAGCAGTGATAACAGTACTGGGGGCCTGTTTATTGAGCACGTACTGTGTCCCTTTACATGCACCTCCTCTATTCATCCTATACCAACACTCTGAGGGAGGCTCTCTTATTGCCCTATGTTAACAGGTGTGGGAATGAAGACTCAGAAAGGTTGAGGAACTTGTCTAAGGACACAGAGCTAGGGAGGGGTAGAAGCAACTTCACTGTTGAGCTCCTAAAGAAACCACCAAGGGACCAAGATGCTAAAAAGTAAAGGGTCTCCTTAATGTGGGGGGTTGCTGGAGGTGCAGAGAAGACCATGACCACGTGTCCGCAAGGCCAGGGCTCATTCCACGTCTTGCGTATGTTCGTGGAGATATGCCTGGACTATCAGTGAAGAATACCAATGAGGAACTTCAATAAACATGAGGAATAAACACCCCAGCTTGGTCCTAGGTTGTGTTCAGCATGGGTCCCTTGGAGGGTCCCCAGTAAGACTGAGCCCCAATCACTAACACCCTTCCTGTCTCATCCCCCTCTCCTTGTTCTTCCTGGGAACCCTTCCCGAGCTCTTGTCCTGGGATCTGCTTTCAAATGAATCCAGTCAGGGACACATGATCAAACCCTTTCAAAGGAGCTGGGGTCAAAGCTTTCCTCTTGGACACACCTATGGAAGCCCAGGTAGAAAGATCCAGGTGTGGGTTCTGTGAGCCTGGGGAGGGACAGGACTGACTTGTGGGCAGCAGAGCCAGAGCTCTGGGGAAATAAAGCAGAGAGTGTCCCAGGGAGTGGCTGGAGAAGAAACCAGGGAGTCAGATAACCTGCCCTACAAGTTAGTCTGAAGGAACTAGTGGAGGTGGACGTGGGCTGAGTCCCTGAGGCAGCTGAGCGTGCGTAGTGACATGGAGCAGGGACGCTGGGGCTGCAGGGGCTCCCTAACGACTGAGATCAGCCTGGAGGATTTATCAGTGAGAAACCAGAGCCTCTCCCCCGCCCAGTGAGGGGCTTTGGCTTCGAAGGGCAGAGAGAGCCCATCTGTGCACTGAACACTGACAATTGTATAAAAGCATTTTTCTTTCTTCACTTTAGCAACTAGGAAGACCAAGGGCCAAGTCATGGCTGACCTTTAGCAATGGCACAGGAATGAATGGCATGCATCTCTGTGCACCTAACTTCCGTAACGATCTTCATTTTTTTTTTTTTTTTGTCTACGTTTCTTTCCTCCAACTTCCAATTGTTTATATTATACTTTTGCATTGTGTATATTTTTTGGAAGCTGCCTCAACTCCTTAGACAAATAAAGTAGGGCATAAATAAACACAAAATATTAACCCCATAGGTATGCAACTGTTAACACTTTTCTTTCTATCTTTTTAAAAAAATTTTTATTGGAGTATAGTTGATTTACAATGTTGTGTTAGTTTCAGATGTACAGCAAAATGAATCTGTTATACATATACATATATCCACTCCTTTTTAGATTCTTTTCCCATATAGGCCATTACAGAGTATTGAGTAGAGTTCCCTGTACTATACAGTAGGTCCTTATTATTTATCTATTGTATATACAGTAGTGTGTGTATGTCAATCCCAATCTTGCCATTTATCCCCCGCCCTGGTAACCATAAGTTTATTTTCTACATCTGTAACTCTATTTCTGTTTTGTAGATGAGTTAATTTGTACCCTTTTTGTTTAGATTTCACATACAAGTGATATCATATGATATTTGTCTTTCTCTGTCTGACTTAGTTCACTCAGTATGACAATCTCTAGATTTTTCTTGTAAAAATGCCAAATATGCATTGTAAAAAATAATTCAAGAAATACTAGACAAAACAACAACAAAAAAGTAAAATAAACCTCTCTGCTACCTAGAAACATCTGTGATAAATATTTGGTGGACAAATTCCAGGCATATCTCCAGGAACCTACACAGGGTATGACAGAAGAGATAGGAGAAAAAAAATAGGATCATAATGGGATCATATGTTTCTTTGAATTTAAAAGAAGAAATGGAAATTGTGGTAAAACTGAAGGAATTATGAACTTCAGATACATTTTGATTCATAAAAGATGTATCTTCTTACAGTTAAGAAGAAAAAAATTGAAAAATATTTAGATGTTGCTATGACTTTAAAATAACTGCTGATTAAATTTTTATACATGTGTGATACCTCCCTGGTAAGAAAGATTAGGAAATTAGCACGTCTTTCATCCCACCACCTCCTGATTTTGTCATACTGGGTCAAGGTTATACTCTTTCATGTTGTTTGGAACCAACATGGCTGTGACTGTTTAGACTCAGGCTTTGTTCTGTGTGTGTATAGATTTAATAGTCAGCACCAATCCTCTCCTCCTCCTCCAGAACCCTAACACACACACTCCTGGCCTTGCCTTTCCTGAGTTCTTAATTTTTTTTTAAATGTGTTTGTTAATGGTAATTTTTCAAGATAGACTCACAGAGGTTGTTTCCAAAGTTCCTGCGTACTTGAGACAGAGTATCTATTGCCTTGGGATCTGGAAAATCAACTTGGCTGGGTATAAAATTATATGGTTATATTTTCTTGCCCTCAGACCTTGCTAGATGTTCCATGGTCTTCTAGTGCTGCCATGGAGAAGTTTGTGCCAACCAGATTTCCCCCCATCATTGTAAATTGGCCAATGAGACTCTAGTTTTGAATCTCATTGTATTGTTCAGATACGTTTTTATGTTGACATATTTTTATCAGTTTTTTTTTTTTTTTTTCTGAAAGGTATTATGCATTTTTAATATGCAGATTCAGGAAGTTTTTTGCTTTGTTTTTTAAGTTCAGGATTGTTCTCTTGCATTATTTCTTAGATTATGCTGTGCCACTTGCCCCATCGTATGCCTATATATTTGACAGTCTTTGTGTTGAAAACATCATTTTCTTCCTAATCTTCGAAAAAAGTTCTTTTCTAACTAATTCTAGCCTGTTCACAATATTTCTTATAGTATTTTAATCATGCGCTTTTTTTTTTTTTTTTTGCTGTTTCTAAGGTGGATTTCATCTCTCTTGTTTCTTTTCTTCTATTCCATTTCATACCCAGGCAAGACAGCTCAATATAATTTTGTGCTGTTATTTTGTAAGCCCTTACTTCAGTCCCTTTGAGGATTTTTTTAAAGAAATGTCATGTTGTCTGTCATTTCTTGACATTGCATAAAACCAATTTTTCTCATGTCTTCCCCTCTTTCTTTGGGCAATTCCTCAAATTGCCGAAATGTACCAAATTGGTACATTTTCCTCATCTGCCTTTGTTTATGTTCCTTTTCTGCCTTTTTGTAGCATCTGTGCACATGTTCTGTGTTGGTTTCCTCTTAGCTCAGTTTTGGATGGGACCAGCTCTTTTTGGGCGGGTAGCATGGGAAGGGGTGGGAAGGATGGCCTCAGGGAAACTGAAGCATCCATTTGGGTTTATTGTCTTAGTCTCTCTCTCCACATCAGTTATTTCTTTTGCTGTAGGAGTACAGCTCAGTGTTTGACATCTCAGTGGGCAGTGTGGCCCCATCAAAGCTGTTTCTGGGGACTGTGACCCAGGGCTTGCTGGTTCCTCACCCTCCCTCTCCCCTCCTTGCCTCTGGCAGCTACGTGGGGCCAGGAAGTAGCACATCAGTGTGGCTTCTCCTTCAGCTCAACCTTCCTGCTGACCTGTAGCATCCAACTAGGTCTCCTTGAGGTGACCTCCACTCCTCTGGAGGCCTGCCTGTGTCTCAGCACTTTAGGCCAAGAGTTTTTGGGTAAAGCACTCAATTGGGCCTACTTTGTTTTAATGAAACTGGCTGCTACACAAGACTGAGGATGTTCATGTAAGTTATCAGTTTCTTCACTTGTTTTGATAGATTTTACAAAACTTGGCACGTTCAGATTTTGTGGTTGGAGTTGTAGCCGATTTCTGGTATAATTCACAATGAAAAGACACCCCCTCTATTTTTCATTTTTGTTTTTGTGATTGTTGTTTTAGGTTGATTTTGAGAGAAGAAGGTAAATATGTGTCTACTCCACCATTTTCACTTAGGCATCAAGTGCTTTCTCATCCATTATCTTTTTCAATCCCATTGCCAACCCAGGGAAGTGGCAGGGTGGTTTGCTCTTAGAGCAGAGCAGAGAACTGGGGGACCCAGAGCCTGAGAGTAGAACAAGACTGCATGGCCGTCATAGGCAAGAACAGGCGGCACTCACATGTACCCTGTCCCACTTCAGGGACAAATCCTGACATGTGACCCATAACTCTCTCACACACCGGCTTTTGGCATATGCAAGGCCTCTGCATTCCCATGGCAGACATCCCTAATCCATCACAGCACTCTTTCTTCCTGATCCTGAACCCAGCCCCAATCTTCTTTTCAAGGTTACATATCAGGAAAACAAAACCAACCAACTGGCATGGGTTTGTGAAATGAAACTTGTCTGCCTACCTGGTATTAGAGATTTTCCAGGTATGCTGAATAGTTGTGCAGTCAGAGAGCCCTGAATTTGAATTCCAGTTCTGTGAAAGCCTAGCAGGGCAAAGTTGGGCAAATATCTTTGCAACTCTGAATCTCAGCTTTCCCATGTGTTAAATAAGAATCATTTAGTTGGTTGGGGGATTACATGAGGTAATGTTGGTAAAGTTCCTAACCAAGCACATGGCACATAACAGATCTTCAATAGTACTTTTAGAAAGAAATGAAAAAAAGTATTGTTCTCTTGATGAAGCTTACGAAGATGGGGGAAGAGAGACGGATTTCACCCCATGTGTAAACTCTAGTATTGAATACAGTTGTGAGGTTGGGTCCAGACTCAGTGGGGCAGGTGCTATAATTGATTAACAATGTCTGCCATGTGCATGTGATGAGAAGCTGTGATTTGTGTGCTGCCATATATGAAGTGGGAAGTAAAAGAGAGGTTGGGATGTTCAGGCCCTGCTCCATCACTCATATCCCACTGTTTCTTGTGGACCACACAGGTATATGAAGAGAAGGCTCTGCTTTTACCATCATGGTGCTCCCTGCTGCTCTGATGACAGTCTGGTAGCTTTCATTATCTAAGCTGAAGGGGAGCCAAGACTAAGTGATGTAGTGAGAAGGTCACTGGGAGGTGTCAGAAAGCCTATATTCTAGTTCCGGGTTCCCATGGACCAGCTGCTTGTCCTTGAGCAAGCCTCTTCCTCTTGGTGGGGGGGAGTAGGGGGCAACAGGTGGTGGTAGTGGATGAATGTTATCCTGGAAAGTGAAATTGGCCTAGATGATCTCTAGGAATTCTTCCAGCAGACACTTAGTAAATTTGGGATTTTCTGGTTTTTATTTGTTAAAATGCAAATTTCTGTATGCATTTTACATTTTAATTGTAAAATATATATAACGTAAAATTTACCTTTTTTAACATCTTTATTGGAGTATAATTGCTTTACAATGGTGTGTTAGTTTCTGCTGTATAACAAAGTGAATAAGCTATACATAAACATATATCCCCATATCTCCTCCCTCTTGCCTCTCCCTCCCACCCTCCCTATCCCACCCCTCTAGGTGGACACAAAGCACAGAGCTGATCTCCCTGTGCTATGCGACTGCTTCCCACTAGCTATCTATTTTACATTTGGTAGTGTATATATGTCCATATATACACTACCACTCTCTCACAAAGCGTAAGTTTAATGGCATTAAGTACTTTCACACCACCACTATCCATCTCCAGAACTTCATCATTCCACACTGAAACTCTGTACCCATTAAACAATAACTCCACATTCTCCCTCTCCCCAAGCACCTGCTAACCACTGTTCTACTTTCTGTCTCTAAGAATTTGGCTATTCCAGGTACTTCATATAAGTGGAATCATACAATATTTGTCCTTTTGTGTCTGGCTTATTTTACACAGCATAATGTCTTCAAGCTTCATCCATGTCATAGCATATATCAGAATTTCACTACTTTTTAAGGCTGAATAATATTTCATTGTATGTATACACCACGTTTTGTTTATCCATTCATCTGTCGATGAACATTTGAGTGGTCTCCATCTTTTGGCTATTGTGAATAATGCTGTTATGAATCTTGGTATAAAAATAGCTTTTGAATCTCGACTTTTAGTTCTTTGAGATATCTACCCAGAAGTGGAATTGCTGGATTATATTCTGTGTTTGTTTTTTTAGACACATATTTACCTTCTTAGAGGACTGCCATATTGTTTTCTACAGTGGCTGCACCATTTTACATTCCCACCAGCAGTGTCCAAGGGTTCCATCCTCACCAACTCTTGTTATTTTCTATTGTTTTGATTATAGTCATCTTAATGAGTGTGAAGTGGTATCTTATGTGGTTTTGATTTGTATTTCCCTAATTTTTATCATTTGTGAGGATCTTTTCATGTGCTTATTGGACATTGGTATATCTTCTTTGGAGAAATGTCTGTTCAGGTCCTTTGCCCATTTTTAAATTGTTGTTGTTTTCATTGAGTTTTAGGAGTTCTTTATATAATGTGGATATTAATCCCTTATCAGATATGATTTGCAAATATTTTCTCGCATTCTGTGGGTTGCCTTATTACTTGGTTGATAATGTCCTTTGATGCACAAAAGTTTTTACAAAATTTTTGATGTGTTCTAATTTATCTATTTTTTTCTTTTGTTGTCTGTGCTTTTGGTGTCATATCAAAGCAATCATTGCTGAATCCAATGTCATGAAATTTTCATCTATGTTTTCTTCTAAAAGTTTTATAGTTTTAGCTCTTATATTTAGGTTTTTAATCTAATTTGGGTTAATTTTTGTATATGTTGTAAGATAAGGGTCCATCTTTATTCTTTTGCATGTAGATATCCAGTTTTCCCAATACCAATAGTTAAAAAGATTGTTCTTTCCCCAATGAATTCTCTTGGAACTCTTGTTGAAAATCTCTGGACCACATATACAAAGCTTTATTTTGGGGCTCTGTACTCTAGTTAATTGGTATATATGTCTGTCTTTATGCCAGTACCACACTGTTTTGATTACTATATTTTGTAATAAGTTTTGACATCAGAAAGTGTAAGACCTCCAACTTTGTTCTTTTTCAAGATATTTTTGGCTGTTCAGGATCCCTTCAGATTCTATATTAATTTCAGGATGGATTTTTCTATTTCTGCAAAAAAAAAAAATCATTGGGATTGCATTTAATCTGTAGATTGCTTTGAGTAGCATTGACATATTAATGTTAAGTTTATAATAATACATCTTCAAATCCATGAACATGACACATGTTTTTGTTTACTTACATCTTCTTTTATTTCTTTCAGCAGTGTTTCATAGTTTTTAGTGTACAAGTCTTCTACTTCTTCAGTTAACTTATTTCCTAAGTATCTTATTCTTTGTGGTACTATTGTAAATAGAATTGTTCCCTTAATTTCCTTTTCAGATTGTTCATTTTTACGAACAATCTGACTGCTCCAACTAGAACTTTCAGTACTATGTTGAACAGAAGTGGTAAAAGCGGGCATTTTTTTCATTTCCCTCATCTTAGAGGAAAGGCTTTTTCAGTATTTCACCATTGAGTATGGTGTTAGTAATGAATTTGTTTTTTAAAGAAAGACCTCAAATCTCCCTGCTTCTGAGTTTCCTAAACAAACCCCAGAAGGTCATTGCTGGTCCCCATGGAATTAATGGCCCTGGACCTTCCTCCTAATTTAATGCAAATCCTAGCTGGCCTTATTGTGCAGGAGTTTCAGTTCATTTTTACTTTCCTGGCGATACAATCCATCCTCGTTTCCAGCCAAGTCTCTAATCCCTGCAATTTTCATGGTTCTAGTAATTACGAAAAAAAATCCAAAGGATAGAACATTTGCATCCTGTCTATGAAATTACACACCTTAGTGGAGTTTATTAAATCTATTTTGCATTTTCTGAGAAAATTAGACTCACTCTGTGTGGCTCCAGAGGACAAAACAAGAGCCAGTTGCTAGAACCTTCCAGGAAGCAGATAAGAATTCAAAGGGAAGAAACACTTTCTGCCTGTCAGAGCAGTCAGCACAAAGAGAGCCACCCCAGGAGGTCAGGGACAAGGCCAGCAGGGTCCAGTGCCTGGTGTGGTCATTGAAGGGGACAGTTGAGAACAAGGGCTGTGGGTCATACCTGGGTTCACTTTTCAACCCCCTCCTTCCCAGGGATTCAGGCAAATGAATTGATTTTTCTAAGCCTCTGGAGACAACCATGCAAAGCACAGAGCAATGTTTTGTGGTCATGCTACTATGTCATTATATAGAGTAAGGGAGTGCTTCGCTCCACACCTAGTTTCTTGCTTGGGCTACATGTCCATCAATGGCCAGCTATGGCCCTGCTCTATATGTTCTTCACTCAGGAAACCAGACTTTTGAATTAGCCACTGTTTAGAAAGTTTCTTCTCACTGTGTAAGAAGAAAAAAAATAACTTTGGGGTTTGGGAGGAGAGAGGGGAGAGTGTCTCACGTTGGCGTTTAAGTGCCCTGGCCAGAACTGAAACATGCTGCTTCCACTCACAATGAGTGGGTCAGAGCTAGTTACCCAGCAAGCCCTAACCAAGAGGACCAGAAAGGTCAAGTCCTGAGACACTTGATGAACAGAACCAGGGATAACGACACTGAGCCCTCTTGTCTGGTGGATGATGGCATCTTTCAGTGGGAACCTGGAAAAGAGCATGTTTGAGGGGAAAAGTCAAAAATAACGATAAGGATTTTCCACTTCTAGCATGACAGCATGAAAAGCTCCAGAAACCCATTTTTCTGTGAAACTGGTGAAAAATACTAAAAAACAAAACAAAACAAACCCCACCCAAACCTTTAAAATCTTTAGAAATGGTCCTATGGACGCAAAGCAAATACAGAAACATTTATTTAAGAAACTCCACAAAAACTGATAAGACCTGCAGAGTCTGGGATATTTGAACCAAGACTCATATCCTTACCACCCCTGCCCAGTTCTACATGATGGAAAGTGCACTCAATATTGGTACAGCTGAGGACACAGGGATCCCTCTTCCAGCCAGAGACCTATTTTCCCAGGAAGGGTAGGATATCAGGATTTCTAATCCTGCCCCCAGCTACCTGTTGTCAAGGCTAAGTTCAGGGCAAGTGTGGCTAAGAGGTGGAGGCGCGCCTCTTCTGCCCATCCCCCACTCGTGGGCTCTACTTGAGTGCAGCATCACTGAGAATAATGGGACCCTCACTGTCCTTGCCCTGCATCATGGGGTGGGAGTTTCAGACAAAGAGGCAAGTCCAAGAGATCTGGAGCTGCTATTGCCCCATCCACTAAACACTCAGATCCTGAAATGGGGATGTCATACAGAGAGAAGTGTGCCATTTCCCCCACCCCAGAACCAGAGATGAGGCTGAGAGATGATTTTGCTCAAGGGGAGTAGCTGGGTATAGAACAGAGCGCACCAAATTACCCAGAGGAGCTCCCCAAAGGAGCTGACTTTATTTGCAGCAGAATGTGGAGAAGTTCAAGTGTAAGGTAATTGTCAAAATTAGTGAAAGTTGTAGTGAAATGTAATTGGGAAGAGATTGACAGATTCATTGGAGATATAGGTTAAACTGAAGGCCAGCTATTTTCCCAGAGAGAACTAGGGAAAGAGACAGGTGAGAAGAGCCCTCCTGGGGTCAGAATAAATCTCAAACACTGACCTCTGAAACTATCCCTTCAAAGGAGCCCAAGTTTGATTAGATTTGTCTGTGAAGCAATTTATGCTCCAGAGCTTTTTTTTTTTTTAAACAACAGAACAATTAGCCAGCAGTAAGTGGAGCTTAGCAGCTGGGTCTGGTCACCCCAGGGTGGCTGTGGGCATACCCCCTTCTATTCAATGTTGTACTAGAGGTTCTATCCAGGATAATTAGGCAAGAAAAAGAAATGAAAGGCAACCAGATTGGAAAGGAAGAAGTTAAACTATTTTTAATTACAGATGACATGATTTTGTGTATAGAAAGTCCTAAGTCATCCTCTAAATTTACTTGAACTAATAAAAAGTTAAACCCACTAAAAACCTATTAGGACAAATGAGTTCACCAAGACTGCAAGACACAAGATCAATATATAAAAATTGATTGTATTTCTATACACTGGCAATGAACAAACCAAAAATGAAATTCAGAAAACAATTACATTTACAATAGAATCAAAAAGAATAAAGTATTTAGGAATAGATTTAACCAAAGAAGTGCAAAACTTATACTCTGAAAACTACGAAACTTTACTGAAACAAATTAAAGATGATGCAAATAAATGGACAAACATTCCGTGTTTATGGATTGGAAGACGCAGTATCGTTAAGGTGGCAATACTCCGGAAATTGATCTGCAGATTCAATACAATCCCTATTAGCATCTCAGATGACTTCACTGTAAAAATTGACAAGCTGCTACTAAAATATGTGTGGCTTCCCCTTCCCCCCCACGTCCTCAAGTCCATTCTCTATGTCTGCGTCTTTATTCCTGCCCTGCCACTAGGTTCATCAGTACCGTTTTTTTAGATTCCATATATGTGCATTAGCATACGGTATTTGTTTTTCTCTTTCTGACTTACTTCACTCTGTTTGACAGACTCTAGGTCCATCCACCTCATATAAATAACTCAATTTCATTCTTTTTTATGGCTGAGTAATATTCCATTGTATATATGTGCCACATCTTCTTTATCCATTCATCTGTCGATGGACATTTAGGTTGCTTCCATGTCCTGGCTACTGTAAACAGTGCTGCAATGAACATCATGGTACTTGTATCTTCTTGAATTATGGTTTTCTCAGGGTATATGCCCAGTAGTGGAATTTCTGGGACATACGGTAGTTCTATTTTTAGTTTTTTAAGGAACCTCCATACTGTTCTCCATAGTGGTTGTATCAATTTACATTCCCACCAACAGTGGAGGAGGGTTCCCTTTTCACCACACCCTTTCCAGCATTTATTGTTTCTAGATATTTTGATAATGGCCATCCTGACTGGTGTGAGGTAATACCTCTTTGTGGTTTTGATTTGCATTTCTCTAATAATTAGTGATGTCGTGCATCTCTTCATGGATTACACAATTCCATTCATATGAAATGTCCAGAATATGGAAATCTACAGAGACAGAAAGTAGATTAGTGGGTGATTAGGGCACCCACTAATGGGTGGGGTTGAGGGGATGGAAGAGGTGGGCAGGAGGGCGATAGTTAAATCGTATGGGGTTTCTTACTGAGGTGATGAAACTGTTCTAAAATTGACTGTGGTTGCCCATATCTGTGATTATACTGAGAACCATTTAACTGTAGACTTTAAATAGGTGAACTGTATGGTATGTGAATTATATCTCAATAAAGTTGTTTAAAAAACTAAAAATAAATAAATAAATAAAATACATGTGGCACTGCGAGTGACCCAGAACAGCCAAAACAATTTTGGAAAAGAGAAACAATGTAGGATAATTCACATTTTTAAACTTCAAAACATACTAGAATGCAGCAGTAATAAAGAGGACATGGAACTGGCATAAGGACAGACATATAATCAATGAAATATAACTGAGAGTCCAAAAATGAACCCATGGTTCTGTGGTCAATTGAGTTTCAACAAAGGTGCCAAGACAAATCAATGGGAAAATTATAGTCCTTTCAACAAATGGTGCTGCAACAACTGGATAGCCACATGCAAAAGAATGAAGTTGGACCATTACCTTACATTATATGCAAAAATAACTCAAAATGGTTCAGACATAAATGGAAGAGATGACTCGACAAAACTCTTAGAAGAAAACATAAGGGTATACCTGCATGACCTTGGATTTGGCAACAAATTCCAAGATTTGACACCTAAAGCCTGAGTAACAAACAAACAAAAATAAAGGTAAATTTAACTTTAACAAAAATTTTAAAACTTTTGTTCTTCAGACGCCACTGTCAAAGTGAAAAGGCAAGCCATAGACTGGAAAAATGTATTTGAATGTATCATATACCTAATAAAGATAGACTATATTTTTAAAACTCTTACAACTCAGCAACAAAAAAGACAAACAGTCCAGTTAAAAATGGACAAATGATTTGAATTTCTCCAAAGAAGATATACAAATGACCAATAAGCACATGAAAAGATGTTCCATGTCATTAGTTATCAGGAAAACCATTTCATACCTACTAGAATAAAAAAGTCAGATAATAACAAGTGTTATGTGGAGAAATTGGAACCCCTATATATTGCTGGTAGGAATGTAGAAAGTATAGTCATCTGGAAAACAGTCTGGCTGAAGACAAAGAGAGTATCTTGAAAGCAGCAAGAAAAAAATGACCCATTACAGATGAGGGACTATCAATAATATTAACAGCTGACTTCTCATCAGCAATCATGGAGGCCCAAAGGCAGTGGGATGACATATTCAAAGTGCTTAAGGAAAAATTGTCAACCAAGAAATTTATATCCAGGAAAAACATTCTTCAAAATGGAAGGAGAAATTAAGATCTTACCAGACATGCAAAAAACTGAGTATCTGTCACTAGCAGAGCTGCCCTGCAAGGAATACTGAAAACAGTGTTTCAGGCTGAGATGAAAGGACGCTGGATAACAATTTTAATCCACATGAAGAAATAAAGAGCACTGCCATGGTAGCTACATAGGTAAATATAAAAGGCAGTATAAATGCAATTTTTCTAATCATTTTCTTCTCATATTTGATTTAAAAGACAACTGCACAAGGCAATAATTATAAATCTGTGCTGATGGGCTTAGAACATAATTTGCATAACAATAATAGCATGGGAGGAGGTAATAGGACTTTATTGGAGCAAAGTTTTTTTATGTTTTTGAAATTAAACTGGCATTAATTTGAACTAGATTGTCTTAAATTAACATTAATGATAATCCCTGAGGCAACCGCTTAGAAAATAATTTTAAAATATAATAAAAGAAACAACAAGGAAATTAAAATGACATCCCTGGCAGAACTAGGATTTCATCTTGGGGCAGCGTGACTCTGGGCCTGCCTGCTTTGTTACAGGCAATCTCTGCAGTCACCATCATCTTCACACTCACATGTGTCCCATGAGGTGGGCAGCATGGGGACCAGGATCTCCGTTAGACATATGGGAAAACTGAGACAAGGGAATGACCCATGGTACTGTGGCTTGTTTGTGCCAGGGCTTGCTCCAGAACATAGGGCTCTAGATCTTTAGTCTTGAAACTTGTGAAATAAATTCATAGCTGCTTTCATGGCACACTAAGTCCCTGATGCTAATTCTTCAGGGGGCTGAAGAATTATCTGGTCAAGGAGGATAGACATGTCTGTTCAAAAGCTGATCCCCAGGCCCCAGTAATTCTGACTCAGTGGGTATCAGATAAGGCTGGGGAATCTGTAATTCAAACAGGCATCCCCCACTTACTCCTGCCCACCTCTTCCCAGCCCAAGGTGACTCTGACGCAAGTTTGCGTGCAGAGCACACATGGAGAAATCCTGGTTTTAGGATATTCCAGGCCCTGTTCTAAGGACTTCACATTCATTTTGGCCCAGCTTTTCAGAGCACAGATTCTGGATCCAGCCTCCCTGCATTGCAACTCAGGCTTCAGCACTTACTAGTTCAGGTTAAAGCATTCAGAATAGTACCTGGCACAAAGTACACGTTTTATAATATCAGCTCTCTTTGTTATTACTTTCTTACTTAGTAGTTGAAACAATCTTAAAACCTAGCTATCCTCAGCCCCATTTCACAGGTGAGGAAGGGTGGGCACAGAAAGTTTAGATAATTTGTTTAAGGACACACAGGTAGTGAGTTGCAGAGATGGGGTTCAAACTCCATTCCATGTGACCCTAATGTCAGTGGTCTTAACCGCTAGGCTGCCCTGCACTAATGGCACATGCTCCAGACCCTACCCTCACACCAGCACCTGCATGGTAGGGCCACACAGAGCTGTCAGGAGAGGCCACCTCAGGTGCTGGGCTTAGCTCCTGCCCCTTAAAGATGGGAGAAGAGGTCCTGCGGGCTGGGGAAGGGATTAGGGAGGGGTAGACCCCTGGCCTCTTCATGCCCTCCTGGACCCACCTAAAACCATTTTTAAGACTTAGACAATGCTCACCAGAAGACATGTGTCCTCTCAGGGGACTCTAGGTTCAATTTGCTGATCCTCACCCCCAGAGATCTCAAATTGGCCTCTCCTATGTTGGATGAGAAGGTGAGAAGGTGACAGAGCAGCTTCAGGAAGACAGTCCTGGGCTTCAATCTCAGCTTTCATGTGTTTGAGACCTAAGGTAGGCCTCAGCTTCCTCATCTGTTAAATGGGTATAAAAGTAGAGCCTACCTCAGCAGGCTCTCACAGCAGAATAATGGATGCTGAGCATTCAGGACAGCAGCTGACAAACAGAGCACGGCCTTTACAGAAGTTAGCAGCTGGCGATAACATCATTCTCTACACACAGGCAAGGTCGTGTTGGCTTCCCCTGACATGGTTTCTTCCTGGTCTTTGCACTGAAAACTTATCTGGAGCCTAGAGTGACCCTAGTTCTCTCTGTCCCAAAAGTCTATCCTCTGGAATCGTGTTAAGTTTCAAGGACAATGTGGGAGACAGACCAGGGCCAGGTATCAGCTCGGGGTCCTTGGAGGCTCCTCAAGCCACCTGGAGCCCCTGGGCCTCATCCAAGCCCAGCTACCTTCTAGGCTGGGGCAGGTACACCTGCTCTGATGGAGCTGAGCCCTGACTGCAAGTTTCCCCTGCTGGTGTGTGACTTCAAGGGACATTTGTCAAACGCCACTGGAGAAGAAAATGCTGAAAACTACTGAGAGATAGCAGCCTTTCTCAGCATGGGAGGAAAACTGAGGATTCTGAGGTGAGACAGTGTCGGCCTGGGGCTGGAATCTCTGTCTTCTGCCATGAGGTTGTGTGTGGCCTTAGGAAACTTCCTTCTCCTCTCCAAAGAGCCTTGGGTTCCTCGTCTATCAGCTGGGGTGTTGCCATCTACTCACAGAGTTGTTGAGAATGTGAGACAGGAGTAGAGCTAGGAGAAAGAGCTCATTTACAGCAACGATGAGCATTTATTAAGTGCCAGGCGAAGCACTGTCCAGTCATCGTCTCATTGCATCCTGACAACAACCCCTTGGAGTAGGCACTATCATGACTTCCATTCACAGATGAGGCAAGGCTCAGAGAGATTGAGTATCGTAGCCAAGATCAAACAGCTGGTCACAGGAGAAGCTGGTCTTGAACTTGGGGCCATGGAAGCCCACCCAGGACCCTCGCCCAGAGCCTCTGCCTCCACAGCAGGGCCTGTCAAGGAGTGCAGTGTCTTCCCTCCCTCCACACAGCCTGTGCATTCCCACCCTAAGACCTTCCCCGCTCTTCCCCTCCCATGCCTCAAAGCGGCAACCTGCGTGGACGTCTAGTGGGTGCTGGGCTCATCTGCAAGTACAGAAGCGGGTTCTGCACCAGATGGAGCTGGACCAGAGGCAGCTTGAAGACTCCGTGACGCCGAGCAGGAAAGTCACTGAGCCTCTAAATGCAGGCAGCAGGAGTTACTATTGTTAGAAGATGAAGGTTTACCACTGCAGGGCTTGGCGAGCCCTTGCCCAAGACCCTCTGCTGTTGCTTCCCTGACCCTCCCTGGTCATTGACAGGGAAGCTCAGAGATTTAGTGCTTTTTTTTTTTTTTTTTTTAAAACCAATTCTATTGTGTATACTAATTAATAATGCAGATTTTTTTTTTTTTAAATTGGGATTGGCTTAGGGCTACCAAGTTTTTATTTTGCCAAGGAAGGATTTTTTGTTGTTTGTTTGTTTGTTTATTTATTTATTTATTTATTTATTTATGGCTGTGTTGGTTCTTCGCTTCTGTGCGCGGGCTCTCTCCAGCTGCGGCGAGTGGGGGCCACTCTTCATCACGGTGCACAGGCCTCTCACTGTCGCGGCCTCTCTTGCTGCGGAGCACAGGCTCCAGACGCGCAGGCTCAGTAGTTGTGGCTCACGGGCTCAGCCGCTCCGCGGCATGTGGGATCCTCCCGGACCAGGGCTCGAACCCGCGTCCCCTGCATTGGCAGGCAGACTCTCAACCACTGCGCCACCAGGGAAGCCCCAGATTTAGTGCTTTTAATAAAGCAGGTGGCCAGTGTAAGAGAAACTTTCAGTTGGGTCACTCTCCTGGAGGCTGGAGACAACGCTGGCTGAGCCCAGGGAAGTCAGAGGTCAGCTCCTCACCTTGTTGTACATCCTCAGGTGGGTCAGCAACTCCAGCACTGGTCACCAGCGCATCCACAAGTAGGGACTGGCCTCCTTCCTCCTGCCTGGCTAGTGCCCCAGGGACCTCCCCAGTTTCCTTCATGGATTATTGTTGTCTTAAAAATCAAAAACCTAGAGTTGATTTCAAAGCTGTCATGGGGTAGAGAGGAAGCAAAGGGGCTGAGGGCCAGTCCGGTCTGGTGTGAATCCAGACTTTACCACTCACTGGTGGTGTGAACTTGTGGCCCCATGTGAGTTACTCCCATCTCTGAGTTTTGGTTTTCTTTGCTGCTCAGTGGAGCCAAGTTTCCTAACCTCTAGGCTGCACTGACCATGTCTGCGGCACTTTGCTTCTTGACATTGTTTGGTGGGTGACTTGCTCCTGTGGGTGGCTGTTTGCTGCCCTGCCTGGGAGTCCCCAAAGTCAAGGCTGGGTCAGGGTCTGCATCCTGGGGAGGCTTCCTGGGGGGGTGGTCAGCAGCGGGAGATGCCAGCCACTCCTTCCTTACAGCAGCCTCTGGTCTTAGGGCTCAATGAGCTCTGGGGGCACTCAGAGCCCCCTGGGATTTGCAACATGTTCCTGCCCCGAGGATCAGCTGAGAGCTGCCTGCTGCCGAAAGCAGACTTCTCCTTCCTCAGAACTTGAAGCCCTCAGGTCTGAGGAGTCCCATATCCCCATGTTGGCATCGGTAGCAAATATGGGGTGGGAGGAGTGAGCAAGTCAGAGAGAGAAAAATTAATGGGTTCATTGACAAATAGAGACAGAGGTACCAGGTGGGCTTTATGCCCACTCAGAGAAGGAGGTACACCTGCACACATAGGGGCATTCACACAGAGAGGTACGCGCGCGCGCGCGCACACACACACACACACACACACACACACACTAATTCGCACAGCTGGCCAGTGGCAGATCCAGCATTTGAATCTACATCTGGGTGTCTCCAGGGTGCTCCCCTTTGCCAGGGGAGAGCAGAGCTTCAGGGGAAGCAGAGACCCAGGCAGAAGGAGTCTGGGGTCTTCAGGGGTTGGTGTTTTTCCACCAGCTGAAGCCCTAGAAACTGAGCCTCGGAAAGGAGGTTCAAGGTCATGACTTTGAGGCTCAGAGAAGCCCTTGGGGCCGACCACGTCATGTTTCTCAGCCTCGGCTCTCTGGGAAGCAGACACTGAGAGGGAATCTGGAAGGTGAGAGTTTCATTTGTGAGTAAAACCTGTGAAAGATAAAAGGGAGACATCAGAATTGGGTGGGGGAGGTTCTGATGAGGGTCTAATCAAGTTTCCATCACCCCCCTGGGGTGCACCTGAGTAAAGGCTGGCATCAGCAGTCCCATATGGGGCAGGAATGGCCACACCCAGTATCTGTGCTGTGCTCCATCACTGGAGAGCAGGGCCAGGCCTCAAAGACTCTGGCAGGACCCAGAGGCACTGCAACCACCTGCACTCCTCACAGTGGGTGGCCAGTTTTTCTTGGAGTCCAGGCAGGGTGCCTCTGTGACTGCCACACCGAGCCTAAGCCTAAGCTTTGGCTTCCAGTGTCACTGAGGTGGTTTGGGGGTTGTTCTCATCTCACCTGAGGTTTCAAAACTTGGGCTCCGTCTAACTGTGAGATCTTCTCAGTGTCCTGCATTGGACAGGTCTGAGATCCTGGAGAGATTTCGTGAAACTTAGAGAGCTGAAGTTCTTGATCGGAGGTCCCTGGATGGGCTTCAGGGATGCCAAAATTCCCTGAACCCCTTAAGCTTGAGTAAGTGTGACAATGATTTTATATCCTGTTGATGAGTTTAGGTCCATCCCAGGTCGGGTGGGAGCAGGGTGCTGGATACCTCTGCATCCAGGAGGGGAAAGAATATGGAGCTCAGAGGCCATCTATGGAGGGAAGAGGGTGCAGGGAGGAGGAGCAGAGATGGGAGGGAAGGTCACCTCTGTTGTAAATCAGGTCATAAAGTGTGAAACTAGCCAGGGTTTAAGCCAACAGTTTTGAGATCTCAGGGAGCAGACACCCAGGGGAGCCCAAATGTAATGTTTACAGGCAGGTAGGCATTCTCCTGAGCAGAAAGCTCAAAGATTTCATCAGATTCTCAAAGGAATCTGTTTAGGTTAGGTTTGTGCTGCAGTAACAAACCACCCCCAAATCTCAGTAAATGAACACCTAAGTAATTTACTTCCTCCCCTGATAAACCCCACTGTATGTCAGGTGATGCTCAAGGACTGCCGTCCTTGGTGACCCAGGGATGCCAGCTGCCTTGATCCTGTGTCTCACCAACTCAACACACAGCTCCACACTCTTCAACGACGGGGAAGAGAGAGCTGGAAAGCCCTACAGGGGTTCTTCCCTTCCTCAGCCCAGAAGTGACGCATGTCTCTCCCCACAGACTGGAAATACTTCCTGGCCCCACTAGCTACAAAGGAAGCTGGAAAGCGTAGTCTTCTATGCACCTAGGAAGGAAAGGAGAGTCTGACTTGGTGAGCACAGGTAATGTCTACTAGAGGTGGCTCAAAAGATTAACACACTTTGGATCAGAGAAGTGGGTTCTAGAACACTTATTTGTAGATCAGCTGTGTCAGCATTATTTGAAGTTTTTGGAAAATGAAGATTCCAGGCCACAGTCCCAGAGAGCTAGATCCTGTGGTCCAGGAATCTATATTTTAACACATCTCATGGGTGAATGTGCACACAGGTTTGGCAGCCTCTGGAGTGGAGGGTCTTCTAAACAGAGGGCTATGAGATGCCTCAGAAACCATCCCAAGTTTTTTTAAAAATGGGCCCTCAGCTGACCTGCTCTCCTCTCTCTACACCCTCCATGCTGCCAGGTTGGGAGCTCACCTGTGTCCTAGCATCGTGTGTGAGGGCAGTCCTTTTTTAAATTTGAGACTTATGCCAGCTTTGGCCCACTTCACTGATGCAGCAACAGAGGCACAGAATGTTCCTGTAGCTGGGAAAGCACACTGGACCTGGCACTGTGGACTCCTCTCCTCTTTTGGGATAAGGAAGAGGCCAGCTCCAGTGTCCGAACCACATCCGCAGAGGGCGTGCTTGCCTGGCATTTTTCAGGGTCATGGAACTTTAAGACACTGGAAGCAAAGGCCAAAAGTGTGCTAAACACCCTCATTATGGCCAGTTCTCTTTCTGCCACTGTTGTTTAATTCCACCGGGAGAACAAGATTGGAAAAACAGTGCTGTCTTAATTTGCCGGAAAGAATAAGATAGACAAGTTAGACGGTAACTGAGGGTAATGAAGCTCCAGGAGGACATCGTTCACATTCCCTGAAACCAGGGCCTCCTTCTATCATGACAGCCTTTCCTGTTTTTGGAACTGATTCTTTTCTGGTGCTGGAGTGGGGCTGGCTCCCCAAGTTGCGCAGCAGGCAGGCACTGGAACTGGCTTGGACTGATTCATGAGAGTCCATTGAGAGCCAAATGTTAAATAGTCAGGAATTTTGTGAGCAATTGTTAAACCATCAGTAGCTTGAAATTGTTCATGGTGGAATATTTACACCACAGTAATTAGCAAGTCAGGGCTTTCTTTTTATTTCTTATTTTTGGAGTGGGATGCTGGAACCCCACTCTGTTAAGGTCTTTGTAAATGGGCAAATCAGATTAAAAGGAGGAAGAGACAAAACTTGTGTCTCTCTGGTGCCGACAGAACCTCATCGTGTGGGGAGAGACCTCAAGAATGTATTAATTAGTGAGCATTTCACCAACAGCACCCCTGGACTTGAAATGGGTCTCCCAGAAGAGGGTTTATAGGTTTCCTGAAAATGGGTTCACAACTGAGTCTGGTAGCAAGCAAACCTGCCAGCCTAGATTCAGAACACCTGGGGACCAGGGGCAACTCTGTTCAGGGGGAGGGTGTCACTGGTGTACACAGGGGCATATACATCTATGTACACATGAAGGCCTATTGTCAGTGCACAAGGGATGTGTGTTCATTAATGCAACAAGGAGTGTGTTTGTAGTGTCCACGGGAGATCCTCTTTGGTGTAGGAGCATCTATGTGACCCCCACTGGTGTGATTAGGAGCACGTGAATGTGCTCCAAATTGATTCCACATGTAAGGAGCTTGGAAGTCTCCACTCAATCCCAACAAGAAGTGAAAAGCTGAACAGGCTGAAAAATCAACAACTTTCTTAAGAGAGAGGAGGACAGAGGGAAAACCACTGCCCCAAAATTGGAGAGACAGGTGAAAACAGGGAGTCATGGCTTATCAGAGCAGAGACTCACAAGTAGAAATCACTGCTGGAACCAGCACCAGGGTAAGAAGCCCTGAACCGTAACTGAAGAATTGCTGGAGGCTCAGTGCCGATAAATCTGAGTTAAAAACTCGAGAGGACCCAGCCATAGGGCAGCCCTACAATATTGTAAGATTTACCTCCAGGAGCTTGACCAGGTTCCCACAATAAACATTGGAGAAAAATCCCCTCATGCTTCCAACAGGGGGAGGAGGAAAGGAACCATCCTGAAATATCCAGAGCACTCTATTCTATTCTTCTTAACAAGGCCTGTCATCTGGGAAAACTAGTTCACAGATCCCAAACATTCTGGGGTATTAGAGCCTAACCGACCTGGGGAAGGGAAATTCTGTCTAGCCATCCCATCCCACTCTTGCCATCCTGTCCCACATAAGAGGGGAGAAAAAAAAAACAACTGAGAAATGCTTGTGAAGTTGACAGTCCAGAGGCATAGGCTCACCAAAAGACTGAGACCTAATCATAGGTCTATAGAACAATCCCCCCTCTCCCCAATGTACACACCCCATCACCACATTCCTAAAGGCCTATCACCAGCAGTTTCTTTTATCCAGTACATCATGTCTGGCTATCAAGAAAAATTACAAGGCATACCAAAAGGAAAAAAAATAAAAAACACAACACAATCTGAAGAGAGAGAGCAAGTTTCAGAAACATACATGGCAGGGATGTAGAAATTATCAGACTGGGAATTTAAAACAGTTATGATTAATATGCTAAGGGCTCTAAAGGATAAAGTAGACAGCATGCAAGAACAGATGAGCAATGTAAGCAGAGAGATAGAAATCCCAAGAAAGAACCAGAAAGAAAGGCTAGAGACATAAAAACATTGTAACCAAAATGAAGAATGCCTTTGATGGGCTTACTAGCAGATTGGACTCAGGTGAGGAAAGAATCTCTGAGCTAGAGGATCTATCAACAGAATCCTCAAAAACCAAAAAGGAAAGAGAACAAAGACGCAAGAAAAAAAAAAGAACAAAATATCCAAGGACTGTGGGGCAACTACAAAAGGTATAACATACACATAGTGGGAATACCAGAAGGAGAAGGAGGAGAGAAAGGAACAGAGGGAATATCCGAAACAATAATGACTAAGGATTTTTCTACATTAATGTCAGACACCAAACTGCTGATCTAGGAAGTTCAGGGAACACCAAGTATAAAAGCTCCCTGCCCCTGCAAAATACTACACCTCCACATGTCATCTTCAAACTACAGAAAATCAAAGATAAACAAAAAATCATGAAAGGAGCCAGAGGTGGGGGGGGAAAGAAAAACACTTTACCTATAGAGGAGACAAAGCAAGAATTACATCTGACTTCTTCCTCAGAAACCAGGTAAGCAAGAAGAGAGTGGAGTCAAATATAAAATGTTGAGAGATAAAAAGCACCAACCTAGAATTCTATACCCTGCAAAATCATCCTTCACAAGTGAAGACATACAGACTTTTTCAGATGAACAAAAAAATCGAAGGAATGTGTTGCCACTGGACCTGCCTTGCCAGAAATGTTAAAAAGTTCCGTAGAGAGAAGGAAAATTATAAAGGTCAGAAACTCAGATCTACATAAAGAAAGGAAAAGCATCAAGGAATAAGTGAAGGTAAGATTAAAAAAATTTTTCTCATTTTAATTGATCTAACAGATAACAGTTTACTCAAAATAATCATAGCCACAATGTATTAGATTATGTTTGTTTTTGTATATATCTTATGTGTACAGTCCTCCTTCGGTATCCGAGGGGAATTGGTTCCAGGACCCACCACGGATACCAAAATCCACAGATGCTCAAGTCCCATAGTCAGCCTTCTATATCCTTTGTAGCTTGGCATCCGCCAATTCAACCAACTGTGGATCATGTAGTACTATAGTATTTATTGAAAACAATCTGCATATAAGTGGGCCTGCATGGTTCAAACAAACCCATATTGTTCAAAGGTCAACTGTACATATATGTATATCTGCTTATGTATGCTTATATATAAGTGAAATGAATGACAGCAATGATACAAGGGACAGGAGGAAGGAATTAGGGTTATTTTACTATTATAAAGTACTCACACTACCCATGAAATGGTATAGTGTTTTCTGAAAGTAGGCTTGGACTAGTTGTAAATGTAAATTGCAAACCCTAGTGAAGCCACTTAAAAAAGTACAAAGAGAAGTATAACTGATATGTGAAAAGAAGACAGAAATGGAATCATATAAAATGTTCAGTTAAAAGCACAAAAGGCAGAAAGAGTCCTTACTGATTTTTTTCCAACTGTATGACATTCTGGAAAAGACAACACTATGGAGACAATAAAAAGATCAGTAGTCGCCAGTGATTGGGTTGGGGGTGGGTAGAGATGAAAAGGCACAGCACAGAGGATTTTTAGAGCAATCAAAAATACCCTGTATGGGGCTTCCCTGGTGGCGCAGTGGTTGAGAATCTGCCTGCCGGTGCAGGGGACACGGGTTTGAGCCCTGGTCTGGGAGGATCCCACATGCCGCGGAGCAACTGGGCCCGTGAGCCACAATTACTGAGCCTGCGCGTCTGGAGCCTGTGCTCCGCAACAAGAGAGGCCTCGATAGTGAGAGGCCCGTGCACCGCGATGAAGAGTGGCCCTCACTTGCCGCAACTAGAGAAAGCCCTCGCACAGAAACGAAGACCAAACACAGCCAAAAATAAATAAATAATTTTAAAAAAATACCCTGTGTGATATTGTAATGATGGATATATGTCATTACACACTGGTCCAAATCCATAGAATGTAAAACATCAAGAGTGAACCCTAAAAGTAAACTGCGGACTTTGGGTAATTATGATGTCAACTTAGGTCCAACCTTGGTGGCAAATATCCCATTGTGGTGAGTGATGTTGGTAATGGTGGAGGCTAGGTATGTGTGGTAGTGGGGGATATATCAGAAATCTCTCTTCCTTCCTCCCAATTTTTTGTAGGCCTAAAACTCCTCTTTAAAAACTAAAGTCTTTTAAAAAAAATTTATTATCTTAATGTTCTGGAGATCAGAAGTCTAAAATGGGTGAGTAGAGTTCCATTCCTTCTGGAGAGTCTAGGAGAAGTTTCCTTTCCTTTCCTTTTTTATTTATTGTTTCCTTGCCTTTTCCATCTTCTACAGGTGGCCCGCTTGCCTTCACTCATGGCCCTGCATCATTCAATCTGATGCTGTCATCACATCTCCTCCAGCTTACCTGACTTTCTCTCTCTCACTTATAAGGACCTTTGTGATTACGTTGGGCCCACCTTGAAAATCCTGGATTGTCTCCTCATCCCAAGATCCCTAATTTAATGACATCTGCAAAGTTCTTTTTGACATGTAAGGTAACATATTTACAGGTTCCAGGCATTAGAATGTGAATATCTTTGGACAGCCCTTATTCTGCCTACCGCAGTCTGTCCTCTGGCCCCCAAAGAGTCATGTCTATTCTACATGCAAAACTCATTCACCCCATCCCAACATCCCCAAAAGTCTCAATCCATTTAGAGCATTAACTCAGAGTGAAAAATCTCATCAGCTCAAAAGCCCCAAATCTCAGGATCTAAATCATCTAAGTCAGTTATCTGGTGAGATTCTGGGTATGATACACCCTGGGGCAAAACTCCTCTCCATCTGGGGGCCTGTGAAGCTAGAATTGGACACCTCAGTGTCCTCATCCATAGAACAGGGATATTAATAGTTTCCACCTTGTATCAGAGTTCATCCAGAGAAGCAGAACCAGTAGCAAATTAGATATATGTGTGTGTGTGTGTATGTGTGTGTTTACTAGGGGATTTATCAGAGGGAACCAGCTTCTGCAGTAACAGTGCAGCTGGCTAAGCAAGGCTGTCTCCACATCTGATACTGGAGCCCAAAGTCCACAGGCAGGCAATCAGGAAGGGAAGATCACAAGCAGGATGGAAGCCCATGAAGATGGGCTGAACCCATGTCTATTCTGGTTGACTCTGATCTTGGTGACAAGCATATCTGCAGAAGCTGGGCCCTTTGTCATGGAGCTGAACACACCACACACCTAACCCAGGAGTCAGAGAGCTGAAGGAAGATCTGGGGGAATGGAGAGAAATTGAAGGCTCAACTTGCTTCCCGCTGACAATCGGCAGACCAGCAGCAATTTGTGTCCGCCAAGTCTCATGAGTTGTACCTCCTTTGTACCCATCCTAACAGGAAATGTGGGTAGAAGGGAATTCTGGGAACAAAGCTGTGCCCAGGTTGTCACATTAGGAAGCCATCACGCACCTCCTAGAGCTGCTGGAGGAAACAGGCAGCGTCTGAAAAGAGCTCAGTTCAGTGAACGCCCCAGCAATGTTAGGGCTCATCACTGTTATTATGATGGTTATCACATGACCTGGCCCATCAGTCCACATGGGGAGCGTGTTTATGGTGAGTGGGCCCCCTTTCATGGAGAGCCAAACTGATGATCATGGAGAGAGAACTTTCTCTCACAGAAAACATGCTATTCCATCTTCCTTTGGAGTTCAGAAAAACGTAATTAGTCTCAGGCTGGAGGAGGCTGAAGGAGGGTGGATAGCTATCCTTGAGGGCTGGGGAGTATGAACTTTCTGCAAAGCTGGAGACCTACTTTGCTGGGACCAAAGTAATGTGCAAAAATATAAAGGATGCAAAGAAAGAGAGAACCTATAGACCGCAGTAGTGGGAGGCTGGAAGCTGGAAAAGAGGGATGAAACTGGCTGGAGAGGAGCCATTGAGATGTAAGTGCAGCAGGAACACATCTGGGTTTCTATTTGTGTGAAATGAATGATCCCTGATCCAGATGTGTTGCCAGATTTGGGAGAAGAAAAAGGAAATGTCCCACAGTTGCTGAGAACCCCGAGGGATGAACCTTACAATATGGGTTCTGGGTTCTGGTTTTAAATTTCCTTAGTTGTGGAGTCTAAGTTGAACACAATGGGATCTTTCTGTGAGGCCTGGTGTCAGGGTTGGATGTAGGGTTGGGTGGAGGGGTGTTCTGGGGTCCATGCAGGGAGAGGTAATTTTCTTGGAATGAGAGAGAAGGCAGAGCTGAGTCAGCACCAAAGGTGGGATGGGTTGGAGCTGGTAGGACTGAGGTTGGAGGGATGAGGTGGCAGTGAAAGGGAGGGTGACTCAGAGCTGAGAGGGAGGGGCAGATAGTTCCAAACAGGGCTCTGGGCTTTGGAGAATAATATTGCAAGTAGGGAGGGGCAGGTATGAGGTGCTCCCTGTGTGGGTGGACTGGGGGTGGGGGGTGGCAGTGCTAGCAGCTCAAAGGTACAGGAGTTCCCTGGACCTCCCAGGTCCGCTGCTCTACCAAATTATCATAGACTGGATGGCTTATAAACAGCATTTATTTCTCATAGTTCTGGAGTTGTGAAGTGCAAGATCAAGGCACCAGCAGATCTGGTGTCTGGTTCCTAGAGGTTCTTTCTAGTTATAACCTCACATGGTGGAAGGGGTGAGGAAGATCTCTGGCCACTTCTGTAAGGACACTAATCTCATTCATGGGGCCCCACCCTCATGACTGAAACACCTTCCAAAGGCCCCACCTCCTAATACCACCACAGGGGATGCTAGGTTTCAGCATATGAATTTGGTGGGACACATTTAGTCTCTAGCAGGGGCAATAGTACCACCAAACATTGCAGTGGGGGTAATATAACCTGAAATATGCAACAGGCCCCTGATAAACAGAGCCCCCTCTCCACCTACCCCAGGCCAGGACAACACCGTCATGCTTCTGGAACTCGTGTCCTGCTCCACTCACTTCCTCCTGGCTGTGACCTTGGGCAAGCCCTCCTGAGCCTTAGTTTCCTCATTTGCAAATTAAGGATAATAATAGCATCTTCCTCCAAGTCGAGGTGAGGACTCAGTGAGATGATACTTGTAATGTGCCTGGCTCAGGGCCTGCACAGAAGGCACTCTCGATTAAGGGTAACTGGCATCACCTCGAGCTGGGGGCTCTGCAGGGGCCTCTTAGTGAAGCCCAGGACCTGTAGGAGGGTTGTTCCCACAACGATCATTTGCTTCAGGTGTTCTTTCCAGAATCTTCCATGGGATCCTTGGCTGTCCCTCTTCTGCCCCCTGGCCATCTCCTGTCTCTCTCTCCAGCTTTGGCAGGGCCGATCTGACCTGAACTTCATCTCTGGAGATGGATTCTCTGTGCTCACAAAACTGTCCATTTGCTGTCGGTATCCCACTGAGATTGTTACTCTCCTCCACCTGGTTAATGGCTGCAGCACAGCGTTGTTGGGGCAACTATGAACAATTCAGACTGCACACACTCTCCTCATTCCCTCCTCACCAGCAATTTGGGAAAATGCAGCCAATTCTTTAGACACTTCATGTAAAAAGCGGAATTTCCACAGTATGAGCTATTCCTTTTTTCCTTTCTTTTGTTTTCTTTTAAATGACAGTCTCCCTTGCTCATCATTCTGTCTCATGGAAGATCTCAGAAGAGTGATGATTCTAGGGAATTCATGAACTCTTGGGAAGTTGCGGCTCCTAAAAACGTACTCATTTACAGCGTGAAATATGGCTCCGCATGTGTGTAACCCCAGGCAATTTCATGGGGCCAGGAAGGTGGGGGCTTCAATTGCTTCGCTGTAGAGCTGTCTGTAATTACCTGCTTCTTACTGGTGCTCATGGCCTCAGTTTCAAATTGAGAAATCAGAGAAAGTGATGCAGCAAATGTGGGTCTCTCAACCCTGCCTCGGCCCCGTGAGGCAGCCAGGTAAAGTCCCACCTGCACTTCTCACCTGTACAGCTCCCATGAGCCCAGACCCCTTCTCTGGCTGACTCCACTTTGGGGCTCCAGGCTCTAACTCTGGGCATTTGTCCGTGGCCTTGGCATAGGGTCTGTCTTGCTCCAGCCTCTCGGGTCCTTCCCACTGCAGAACCAAGCAGACAGCCTGGCAGGTGGAACAGAGCTGGATTTCATACCATCCTCAGGCCTGGGCAAGAGGCTGTGCCATGGACAATGTAGAGGACCCTGCTCTGTCCATGCCCTCCCCATGGCATCAGGAATCTCTGGAGCCAAAGGGGTGATGGGCCCACCTGGAGTCTACCTGACACCCTCACAATTCTAGACACTTTTTGGCACTTTTTGGTGCCTGGGACCCCAGAATTCTCTGCCCAGGTGGCCTGAAGCCCACTTCCTGACCCAGGTCAGCCGTCAGAGGTAGAGTCACAGTGAAGAGGAAGCAGGGCTCACATCTCTGATAAGAGGGCTTGTTGGCATAGCTGAGACCCTTCTATTGCAGGTGGGTTTCTGCCATGGCAGGGGTGGAAATGTCCAGAGGTTGCTGGAGCCATCAGGGAAATGAGAGTCACCAGGGGGACACTGTCCCTGATCCCTCAAGTTCTGATCAGTATCAAGTTCCAAATTTCAAAATTCATAGAATCATAGTATCTTGGGGCTGCAGGGACATTGATCTAGGCATTAACTGAGAACCTGATGTGACAAGGATGAGGTTTATCATCATGCCTGTGTTCATAGCCATCCCCTCCACTCTGCTCCCAAGAGCAGGTTAGCCTCTGCCTACTCAGCAGGAATCTGGGACCTTGGCCCATAAGAGCTCTGTTTAAGGACAATTTGCTTATCCTGGAACCCAGGGCCCCTGTGTCCTCCACACAGAATGATCTTGACTGCCACTCCCCCAGAAATGCTTGGGCCAGGGACATTGGGAGGCCCCTCCCAAGGCTGGCTGAGCCCTTGGAGTTTGCAGACAATGAGGGCTGCTGAGGCAGGGGTGCAGAGAAAGTCCCAGAGCTTCCCCAAGTGTGGGCTCTGTATTGGAATCAGCCAGCACAACACCAAACCTATTGAGCCCAGATCCCCACTGAGGGGTCCACCTGGGGCAGGTGGACCCAGCTCAGAGGATCTAGCACTGGGCACTCTGTCCACACCTATGTCAGTGTGAGGGATCTCCAGGGGGCTCAAGGGCCACACTCAGCATCTCTGGAGGGGAAGGGTTTCTGGCTGGTCAGCAGCCAGATGCTTGGGTCTCCACCATGAGCATGGGTAAAGCACGTGCTCATGGCGTCTCCATCTGAGCCCATCCCTAAACGACCTGCCCCAAATCACCCAGGAGGAAGTTAGAGCCGAGACTGAACCCAGGGCCTGCTGATCCCTTCCCTAGACACACTCTCTCAATCCCAGCAGCCCCGGGGGCTGGTCTCCCAGCCTCTGCTCGACCCCTTCACAGACAGGGTGCTCATCACCTCCCGAGCCAGCCAGAGCATCTCATGGTGTTCTGTGTGGAAGGAAACAGACCAACACACCTGTCCAAGTTCTCCAGGCCCTAGGACAGGTCCTGACCATCCTCTGAGTCCCTGCCCTGCAAGTGGGGAGGACAGGGCACCAGCCAGAGGCTCAGGTTCAAGTCCTGGCCCTGCATCCCCACCGCAACCCCCCAGAGCTGCTTCCCCCTCAGGAAGGGAGACTCAGACACATAAAGGATGCCTGTGCTCCCCAGCCTATGCCACCCCGTGTTCTGTGATTGCCGTCATCCTTGTTGGTTTTTTACCATAGTCTCCTCTGCAGGTTCTTTCAGAGCTGGGAGCTCATTCTCAGGGAGCTGTCCCTATTCTCATGATCTGCCCCTGTTTGGACTCTGAGCTCCCCTCAACAAGGTTTAATCCCCTTTTCCAGCCTGAGGTTTATTCTTTTCTATTTGTTATTCAAGTTGGAACATGGCAGGTCAGTGCTGTGTCTCAACAGGGGAGAGGTTCAGGGTAGAAACACAAAGCCTCTGACCACCCCCTAAATCTCCTCATATCAGAGCTGGGGGATGGGGCACAGCAAAGCCCAGTGGAGGCCAGTGGGAGACTGAGTTTCCCACCTGAACTTCACCTGTGACCCCGTGTGACCTCACGCCTCTGTCTGAGCCGTGGATTTTTTTCATCAGTAATGTGGGGCAGAACCATGCCCTTGGCTACCTCCCAGGAAGGTTGTAAAAAGAAAATGGAAGAAAAGAGGAAAAGGGACTCTCTTGATTAGAGTGTTCAGTGTATTAACCCTGAATGTAGCTATGAGGTGGTCAAGGGTCAGCATTTTACTATCAGCTTTATGTTCATCTCTTCTAGGTTTGTTGTTTGTTTCTGTTTCTCTCCTTTCCTGTGTTCTTTTGAATTAGTTAAATCTATCTTTTTGAATTACATTTTTATTTATCTATTGGCATTTTAGCTATACCTACTTGTATTTCTTACATGATTGATCTAAAGATTACAGAGCACATCTGTAACTTTTAACCTTGCATCTGTGTAAGTCCACTTTGTGCCTTCCCTCATTATCCTTTGTGATATAGTTGTCATATATATTATATCTACATACATTATAAATTCCACAATGCAATATGATATTTTTTTGCTTTAAAGAGTCTGATGTATTTTAAGAAAATAAAATGAAAAAATAGTCTTTTATACTCACACATTTCTCATTTCTGCTGTTCTTCAATATTTTCTTGAATATTTAAATTTCCATCTGGCACCACTTTCCCTCAGCTTAAAGAACTTTCTTTAGTATTTCTTATAGTTCAGTTCTGCTGGTTATAAATTCCCTTAGTTTTCCTTTATCTAAAAATGTTCCTATTTCACTTTTGGTCATGAAGGATATTTGTGCTGGATATAGAATTCTGGATTGACCATGCTTTAAAGATGCAGTTTGATTGTCACATGACCTCCATTGCTTCTCAGTAGAAATCAGCAGTCAATCAAATTGTTGTTTCTCTCCATGTAATATGTCATTTTCTCCAACTGCTTTCAAAGTTTTCTCAACTGGGTTTCAGTAGTTTGACTATGATACACCTAGGTGTAATTTTCTTTGAATTCATTCTGCTTGGGGCTTGCTAAGCTTCATATATCTGTAAATATTTGTCTTTCACCAAATGTGAGGAATTTCAAGCCAATACTTATTCAAGTAGTTTCTTCCACCTTTCACACACATTCACACGTGTCTGTACACACACACATTCTTCTATGGCTGCAGTTCCATATATGTTAGGTTTTTCTTTTTATATTATTCTACAGACAACTGAGACTCTTTTTTTAATTTTAATTTCTATATCTTTTAGATTGGAAATTTCTATTGATGCATCTTCAATTTCTTGGTTCTTTCTTCTGTCTTCACTTTTCTGTTAACACATCCACTGTTTTTTTTTTTAATGTTGTATATTTTAGGTCTACAATTTCCATTCGGTTCATTTTTATAGTTATATTTTGCCGCTGGGATTTTTAAAATCTTTTCATTCATTATTCTGAACATATTTTTCTTTACCATCATGAGTTTAACTATGATACCTGCTTTATAATTCTAGCATTTGCATTATACTGTGTCTGATAATTCTAACGTTTGGATCATTCTGAGATTGTTCTCCACTGACTGCCCTTTTCCTGATTTTAGTTCACACTTCTATATTTCTAGTAATTCTGGATTTTATCTTGGACATTATTTTATTTTTTATTTTTGACCGCGCTACATAACTTGCGGGAACTTAGTTCCCCAACCAAGGATTGAACGTGGGCCCTCAGCAGTGAAAGCACAGAGTCCTAACCACTGGACTGCCAGGGAATTCCCTATATCTTGGACATTATTAAAGCTATTTTATAGACATTTTGGATTCTTCCAAACGAGGGTGGTTCTTGTCTGCTGGCTCTGGGGGCAGATGCAGCCAGTGCAGACAAGAGTTTCTTACTTAGCTTGGGTGCCTGTGCAGCTGCTCCTAGCAGGCCTCCCGGGTTCCATTACTTCCCAACTGCAACGTGTTCCCAACATGGCAGAAAAGAAATCTCAGAGTACATAACTGGTCACTTTCTTTCCTTCCTCTGGCCCTCCCTGCACTGCTCCATGGCTCCTCTTCTCTTGGGATAAAGAAAAGATCCACTCTGTTGGCCTGAAAGACACTGCACAGCCAGGACCCTCCCTTCCTGGGATGGTACATAACAGCCCCCTCCCTCCAGACCTTTGGGCATCTCCATCCCCTGTGAGCGGCACTCTTCTTCCTGCCACAGGCCTTTTCACAGGCTCCTTGTGCTTGTAGTGTTCTCTTGACCCCCCTTTCCACAACATACCCCTCACTCTTTAATCCCAGCTTACCCATCATCCCCTCAGGGGTACCCTCTCTGACCTTCTGTGACAAGGTCAAACCCCCATCTATATGTCGTCATAGCACTGAAACCCTCTCCCTTATAGTATTTATTACAGTTGTGAATTCACGTTAACTTATGATGTTCTTTAGTATCTGTTTGCCAAACTAGACTGTCAACTCCACAAGGGCAGAGACTGTACTGGTCATGGCTTACATTGTAGTCCCCAGGGCCTGGCACAAAGTGACAGTGTAATGAACACATGTCACAAGGTTGTGTGGTTAGGAGCTTGGCCTTGGAAAACATGCTGCACATCTCAGTCCTAGGACTCATTTCCCTTTAGGAATATGGTTTTGACCCTTGAGTGTGGTTTATTTTAGGCAGAGCCTTTCTTTTCTTTAAATTTTTATTGGAGCATAGTTGATTTACTATGTTGTGTTTAGGCAGAACTTTTCATTGCAAAGGCCAAATGGCTTAAGCCATCTCTCCCACAGGGTGCATAAAGCCTGCTTGAGAATGAGGTCAGCACAAGAAAGTAGAGATAGGAGACTGAAGGCAGGAGATAGAGCCCCAGATCCAGCCACCAATGAAGTGAGTTCTTCCCCTGTATTTTCTGGTTCCATGGGCCAATAAATATGAATCCCCTTTACCTTAAAACTTATAATATTATTTTTGCAGAAAGAAATGTATGAGTTCATTACTTAAAGTTTCCAAGGTAACCAAAAGAAGAACTATAAATATAATAATGTTAGCAGAAGGGGAGACCGGCTGGTAGAATGAGCTAAAGCCTCAGTCACTCCGGAAGCCAGGAGATGGTGGTACAAACATGTTATTTAGCTTTATGAGGAAACTGGTAGGAGAAACAGCTAAACAAGTTAAAATTGGTTACCTCTGACAAGCAGAACTCAGGGTGAGAAGTTCAAGAGACCACTACTTTTCATTATCAGTCTCTCTACACTCTTTTTTTCAACTGTATGCATGAACCACTCTGCAAACTGAAATATACAGAAATAAGTTTGGCACATAACATAACTGCAGTTCCTTAAGCTGGCTTGGCTGAAAGAGCCCATTCACTTTTTGTTTTATAAAAATAAACTCTCACACTTATAACTAAGGTAAACATTAAAAGCCGAATAGTTTATTTTGTTGAAGCGATTGTGTAATTAAGGTTTAAAAATAGAACCTGGGATAACTTTCTCTCTGGTGTTTAAAGAAAAATGGCTTGGACAGAGGGGGACTCAGTCATCAGGACCACCCCAGGGAGGCTTTTCCTGGAGGAACCAGGCTGGGCAGCAGGGGATGGGCTTGGCC
This sequence comes from Eschrichtius robustus, assembly GCF_028021215.1. NCBI lineage: Eukaryota > Metazoa > Chordata > Mammalia > Artiodactyla > Eschrichtiidae > Eschrichtius > Eschrichtius robustus. Next base: position 23,909,828 of record NC_090826.1, on the reverse strand, counting down.
CCCTGTAGGGATCACCCAAGACATCCACGGCCTGAGGTCTCCTTCCATGACCCACACAGAGGCCCATCAGTGTTCAAGCCTGGGTGGCCTCGAGCCCACAGGTGAGTGTCCCAGAGGTGGAGGACGCAGCCGTGGTGGGTGGGCTGACGGCCAAGCCTCTCATTGCCTCAGGAATGCCTGTTCCCAGCAGCCTCTGGCAGGGTTCACCCTATTCCCTCCTCCCTCCCTCCACGGTGGCCTTTGGGTAGCAACTCATACTGGGGCAGACTCCTGGGGCAGTGGCAGATAGTGAGAAGGATGTGGGGACCACAGCCTTGGAGTGGATGAGGGGCCATGCTCTCTCCTGCATCCTGATTTCTTCCCTGGTTCAAAATAATCTTCTAAGTTCACCCTCCTTCTGACCTCCCCTCCCAGGTCAGTCCCTCCACAAGCCTGGCCTTTACTTCCTCCTCTAGGGAGATAAAAAGATGAAGCTAAGAGACTCCCCTGAGTCCCTTCAACTCTGAGTTTCTGTGATTCTAGAATGGACCATCCGTGGGGGTAGAAACTGTACATGTCTTGTTCAGCCCTGCATCCCTAGCACCCAGCTCAGCACCCAGCACAAAGAGGACATTTGGAAAATATTTATTGAATGAAGTAATGAATTCTAAGATCCTATAATTCTAAGTGTCTAAGACTATGATTCTAGGACTGTGTAGCTCTATGATTCTAGAGTTCTAACTTGCTATTACATTTTACCAAGGATCCCAACACCAAATGCCAACAGGGGCCAGTCAGGGGCCATGTATAAGTGAAATGGCCAGATGCAGGTGCAAACTGACAGTTCCTCAGGCCCCGTGGAGCAGGGCTCGTGCAGGCCTCATAGACTGGCTCAGCCGGGGCCTCTGTATCCGGCCTCACTGACAGCTGGCCACCCTTCCTGGTGACACAGCCCGTTTTCTGGCATCTCAGCTCTGAGGCTTCTCTGCTTCTCCATTCCGGGCCTCACTTCCCTTCTGGAGTTTGGTTCTGCCCCTTTACTGCAGCTTGTTTGAGGCAGAACCTTTTCTTGCTAGGGGCAGAACACAAAGACTCCTAGGAAAAGGTGTAACGATCTACATACCTGGAAAAAACAGCAAGGTGGAACTGACTTCAGGGATGGGTCGAGGCAGGGGCTCAAACCATCTCCCTGGGGCTCTACTTCCTTCCTCTATCTTCTCCTCTCTTCCTCAGTCTGTGTTGACCCCCTTCTCAAGAAAGCTTTCTTCTTACTGCGGGGAAGATGCAGCCGCTCGAGGCCTCCATGGTCCTTACAGCTTGGGATCCTAGGGAAACAGCAACCGTCTCTCTCCAAGGTCCACGTGTCCAATCTCAGGGAACACTCTGATTGGCTGAAACCGGGTCATGTGCCCTACATGGGCAGGGCAAACCGCACCACACAGAATTTTTTCCTCTTCACAAGGAGGATTCTGTCACCCGCAGCCCTGGGGCTGGGCCTGGGGCTGTTAGAAAGTCAAATGCTCAGATGTCCTCTACATGATATGGAGGAAACAAAGGTCTTCCTGGTGTGACTGCATTTCCCCTAAGTCACAGAGGGTGAGAGTGAGACCCCTGAGCTGGTAGACCAGCTCTACTCTGTCCAAACACCGTTGGCAAGGATGGGGCAGCCGTCAAAGGGCTGGAAGACAGGCCTTGCAGGGGAAGCAGAAAAGCCTGAATCTGCCTCCTCAGCTCCTTGGGCTCTCTGCGTAGTTGCGAGAAGAGAAGGAGGGCCCGGAGGCCAACACCAGACTGCCCAGCACAGTCGCCAGGCCTCCTGGGATAGGTAAATGCCCCAGGCATTGTCCAGGTCTCTGCACCTCTACTAGGCTGCCTCGTGGGCTGCAGACAGAATGAATAAACAATAGGATGGTGGATGCTTTGGAATAGCCTAGAGTTGAGAATGAAGGTATTTATCACAGTCAACCAATCAGACAGCTGTCTGTAGTTGCAGCAGGCGAATCATAGGAGGAACGAATCAGCAGCTGCCTCCAGTCAGCTGGACCAATCAGATGAATCTGTTCAGCCAATCACACACTGAGCATTGATAAGCATGCCTATTAAGAGATAGGTGGATAGAATTGGTGGTGGTCCACGTTCTCCATGACCTCCAGGGGTTCCCCGCCTCTCCCACTTAGGGAACAGCCTCTCTGACAAGCTCAGAACAAAATGGCCTCCCGTGGGTACCCCCAGCTCAAGGCACACAGGTGGGGTCCTGCCTGGCATCTCAGTGGCACTTTGATATATACTTGAGTCATCAAGCTCATCAGAGGTGTGAAAATGTTATGATCGAAAAGAGAAGTGATGAGTGGGATCAGGTGGGGTTAAATATTTCTCAGGTTCCTGCGTGACTTACTCAGGAGACATCCCCACCGTCTCCACGGGGTCATCAATGGGTCACACATGGGTTGGGAAAAAGAAGCCGGTCCCCACCTGTCAGTCTCATTCAGGGGCTCTGAGGGTATTAGACTATTTTTTAACAGCTTTATTGCACTAAAATTGCTGTACACAAAGCTGCACATATTGAAATTGTACAGTCTGGAGAGTTTGGGCAAATGTCTACACCCATGAAACCATCACCACAATCAAGATAATGAACATATTTATCTCCCAAATTTCCTCATAGGCCTTTGTCAGCCTTCCACCCCACCCTCCAGGAGCCACCAAACAGCTTTCTTTCATGATAGGCTAGTGTGCATTTTCTAGAATCATATATAGAATCCTAGAGTCGCTCAGCATAATAATTTGGAAATTCATCCATGTTTGTGTGTGTGTGTCAATAGTTTGCTCCTTTTCATTGGCTGAGTAATATTCCACAGTGAAGATACACCTCAAATTTTTTATCCATTCAACTGTTGGTGGACATTTGGGGCTATTACAAACAAAGATGTAATGCACATTTATGTACACGACTGCATAAGCAAATGCTTCCTTTTACCTGAGGCAAACAGCTAGGAGGGGAATGGCTAGGTCATATGGCAGGTGTATGCCTGATTTTTAAGGGAACTGTCAAAATGTTTTCTACAGTGATCGTACAGTTTTACATCCCACCAGCAGTGTATGAGAGATCCTATCCCTCCACATCCTTGGTACTGTCAGACTTGGGCTTTAGCCATTCTAGTGGGCATTTAGCTATAATTTCTACTTCCCTAATGACTACCGATGTGGAGAATCTTTGCATGCCCTTATTTGCTACTCATATATCTTTTTAAATAGAATATCTCTTCAAATTTTTTGTCCATTTTTTAAATTGAGATGTTTTACTTTATATTATCAAGCTTTAGGAGCTCCTTACATGTTCTAGGTAAGAATCTTTTACCAGATACATGTGTTGGACATGTTTTCTCAATTCATAGTCCCCCTTTCCATATATTTTTTTTTTTTTATAGCAGGGTGTGGGAGGGAAGATTGCAGTTTTATTTTTTATTTATTTATTTATTTATAAAAAATTTTTATTTACTTATTTATTTATGGCTGTGCTGGGTCTTCGTTTCTGTGCGAGGGCTTTCTCCAGCTGCGGCAAGCGGGGGCCACTCTTCATCGCGGTGCGCGGGCCTCTCATTATCGCGGCCTCTCTTGTTGCGGAGCACAGGCTCCAGATGCGCAGGCTCAGTAATTGTGGCTCACGGACCTAGTTGCTCCGCGGCATGTGAGATCTTCCCAGACCAGGGCTCGAACCCGTGTCCCCTGCATTGGCAGGCAGATTCTCAACCACCGCGCCACCAGGGAAACCCCCACCTTTCCATTTTTGAAAGTGTCTTTCGTGTGGTAAAGTTGTTAATTTTGATGAAGTCTGATTTATTGATTTGTTTCCATTATAATTTGTGTCATAATAAAGACCTTCAAGTTTGTTCGTCCAGTCATTCCCTTATTCATCAGATATTTACTTGGTGCCTATTATGTTCTAGACACAAAAGATACAACAGGATGCTCCCGCTCTCCCTATGTCCAGAGGAGGGGCAGACATAAATAGATAAACAAATGAACATATCATTTGAAACTGGTATGCTTGTTAGGCAGGGAGAGAATGGGACAACATGAGGGAAAAGAACAAGGGCCTTATTGGGGTGGGGACTCAGGGAAGGCCTCACTTAAGAAACTCAGTTTATAGTGAGGTGGATGGAGTTAGAGTCTGTCATACAGAGTGAAGTAAGTCAGAAAGAGAAAAACAAATACAGTATGCTAACACATATATATGGAATCTGAGGAAAAAAAAAAAAAAAAAAAGGTCATGAAGAACCTAGTGGCAAGATGGGAATAAAGACACAGACCTACTAGAGAATGGACTTGAGGACATGGGGAGGGGGAAGGGTAAGCTGTGACAAAGTGAGAGAGTGGCATGGACATATATACGCTACCAAACGTAAAATAGATAGCTAGTGGGAAGCAACCGCATAGCACAGGGAGACCAGCTCGGTGCTTTGTGAGGGGTGGGATAGGGAAGGTGGGAGGGAGGGAGACGCAAGAGGGAAGAGATATGGGAACATATGTATATGTATAACTGATTTACTTTGTCATAAAGCAGAAACTAACACACCATTGTAAAGGAATTATACTCCAATAAAGATGTTAAAAATAAATAAATAAATAAATAAATAAATAAATAAATAAATAAATAAATAAATAAATGAAATGAGTCCAGGAGAGGTAAAAAGGAAAGGGAAGATCTTTCCTGATGGCCGGAACTGCCTATGTGAAGGCCCTGAGGCAGGAAGGAGCTTGGGGCATCTTAGGAACAGAGCCACCAGCGTGGCTGGAAGAGTCTGGAAACTGACAAGGACCAGGTCAGGTGGAACCACGTGGGCCGTGCCAAGGTCTAGTGGCTTATTCCAGGGTGGTAGGGTTGTGAGAGAGCTTTAAGCTGGGTTTTGATGCTACCGGGCTCGTTTGTTTTTTAAGTTCTTTGGTCTGCACTGTGGAGAGTGGACTAGGGGAGGGTTTGGAAGGGAGAAGAGTGTTCCAGGAAGAGGGAGCAGCTCGCAGGCAGGTTGGGCCTGAAGGAGCAGGACTCATTCTCGGAACTGCCAGGAGCCGGTGGGAGCATGGAGGGAGGGGGAGGTGCTTGAGATGAGTGTGGGGATTTGGAGCGTTATGGCTCTGGCTGTGTCCTTCTCAGCTGTGTGGCCTTGGGTGAACTCCTGAACCTCTCTGAGCCTCATCTCCCTCCTCAGGAAATGGGGTTGAGACCCCTCACTCCATAGGGCTTCCCTGAGGGCCTGACAAGCTCTTGTGTGTGGCTCAGTCCTTGGTGCTGTCACCCGTGGCATCATGAATCCATCTCCCCTCTGGGGAGGGGGCATCACAACATCCCTGGGAGGCAGAAGGGCCAGGGCTTTGTCACTTCCATTTTCCAGATGAGAACCAAGGTCCAGGGAGGGAAGGTGACTTACCCAAGGGTGGCGAGTGGCAGGCAGTGCCCAGGAGACAGAGGCTGAGGATGGTGGGTGGTTAGCGTTGGCGCTCTCTGGAGCCCCATGGACGTCGGTTCAAATCCCATCTCCCGCATGTTGGCTGCGTGCCTTGATCAGGTGGCCCAACCTCTCTGAGCCTCAGTCGCCTCATCTGTATAATGGGGCTGGGCTTATACTGCTTCCCTCGTGCGGTCGTTGTGAGAACTGTAGGAGATTGTGCAGGTGAGGGGCTGCACCGTTTGGGCGACTTCATTTCATAAATGGTGATTGTGGTGCTGGAATCTGGAATTTTCCCCAGGCTTGGCAGAGTAACCAAGGCCGCTCCATATGTGGAGCCCAGGACTGGGTAGAAGCTCCTTAATACACTGGCAAAAAGGAAGAGCATCAGGGCGAGAGGCCGAGACACTGACAGCATGCTAATGAACTGCCCCCACAGCTCTGGGGGAGCAGCCTCCCTGCACCTCCCCCACTGCCCTTTTCCCACTTCTCTTGGGGGGGCCAGCTGTCATTTCTCCACCAAGACAACAATACCGATAATTACTGATACCCCTAAATCAGCAGCAGCAGCCTGAGGGGACTCTGAAGGAGGAATCTGCAAGCGACACCTCCTACCCCTTTTCTCTGTGACCTTGAGCTGGTCCTTCCCTGTCCTGGGCCTCAGTTTCCCCAGGTGCAAAACTGTGACCCGTGGCCAGAGGGTTCAGCTCAGGACTGGGCAGTGAGAGGGCAGGGGAGGCTCAGAGACTCAGGGAGATGAGCAGCTCAGGGCAAGAGTGAACACAGAGTTTGCCCACAGGATGGGCTGAGGGATACGGGGCGTACTGGGTGGTGAGGCAGTAGGACTAGGGAGGATGCTGAGTGGGGCCGACAGGAAAGCAGTCCTAGTACCTGGGGCTGAGGAGCCCGGAGCACCAGCCTCCCAACCAGCCTCCAGCCTCTCCTTGGCCTTGCCCACTTTGACAATGGTCCTCCCAGAGGTTAGAGGTGACCTTTGAACTCCCTCAGCTCCCAGCCCTCCATGGCTCCCCTTTACACTCAGAGCAAAAGCCAGAGCTCCAGGCAAGCTCCCCACCTTGTGCCAATCTACCCTCCACACTGCCCTGAGACCTTGTCTCTCTGCTCCCTCCCCAACTCACCAAGCTCCAGCCACACTGACCTCCTACTGTTGCTCAAACAAGCTAAGCCCATTCCGGCCTCAGGGCCTTTGCACTTGCTGTCCCCTCTGCCAGAAACATGCTTCCCTCTGCTCTAACCAGGGCTTGTCCCTTCACTTCATTCAGGTCTATGCTCAGATGTCCCCAAAAGTATCACCCACCTCAGCTTATCACTCTATGCCCCCATCCTGCTTTATTTTTCTGTATAACAAACACTTACCTGCCCTGACATTATTTAGATATGTCTTGTTTGTCACCCCTCCCCCCACCTCATACACTACAACAGGAGTTCCACAAGGGCAGGGACTCAGACTGTTCTGCTCCCTGCTGTGTCCTCAGACAACAGGACAGCACCTGGCACATAGTAGGTCCTCAGTAAATGAAGAAGTTGGAGCCAAACATACTGAGTTCAAATCCTGACTTCTTCACTCTCTTGCAGTGTGACTTTGGACTGGACCTTGACCTCTCTGAGCCCAGCGTGGCTCATCCGTAAAATGGACCTAATAATCGTGCCAACTCACAAGGGGGCTATGAAGTTGTCAGAGTTGATGCAGACAAGGAGCCAACTGTGGGGCCTGGCATGTAGTAGAAACTCCAAAGATGAGATACAGTTATTGCTGCTGCTATTGTTATAACAGTAGTAAGGAAGGGGTTTGGATGCAGTGATTTTGTTTATTTATTCATTTGTCCATTCCCTTCATAAATCCATGTTGACACATCTGCTTTCAGATGCTGAGGACACAGACGGTTAGGTCTAGGGAGAGTCACAGTTTAGTGGAGGGAAGACCAGGGGGTTGGTAATGAGGGGCCATGTGTGGAGACAGAAATAGGCTCATTGGTAGAGACATAGGGTTGGGGAGGATCAGCTTTACAGCAAGAATCACAGAGAAGTGGGTGTTGGAGTTGGGTCTTGAGGAGCGAGTAAGAGCTCGCCAGGCTGACAGTGAGGGAAGGGCTTCCAGACAGAGGGAAAGGCAAATGCAAAAGCGGGGGCAGGTGTTTGTTTGGTGTGTACCTGGCTGATGTCTGTTCCTCTGCGTGGCTGGTGCAGGGCCAAGGAGCTTGGACCGTGGCTCAGAGACGTTGTAGAGCCTGAGATGGGTTTCCAGCAGTAGGGACCCAGTCAATTTTGTGCTGTGGAGGGTCTCTCCAGGGCAGAGTGGAGGGCGGGCTGGAGGGGAAGGGCTTGAGGGCAGAGAGGCTGTCAGTACATACACCTGGGGCATGGGTGGGGGGTGGAGTCAGCCAGAGGACCAGGGAGGAGCCCAGTGGTGAGGACGGGCCCCAGATCAGCTCTGGAGAAGCATCCAGGCCAGTGGGCTTCACATGGCAATGTCTGAGCTGCAGAATGCGGCTCCTTCAACTCCCAGATACCATCAGATCCTCCCACCTGACCAGGGCTGGGATGACAGGAGGCTGTGAGGTCAGAGATCTGAGATGACACTACAGTCAGCCAGGGAATCCCCCTCACAACCCACAGGGATGTCAGGAGGCAGTGTTCTGTTGACTGGAACCTCCGCAGAGAAACCTGACAAGACTAGAGAAGTGTCCTCTTCCAGAAAGCCAAAGGGAGACACATTTGTATCCATGACACATTCATATTTTTCAAGAGACAATGTGATTGTTTTCCTAATTTTGCTCTGGAAAGCAATGAATGGAAGATTCCACCTGCTGTGACAGCCTCTTCCTCCCTCAGGCACTAAACAACAGAAGAAGTTTCCAGGCCCAGCTCACTGATGCCTGAAATTCAATCACTGGAGCGTCATTCTTTTGGTTTGCAGTTTTGTCCTTCGTAAAAATGCAAATGCCTGCACAGCAAGAGGTATTCAACAAAAATAATTTATCTTCATTCACTCAACAAATATTTACCGAGCCCCTTCTCTAAACCAGGCAGTGGTCAGAGGCTGGAAATAGAGAAATGAATTAAGACTCAGTCCATACTTTCAAGGAACTCACAAGTTCTGTGTGTGTGTATCTATTTGGGGAAGGGCAGGCACGGAAACCTAACCATAACAGTCTTGCATGTGATGTGATGGTGGTGGGTACAAGATGCCATGGGAATCCACAATAGGCATGATCCAATGATCTGTTGCTCAAGGTCATACTAGGAATCTAATATGTCATGGAAGAAGAGAATCCCAGCTGGGGGCACAGCCAGGGTGAATGGATGGAGTCATGAATTAGGGGGTGGGGGATGGGGCACTCCATGCCTCTCAGCAGGCTTGGACACAAGGCAGGACATGGGAGATGGTGCTGGAGCAGCAGGGAGAGCTCCTTATTGACTGGATGGAATTACCCATCTCAGGTGGTGGCGTCTGTCACAGTGCTTTGCTGCCTCCCCAGCTGCCATCTCACCTCTACCCACCAAGCCCTGCCCTTTGGGAAACTGCCAGGTCCCAACTCTTACTCAGCTCCAGAGGTGGGGCCTGATTGGCTTAAGCCATCAGTCCAGTCTATCCTGCTGGCACATGATTGGTTCAGGGAAGGGCACATGACCCAACTCAGGCCAAGGAGAGGAGGCGAGATGTTTGCAGGGGGTGGGGGTGTTTCTGGGAAAAGGATCCTCTCCTCTCCTCCAAGAGAGAGCCCACAAAGGACCCACACTTTTCTTTTGGCTCCAGGGAGTGACGGTGTGAGTGGCCAGGGACGAAGGCAACACTGGAGGAGAGAATGTCAGAGAAATGGAATCTGGCTGGGCCTACATCTGTGGGTCTCTGTTTTCTGAGCCAGCAAATCTCCACGGTTGTTTAGCCAATTTATTGTTACTTTCAAGTGAAAAGTTCCTTATTGGGGCAGGGCAATTCTGGAGGACAGAATTGGATAGAGCTGGAAAAGGAGCAGCCAGGGGTGCCCAAACCTGAGGTGGGATGGAGGTGGTCAAGTCTCTCTCCTTTTAATTTCGTTTCCAAGCAAATTTCTTAGGAGTAAGATCTTTCTACAGAAAACACCCCCTGACCCCTTACACTGCCCTAGCACCTGGATGGTAAGTCCTGGTTAGGGGACTGGATTCTACCTAACCCAGCTTGCTGCCTGACTGTGGATTCTGGTGTAGCCATCGCCCCTTTCTGGGCCTCTGTTTGTGATTCATCCCCCAGCCTCCAGACTGAGCTCCCCAAGGGAAGAGGTGATGGTCAAGCCAACCCTGCAGTTCCAGAGTCCAGGACAAGCCTCGCATAGGACCGGTGTCAATGAGGCTATTGACCAATGAATGTGGGAGCTGCACCTTCCTGCTCTAACCTGCCAAGGTCAGGGCCATGTGTGATGCTGACATTAACTGACTGCTGTTCCTCTGTCCATCCCAGGAGTCTCATGGAGACCTCAGCCCCATGCTAGGGCAGCAGAACACATCGGGGAGGTGTCAACTCACACAGAACTTCTAGTACAGCCGCAATTAGACTGAAGTGCAAGAAAAATCACCCCAAAGCTCAGCCATTTACTTTCTAGCTGCAGCTGACCTGGACAGTCAAGCTCTGGGCTTTCTCCTCAGTCTGCTTATTGGGGTGTGTGTGTGTGTGTGTGTGTGCATGTGTGTGTGTGTGTTGGGGACAGGGGAGAGAAAAATGGTCAAATGGCCCCTGCCAGAGGACAGACGCAAAGGATGGAGTGAACCAATGGGGGCCAGCCCAGAGCCACTGCTCAGCTTTGGTGGTGTGGACTGCACCTCAGAGTGCTTGGACGGGGAGGACACATGTCTGTACTCACAGGCATGATCAGAGACGGCTGGGGTGCGGAGACCCACTGGAGGTGGGTCAGGTGCCCCAGGACTGGACTTGCAATCTCAGGTCTGTCTCCAGCCTTTCTAGGACTAGGGTTCCTCTCTTGAGGGTAGGTAGGAGGCAGTGGAGTACAAAGAATGAGAGCCTGGGATGGGGTACACTGGCCTTGAGAGGGCTATAAGGTTAAGAAGAATCATCACAGGACGTGACATCACTCATTCACTTACTAATTCATTCGCTAGTGTTTTTAATCCTGGGATTTGTTGTTACTAGTTGGGGAAGTCGGTAACAAATAGAATTACACAAATGTAATATACTATATTACATTGCATTATATTATGTTATATTATAAATTATAATAAGGGCCATGAAGGGGGTTATGAGGAGGAGTCAACTGTAAATGATGAAAAGAAGTGCAATAGAGGTGGCTGAAGAGGTGGGGGTAGGGGAAGAGTTAACTGATACTTATCTTTGCCAACATCTTAATCCTCACAATAGCCCAGCATGTCAATAACCTAAACATGTCAATTAAAAGGCAGAGATCTTCAGACTGGATAAAAAAGAAAGACAGGACTGCATGCCATCTACACAAGAAAAACACTTTAGATATAAAGGCATGTAAGTTAAAAGTAAAAGGTTGGAAAAAGATGTACCATGTAAACATCAATCAGAAGAAAGCTAAAGTGGCTATATTTGTATCAAAGTTTATTTCCGAGAAAATACTATTACTAGGGATAGAGAAGGTAATTTCATAATGACAAAGAAGTCAATTCATTAGGAGGACATACAATCCTAAATGTTTATGACACTAATAGAACTTCAAAATACATGAAACAAAAACTGATGGAACAACAAGGGAGATACATAAATTCAAAATTATAGTAAAAGATTTCAATATTTCTCTTTCAAAACTGATAGAAAAGTACACAGAAAATCAGTAAGAATTTAGAAGGTTTGAACAGCACAATCAATCACTTGACATAACAGCAGAATATACATTTTTCTCAAATGCACGTGGATCATTTACCAAGATAGATCACAGTCTAGACCATTAAACTGTCTCAATGAATGTAAAAGGATTCAACAATGCAAGTATGCTCTCTGACTACAATGTAGAACTGAATTACAAATTAATAACTGTGAAAAATCTCTAGAAAATTACTATTTGGAAATGAAATAATACATTTCTAAATAGCCCATAGGTCACAGAAGAAATCAACAGTGGAATTAGAAAGTATTTTGAACTGAATGAAAATTAAACACAACATATTGAAATTTTTGTGATGCCACAAAATCAGTAATTAAGATCTTTATTGTAACACTAATGGCTTATAATAGAAAAGAGGAAAGGTCTCGAATCAATGATCTCAGGTTCACTCTTATGAATTAGGAAAAGAAGATCAAATGAAACCCAGAGAAAACAAAAAGAAGGAAATGATTAAGATCAGAGTAGAAATTAATGAAATAAATAACCGAAAAATTAAACAGAAAACCAATAAAACAAGAGCTAGTTCTTTGAAGAGATCAGAAAAACAAACCTCTAGTCAGACTCCACAGGGAAAAACAAAAAGACACAAATTACAAATATAAGAAATGAGAGAGGTGACATTAATGCAGATTCTACAGATATTGAAAGGATAATAAGGGAATATATGAAAAACTTTATGCCAGTAAATTTAACAGCTTAGAAGAAATGGATGAATTGCTTGAGAGATATAAACCACCAAAGCTCACTCAAGAAGAAATACATAACATGAATAACTGTAAATCTGTTAAACACATTTTGAAGTTAAAAATCTTTCCCAAAAGGAAAATCCAGTTTCAGATGGCTTCACTGGTGAGTTCTACTGATCATTTAAGGAAGAAATGCTACCAATTCTACACAAAGTTTTCCCCCCAAATGGAGGTGAGTGACTACTTTACAACTCATTCTTTGTGGTCAATGTTTCTTTCACACCAAAAACTCCATAAAGACATAACAAGAAAACTACAGCCAACATTTATTATGAAATTAAGTGTGAATTTTCTAAACAAAATATTAATAAGTGAAATCCAGCAATGTATGAAGAGGGTACTACATTATGGCTAAACGGGACTGATGCCAGGAGTGAAGAGTTGGTTTAACATTTGAAAGCCAATGTAATTCATCATATTAAGATGATAAATTACAATGAAAACTCAAAAACAGAAAAAAACTATATGATGATCTTAAGATATAGAAAAAGCATTTGATAAAATCTAACATTCATTCATGATAAAAATTCTCTGTAGGGTAGGAATAGGAGTGAACTTCCTCAACCTATAATGGGCAGCTACCAAAGCCCTATAGAACCTGTCTTTCCCCAGAAAGACAATGCTCTACTCCTAAAATTGGGAAGAAGGCAGATGTTTGCTCTTACCACTTCTATTCAATATTGTACTAGAAGTTCTGGTCAGTGGAATCAGACAAAAAAAAAAAAAAAAAGTTAAGTCATTCAGTAAGGGAAGAAACAAAATTGTGTTTATTCACATATAACATGATCATTAATGTAGAAAACCTGATGGAATTTATAATACAGAAAAGATATTAGAACTTAATATCATTTAATAAGTGAGTTTAGCAAGGTTGCAGGATATAAGATCAATCTGAAAGTATCAGGTGTATTTCCATAATGCTAGCAACAAATAATCAGAAATAAAAATTAGAAAAACAATACCATTTACAATAGCATGAAAATATGAGATTCTTAGGGAAGGATCTGATAAAAGATGAGCAAGTCCTATACACTGAAAACTACAAAACACCGTGTTTCCCTCTAACTATTCTATAGATTCAACGCAATCCCAATCAGAAACCCAGCAATCTTTTTTGCAGATATTGACAAACTGATTCTAATATCTATATATAAATGCAAAAGACCTAGAATACTCAAAACAACTCTCAAAGAGAAAAACAAAGCTGGAGAACTAACAGTACCCGATTTCAAGGCCTATTATAAAGCTATAATAATCAAGACAGTGTGATATTTGCATCAAGAATGACATATAGATCAAAGGAACAGAATAGAGTCCAGAAATAGACCCATACATATGCAGACACTTGATTTTTGACAATTCCGTTGAAAAGTGACAGTTTTTCCAACAAATGGTTCTGGGACAACTGGATAGCCATATAAAAATAAACAAACAACTTTGATCCATATTAAATGTAAAACCTAAAACTATAAAGCTTCAGAAGAAAGCATAGGAAAAAATATGTTGCTTAGGCAAAGATTTCTTAGATATAACATCAAACGCACAGCTTATAAAGGAACAAACTGATAAATCAGACTTCATTAAAATAAAAAATTCTCCTCTCTGAAAGATACCTTTAAAGAGAATGAAAAGATAAGCCACAGACTGAAAGAAAATATTTGCAAATCGTATGTATGCTAAAAGACGTGTATCCATAATATATAAAGAATGCTCAAACCTCAATGTAAGAGAACACACAGTTTTTAGAAGGGCAAAAAAAAAAAAAAAAAAAGAAAATTGAAGCACCTCATCCAAGCAGATGGCAAATAAGCACATGAAAATAGGTTCAACAACAATCGTCATTAGGAAAATGCATATTAAAACCACAGTGAGATATTAAAATTCACCTGTTAGCGTGGTTAATATTAAAAAGACTGCTCATACCTTGCACTGAACATTTGACATGTAAACCTCTAGCAACTTACCAAGGAAGATTCTGTTATTATCCTCTTTTGACAAGTAAGGAAGTCCTAATCCTTACAATGTGAGACCTGGGAAGGCCTTAGGGAATCAACCAATCCAATCCCTGTCCTAACCCACTTCCCCTACCACCTCTATTTTATAGGTAAAGTAAGGGACCCTCAGTAGAAGTGGCTGCCCAAACTCACGATTGATGACCTTATTGAGTCCCTATGGTTTACTCCTACCTGGAGCTAAGTTTATGGAGTTGAAAGAGCTGGATCACATTATGAAATGCTCCACCTGTTTATTCACTTGGTGTGAAATGAAGGTTGTACATATATATGTACATCTGTGTGTGTGGCCATGTGTGAATACACAGTTTTGTATGAGTAATCATGTCAATGTGCTTCTGTGTGTATGTTCTGGTGTATGCCTATATGTACTTATGTGTCTACAACCCTTCTAAATTTCTCAGAAACCACTCTGGGTCTTTTTCCAAAAGCCTTTCTAGGATCTATAGTGGCACATATGACTTACTCAACTTTTCAGCAGACCAACTCAATCCCCTCTGTCCCCAGGCGGAGGGTAGATGGAGTTGCTTTTGCCCTTTTCCTCATTGGTGTAACCACTGAAGAATAAAATCATGGTCCTTGGAAGGAAAGGTTAGCTGTTATTTTTATAGACAAAGTTGTGAGCTTGGATGGCTCATCTAAGTGAGATGTGATCCCAGAGAGGTATTCTCCTCCAAAGCCACAAAGCTAAAATTAATTAGACACATAAGTGATATCAACACAAAATACAGACCTGAAGTTCTCTTCTCCACCACCTCTTTGCTTGACTAACATCTACTCACATCGGGTTAAAGTTCATTCTCCCCAAGAAGGCTTCTCTGATCTTCACATTCCTTTCCCAGTTTCCACAATCCCTTGTGCCTATTCTGATCCATGATATCTTACAGTACTGGATAAGGAGAGGTGGAAAGAGGCTAATGGCTAACTGTCATGGGGGGACTTTCCATATCTTGATTGGAATAGTGTAATCAATATGTGTATAGGTCTGTCAAAAGTCACTGACCTATATATTTAATATGTGTCCATTTTCATGGCTTATAAATTATAATGTAATTAAATTGACTAAAACATATTTACTCCTCTGCCCTCAGTAGTACTCAGTTCCTCTATTCTACATTCACCCCTCCCAGAGTGGGGACAGAATAGGGAACTTTTGTTGAGAACTCATCTATTGAAATGTTAATCCTGTTTCAGTACCATGGACAGAGGCTGCTCCCTTGAAGAAAGGCTGGAGGATGTTTGCATTGTACTGGCCCAGGAAGGATAGCCTGGTATCTTCTGGCTAATGGTGTCAAGACATGTGGGAAGCCCAGGTCATGGCAGTTCATCTGGTCCAACTCATTGCATCTGCTCAGCATGTTACCTAGACCATTACATATTTACAAATGTCCAGAGAATGTCTTCAAGCCATAATGGGGAAAGCAAAGGGGGAAGTTCTGAATAATATGGGTCCAGTCCCTGCCTCCTTGCCATGCCATGACACTTGCTCATGCCATGACCTTGAGCAAATCATCTTCCTCATCTGGACCTCAGTTTTTTAATCTTTAAAATGATGAGCTGCACTTTATGATTTCTAAGGTCCCTTCTAGTAATGACCTCCATAAGGACTTTACAACTTCCATATGACTATACATGTGGGTTCCCCCCCACCCCTTTTACAGATAATCCGGACTTCTAGCTTTGCAAGCCATAGTTCCTGGTTATATAGCATTTATATCCCATCAGCACTGTAGGATACCACCCTTCTCACCCTTGATGTCCACATCCCTCCGCCCTGAGCCATTCTGGTACCTAGTCCCACTGGGCAAGGAAAGTCAGGAACAGTCATGGACAAAGACTCAAATATGGTCAACTTTGACAGGTAGGTGGAATTTTGGCGTCAGACAGAACTGAGTTTGGGTCTGGACTGCTACTCACCCTCTGTGGAATTTTAGAAACATCATTTCATTTTCTGAGCCTCACATGATATTGGATATTTGCCTGACAGAGTAGTCATTCACAGTCAAGCTGAGCCAGTAAATTCCCCTCTCCCATCATTCTAACATTTGCACCCATTGTTTTGCAATTGCACACAGGATAATGATTCACTCGTAATTCTCCATTTAAGTCTCTTCTTGATTGATCTACTAGATGAAATTTGCCTTCAGCTTCTTATTACAATGCTCATTATAGCCACCATTAGAACATGGATTCATGACTGTTCTTCCAACTAATATAATTGCTGTTAGACTGATATGAATAATTCCTCCTGCCATTAACATAATCAAAAGTTGTTCACTGCACTCCTTCACTTGCATGGTTTGGATCTCTGTGCTTGTCCAGGTTTCCCTCAGCTTGGGCCAACTCACCTGCTCCTCTCCAAAAACACAGGCTTTTCTCCTCCTGTTGCCACAGCCAGTTCTGCATCCCCTCCTTAAAGAACACATCTCTTTGTAGATTTGTAGCAACTACTGCTGCTGCTATTGCTGCCCCTTCTAGAAATGACCTGGGCCAGGTATGGTGCTAAGGACTTTGTCAGCCTCATCCCTATGAGAGAGTTGCCATTCTCATTCCCCATTTTATGGATGTGGAGACTGACGTTTAGAAATGTTGAGTGAATTTCCCTCAATCATTTGACTAAAGAGTGATGGATCCAGCGTTTGATTTCAGGTGTTTCATATCCTAGAGCCCATAGTTTTAGCATTTTTCACCACAGAAGGGATCCTGTCCTGTCCCTGTCCTGCCCTACGTCCTCTGCATTCCTTTCCCCTCATCCCCCATGATCTTTGCCCACAGCACAGAACTTCTGCCTTGGATAGAGAGCCTGAAATCTGTGATTCCATCTAACCTTCTGTGACAGAGAAGATATCCCTTTTCATAGGGAGCATTCTGCGGACTCCAAGCACTATAGCCTAGCCTGAGACCCCTCCCCTGGCTCTAGACCTTCTTGTCTGGGAAGTAACATATCAATTACCCCTTTGCTCCTGCCAGCAGCTCGGATGTGTCCTTGACTCTGCATCAAGCAGCACTTTGCTACCAATCTGTGATGTATGGGTTTATTTCTGTCAGGGTTTATTTCACACAATTGTGCTACGGAGTTTTTGGAGCTCATATGATCCTCAAGCATTTTGGGAAGTAGAATATTATACCCACTTGAAAGACAGGAAACTGAGGCCAAAGTGGCATATTTTTGGAACTGAAAGAAACCTTAGAAATCATCGACCTCCTTGTACACATGAGAAAACAGACCAAGAAGGAGAGTGACTTGGCAAGGTAGCCAGTACCAGATCTTAGGGCCCTGGATTTTCATTCCCCATCAATAACACAGCCTGTGAATAGGTTCAGGGTTTTGTTTGTTCATTTGTTGGCCTTTTCAGCATGATTCCCACTTAGGCTGTTTTTTAGAAAACCCTGAGTGGGGCAGGAACTGTCTGGATTCAGGCTCAGAGTCCGAGGTCTGTCATTGATTCAATGTGTATGGCCTCAGTTTTCTCATCTGAAGAATGCTCTTTCCCTGACCAGCGTGCTGAGTTTGAGTCCCCAGGGTATTCTGGATATGCTTAGAGTACCTTGCTCCCCCGCCCCCTCCACCCCCACCCCCCCCGACAAAGACATCAAAGCCAGATGTGGTCTTTGCACCTCAGCTGATCTCAGCTTGGCAGCAGGCATTTCAATTCTCCAACAATGATTTAATTCCTCCTAGTGGAAATCCTGACCCATGCGTGTGGGCTCAATAAATTGATGTGTCGAAATTACCATTTCCTAGGGCTGCTCTCATCAGCTGTGAACAAGTAGTTGTCCAGGTGTTTCTGAATGAGCCCTGGAGTCCAGCTGGGACAAGTCTTCTCTCCATAGTGACATTTCCTGGAAGGTGGCATTGAATTATGTTATATTATAAGAGCATTTCACTCTGTTCTTTAACCTTTATTTAACTGGAGTTGGAACTTCCTGCTGAGCCTGAGGACTTCTCCCAGCAGGAGGGTGTCTGGGTTGTATAGACCTGACTGTGTTACGGATGGCGGAAGGGGACAGAATGGGACAACACAGTGAAGGCCTCAGGGGGTGGTGGGCTGTGCAGTCGACAGTCCTTTGGGTGTGGTGGGAGAAGGCTTACTGTGGCAGAGCCAGGCATGCTGGCATAGATCTCTGCAGGAGACGCCCAGCTTAGATGCCCTAGAGAGACTACTGTTTGTTCAGTCACCCATTTATTCACTTATGTTCTCACTCACTCAAGAAACATATATTGACCATCTCTTTGTTGGATGACAGGGATACACCCTCAGTCTTGCACAGGAGAGAGGCTATGAGACGTCTTAAAAGCCATCACAGCATTTAACGCTCTGACATTAAATGCTCTGAGGGGAGGAGAGGAAGACATCTGTCTTAGAGTGGGCGCCCCAAACCAGACCCAGGACAAGCACTTGGGTTCTGGCGGTTGATTTGGGAGGTGATTTCAGGGCACACAGGTGAGAGTGTAAAGAAGGAAACAGGGAAGAGAGTGAAGCCAACACAGGGAGCATTACTGAGTGGGTACCTCTGAGAGCTGCCAGGGCTCAGTCCCTCTGGGGACCGCTGAGGGACCGTGTGGGAGCACCTCAGAACCATCTTCTTGGTGGCTGGGGTCATTATCCACCGACCTTCATCCCCACAGTGCGAGGGCTGTTCCCAGGATGTGTGAGGTCCCCTGCATTTGGACTTTGTGGTGCCGGAGAAAACCCACAGGCAGAGAGGAAGAGAGGACTAGCCATTTGAGGCAGGAGGCTGTCTGTGCTGGGAGCCGCCCACAGCTGCAGGACGACTCGGGATGGGCCAGGGGACATGGGCTGAGGTGGCGACAGCATCTGCTGCAACATTTTCGAAGAGGTGACATCCGAGTGGACCTTGAAGAAGGACTAGGAGTTTTCAGCTGAATCGGGCATGAGGCATGGCTCACCCAGGCAGCCGGAACAGTGCCGGATGAGACAGAAGGCAGGATGTTGTTTAAAAAACACTTCCTGCTGATAGGAAGGAGAGAAGCAGCTTGAGGGCCAGGAGAGCTCAAGAGGATCTATTTTCAGGCCAAGAATGGGAGGGGTTTGGGCAGCTCGTACGTAGAGAAGGTTTGGGCCACCAAGGTGGAGTGTCTGAAGAAAAGAGAGAGAGGTAGAGAGGCTGGATGCCGGGAGAGACAAGCCCTTGCAGACACCTCTGCCGGAGGTGAGGTCATGTACAGACAGCCTTCCTCCAGGGCAGGGCACCTCTTCCCCTGAGATGGGTGGGAACAAGCAGATAAGGAGAAAGGCGGTGTGTTCCTCAGCCTCCGTTTCCCCATCATTGGAGGAGGCAACGACTGGCAGCAGACAGAGGTCTAGGATAGTCCTGGGTAAGGGGAGGGGGCGCGGAGCAGGGAGGAACAGAGACGAGGGTGATGCTGGTGCCAACAGATGCTGCTCAGTTTACAGACGATCGGAAACTGACACTCCTGGGCAGCCTTCCTCTTCCCACTCCAGAGACAGGGCAGGAGGAGGAGGGTTTAGATTTGATTTCTCATGAAAAGGCTTTCTCAGCTCCTGGACTCCTGCAAACTTGGGCTGCCACCACCATGTACACATTCATCAGACACTGGTTCATCCAGTGGTGTTTTCTGCAGCCCTACTGCACGCAGAAAACCGCCCTCGCCAGTCCTCAACAATGTGCAGTTTTCTCAGAGCTGTTCCACACTCATCTGGGGGTGGAGAAAGCAGACGATGCCTCACAGTGAACCAGGGCTGGGACTCAGCAGAGAAGGGATCCCACAAAGAGAATGTCCCCTGACTGCAGACAGGAAGGCTCTCCATCTCTTGGACCCAGGGAAACATGGGCAAGACTGGAATTGTTAGGGAGCTGATCCTCTGCCTCTCACTTTAGCTTTGCCTCTGGGCTAGTTAATCCCCCTCTCTGGGCCTCCGTTAATTGGAAAGATAATGAGATCTGTCCATCCAGCCTCACAGGGTCCTCCTAGGTCCCAGGAAGCACTGGACATTAATGGATGGAGGAATCTTTGGAAGTTGAATAGAGAAGCTCAGATGATAGTGGTTATTTATCATGATTTCTCCTCCTCAGTTTCTCCATCTGCAAATGAGGGGGCCTAGAACCCAGACACATCTGGGCTCCTGCCAAGCCGTCTTTTGCAAATCACCCTGAGAGAAGTTGATTGAATCAAAGGCAGGGGTTTTCGGTGCCTCTCTTTGGCAAGTTCTCAGAAAAATCTTTATCTTTGCACAGCAACCAGATGGTTCTCAACATAGATCTGAAAGAGGAGGAGGTGAGGAAAGAGGCCAGGATGAGAGGAGACAGAGGGAGCTCAGAGGAGACCGCGCACCAGACAGATGCTGCTGCGGGGAAGAGGCTGGAGCAGCAGGGGTCTCTGGCTGCTGGGGATCAGGCAGAGGACCCTGCCCCCCGCTCTCTTCAAAACGAAATGCGTTCAGAGAACAAGCGCAGCCGAAGAAAGAGCAGGGATCGCTTTGAAATGAGAGAAAGTGCCATTCCCGGGCAGCCCCCCTCTTCCCACACCAGGAGAGAGCTGCTCAGAGCTTAGATGTGCTTCCCTGTCCTTGAAAAGGCCTCTCAGCTCCTGGTCTTCTGCTGACTCAGCACTCCCCCGCCCCACTCCACCGCATGAGAACTCAACAGACAAATAAGCACCCAGCAGTGCTTTCTGCAGGCCTACTCTGTTCCAGCCCTGTGCCCGGGGAGGCAGTTGATGTTAGGGCTCAGGGGAAACTGAGACTGGCTAGCGTGGGTGTGCAGATGGCAGCCTGGTTCAGGTCCACAGAACGTTCAAGTGGCTGATGCGGTCCAGCTTAGATTGGCTGGTACTGCTGTGGACTTTCCATGATCCCTGGCTTAGCAACACTGTGGTGGCCCTATGCCCAGTACATAGCAAGGAGGTAAACCCAGCCAGACCTGCAGCCTGAAGCATATCCATCCAGCCAAGCCCTGTCTAGACTAGCTGACCTCTAGCCATACTGTAAGAAATGAATGAGAGTGCATTGTTGTTGTCTAAACACTGAGTTTGGGGGTAGCTTGTTACACAGCAATGGCTGACTGATACAAGTGCCTAGCATGTGTCAGTCATTGTGTTTAGCACAGGGGTCAAGGAGGTGACAGGATTCCCATGGTTCCTGCCCTCTTGGAGCTCATAGTCTTGTTGGGGACACAGTCACAGTCAATGAACAAACCACCAATGAATAAGCCGTGAAACCCAAAATGAGGGAAATATACTAGGAAGTGCCCCAGAGAGGAATGAGGAGGCGGACTTTGTGGGGTCAAGGAGAGCCCCTGGAAGAGAGTACATGTATGCTGAGACCTGCCTGATAGGAAGAACCAGGTGAAGAGCTGAGAAGAGTGTTTGCAGTAGAAGCAACAGCAGGTGCAAAGGTCATTTGTCACAGGAATTCAATGGCCAGAGATGGAGGAAACAAACAGACAGATGACTATGGGAACAACGATAGCGAAAGCCAGTGTTTACCGAGCGTGTGCTAGGAGCTGTTTCAAACCCTTTACTGAAATGATCTCATTTCATCTTGACAACACACCAAAGGAGAAGTAAGTGTGTTAGAATTCTTTTGGTTGAAAATTACAGAGACCCAACTCAAAGTGGCTTCACCAAAGGGGAAACTGACTGGCTCATAGAGGTGGGAAAAGAGAACAAACAGCTTTAGGCAGAGCCGTATTCAGGAACTGTATTCAGGTCAGTGGAGTTTCTCTTTCTCTCTCTCTCTCTCTCTGTATTCTGCCTCTGCTCCTTTGACCTCTTTTTCTGTGGGGCCCTCTCTCTCCCTTTGTGTCTGAACTTCCTCAAGAGAGAGCAGAGCGGAGAGATGTGAGAATCACAACCATCAACAGCTCCAAGCTCCCATCATCCCACCTGGGGACTCTGGAGGGAAGAGAGAGCTCTCTCTCAACGTCCACATATATAATCCCAGAAAGGAGTCAGATCAGCACCTGCTCACTCCTTGAACCTATCATGTGACTGGTCCAGCTTGGTCCTTTCACTCCACCTGAGCAGATAGGATGAGGGCTGTGAGTGGTAATCCTATCAGAATTGTGTGGTCTAGGCAGCGGTGATGAAAACAGGGTGGAGGGGGTCCAGTTACCAGAAAAAGAGAGGAGATACTGAGTAGACACAAACAGTAGCTTTTATTATTCCAGCTTAACAAATAAGAAAGCTGAGTCTCAGAGAATAAATGACATTAGTCAGCAGGTAACAAAGCAGAACCTCAAATCCATCTCTGCCTGACTCAAAAGCCCCAAATTCCTAACCATCGGGCTCTTAACCAGCCCCTAACTCTGAGCCTCAACAGACCTCAACTCATGATTCCAACCCAGACAGGAAGACTCTCAAAGCTCAGATGCACAGGCCCCCAGAAGGCTCGAGAGTTTGCAAACCTTACCTTCACGATGGCTTTAATGTGAGGCTGCATTGCTTCCCTTTCCACAGGGTGTGAACACACGGCGGCAGGCTGTCTCCTGTTGTCTGAGCAGTGCTGAGAGTGAGTGTATCAAAGGGAATAGAGACCCCAGTTGTTATAGCCAAGAGTTAGAAGATAGATTAAGGGCACTGCAGGATGATCTGTTTGTCATTTGAACACGCTCTCCAGCAAAATACACAGCCCCAAACAGTCAGACACAACTGGAGTCTCTCTTCCTGCCCCTTGGTTCTTCCCCTGGGCTCCTTCCCAGCAGCCAGATCCTCTTTTTACCTCTCCTGCCAGGCCCAATCTGGTAAATCTCATTCAAGGGGTGATTCATAGCCACACAGCTCATCAAATCTGGAAGAACCTTAGGGAGTCTCTAGTCCAACCTTGTTCATTTAACAGAGGAGAAAACAGAGCCCTGGAGAGGCTGGGCACTGGTTCAAGGTCAATAAGTAAATGATGGGACGTATTATAAGCCAGGCTCTATGTTAGGCACTTCCACATAGCTTATCTCATTTAATCCTTATATGACAACCTGTGAAGTGTTACTATCTCCCAGCTTACTTCTGGGGAAACTGATTCTCAGAGAGGTTAAGTGCCTGCTCAAGGTCACATAACTAGTAAGTAGCAGAGTTGGCTTTCAAACTTATTTATTGTTCTTACAAAAATCCAAGCCATGAACCAACTGTGCACGTCGTTCATCTATCTGAAGTTTCTCTTCTCTCCATCCCTGCTCTCCTGTGTCCTCTGGACCTCTACAGCCTGTATATACCAGACTCCCTTGTCACCTGGCTTGCAGTTACCTGCCGTCATCAAAGGGAGGCGCCAGAGGAAAATTGGAAGGTGCAAGGAGGGGGTGGTGCCACTGAGTGTTCTTTCTCTCTTTTTTTCTGGCATACTCAAAAGGAAGAATTTCCTGCTTCTTTGGTGCTTTTTTCTGTGTGCACTGGCTTCTTTCTGTGTTGAGTGGCTCTGGCAGCTGTGGGGCCAGTGATTGCAGCAGTAGCGGCAGTATCACAGACCCCACTACAGCCAGCAGGAAATGTGGTCCCCAGTTCTGTTAACAGTACCTCGTTCCTAGGTGTGGTAGCAGCTTCCTGAAGTTACTGACCTCTTGGTTCTTTCACCTTCAACTTTTACTCCTGTCGCTCTTTTAAGACAGCTATAGGCGGTTCCCCGAATTGAATCTCCAAGTTTGAAAATTCTCTGCGGCTTCCCTAAGTGAGTGAAGGTTATAATACTTGCCCCCGGGAGTGATTGCAAGAAACAAACCATCAAGAATGGCACTTGGGGGCTTCCCTGGTGGCGCAGTGGTTAAGAATCCGCCTGCCAATGCGGGAGACACGGGTTCGAGCCCTGGTCCGGGAAGACCCCACATGCCGCGGAGCAACTAAGCCCGTGCGCCACAACTACTGAGCCTGCGCTCTAGAGCCCGCGAGCCACAACTACTGAGCCCGCGAGCCACAACTACTGAAGCCCGCGCGCCTAGAGCCCGTGCTCCGCAACAAGGGAAACCACCACAGTGAGAAACCCATGCACTGCAACAAAGAGTAGCCCCCGTTCAACGCAACTAGAGAAAGCCCGCGCGCAGCAATGAAGACCCAACGCAGCCAAAAATAAATAAATAAATAAATTTATAAAAAAAAAAAAGAAGAATGGCACTTGGGGATAAATTAGGAGGTTAAGATTAACATATACACACTACTATATATAAAATGTATAGATAACCAAAAAGGACCTACTGTATACCACAGGAACTTATACTCAATATTGTTTAATAACCTATAAGGGAAAAGAATCTGAAAAAGAATATATATATATACATATGTGTATATATATATATATATATATATATGTGTATATATATATATATATATATATATGTGTATATATATATATATAAAAAACTGAATCACTGTTCTGTACACCTGAAACTAATACAAAATTGTAAAGCAACTATACTTCAAAAAAAAAAAAAAAGGAATGGGACTTGGCTGTTGGCTGGGACTCCCTAGATGCAATGACATCAAAATTGCTTAAATTATCAAAAATTATCAAAATTACATAAATGACGTGGTTGTGTGGGATGCAATGCCAATTGAAGGCAAAACTTTAGGTGGACCCACTGGCTGCATCATGGTAGTAACAATGACTATTTACAAGGGTCATGGGATGTGATGATTACTTATGACTGATGCCTGTACTGAATCATTTACAGAACGAAATTCACCAGCTCAGGACTTCAGATTATCAGCTCAAAGCATGGCCACAGAACTGGGGAATTTCTATCATGACTCTACAAGGATCTCTTATCTTTGGTAGCCATAGGACAGATACAGCTGAAAATCAGACTCCAGATTCATTCACATGAGTACCAGAATTACCATCCAAGTTGAAATCAGGGCTTTGTCAGTTCTCATATGTGAAAGTTAAGGCATTTGTTGGGAAGTAGAGGGTCCCTGAGAATCAGCATGAGAGCTCAGATGAATCCAAATGTCTTGTTCCTCCGCATCTCTCTGAGACGCCCTCCATCATCAGAAGCAGTCGTCCCTCCTCTGTCTGAGGAAACTAACAATCATTTCTTGAAGATCCTATAATAATAAAAACTCAGAGGTGGTAATTCCAATCACAACCCCATTTGACTGGCCTGATTGGCCTGTGCAGAAAGTAGTCATATTTTAGAAAATCATCGTGGATTATCATAAAATGAATCAGGGAGTGAATCCAATTGCAGCTTCTGTTGAGATCAACACTACCTCTGGCACTATGGAAAACAAACAACGTTTCAGGCACTTCTTACAGTTATTGAGCTGGCAGATGCTTTCATCTCTATAGTAATTTACAATGACCATCAGAAGTGGTTAACTTTAACCTGGAAGGCGTGTCAATAAACCTTAGCTTGTCTTAGGTATTTCTCGGCTCTCTTGATCTGCCATAGTCTAGTCTGAGGCACCTTGATCATTTTGGTATCTCTTGAAACATCGCTCTGATTTATCAGATTGATGACAGCATGCTGATTGGAAGTGTTAATCAGGAAGTAGAAAGTACAGTAAGTGCCTTTCTAAGGTGCATGCATGTCAGATGGGTGGGAAATGGAAATAAACCCCATGAGTAATCAGTGGCTTGTCACCTTGGTAAAGTTCCTAGAGTCCAGTCATGTGGGGAACTGGGGAGTATATCATCCATAACGAAAGAAAAGTCTCTCTGCCTTGCACCACCTACCTCCAATCAAAATTACTTGATAAGAGGGAAGAGATATGGGAACATATGTATATGTATAACTGATTCACTTTGTTATAAAGCAGAAACTAACACACCATTTTAAAGCAATTATACTCCAATAAAGATGTAAAAAAAAAAAAAATTACTTGATAACTTAACATGTAAAGCTGCCTGTTTTGAGTGGAGCCCAGAGCAGGAAAATGATCCGCAGCAGGTCCAGGCTGCAGTGGAAGATGCTTTGCCATCTGGACCTTTTGACCCAGGAGATCTGATGGTCACCAGAGTTTATACAAACATTGATTCTTTAACAAGTCTCTGGCTAGTGCTAGTAGGGGATTCACAGTGAAGAGCCTTCCTTGTTTGAAGTATAAACATGCCCTCTTCTGCCGATTTTTCCCTATTTGAAAAGTATTTCCTGGTTTGCTCTGGGGCCCCAGTAGAGACTGAAGACCTAGCTATGGGAAAAGTGATTGGATCTGAGTGCCCGTCAGGAACAAGTCAGAAGGCTGGCCTTATACAGAAGAGATCCATCATCAGGTGAAAGGAGTCTGTGCAAGTTTAAGCTCAAGAAAGTTTCAAGGCCACAAATAAGTTATGCAAGCAGGGGGCTCATCCCACTGCACATACTCCCGATTCATTGTTAGTTTGCCCTCAGCTCACGTGGATGGTCTCAAGGGAGGTTCCCCAAGGTGAGGTGAATGCAGCAGAAAACACTTGGGCTTGGCTCACACATGGTTCTTCACGCTAGGCTGGCACCATTGGAAATGCAAATGCAAATGCAGCAACACAACCCCATTCGGGAGTGTCCCTGAAAGTCAGAGACGATGGGACATTCTGTCAGGAAACAGAACTTGAAGCAGCACCTCTGTTTGTTCACTTGGCTTGAGAGGAGAGATGCCCAGAGGCAAATATTTCCCTTGATTCATGGGCTGGGTCTAAAACATGACCTGGAGATTAGGGAAGTCACAAGATGGAAGTGCTGGCGACCAGGAGATTTGGGGAAAAGATAGGCTTTGAGTTCTCTTGAGATGGCAGAGTGTACAAAGAGCACCACTGCAGAAGATGCCACCAAGAACCAGTTGAGAAGATGACCATTCTGAGCATGTGAGCTGGCCTGTGTCCCCAGACTCTCAAATGCTTGTAATATCTTCAGGCACCATGGCTATAGCGTCAAGGATAGATGCTGTGCATGGGCTTAACAGCATGGGCTTTCTCTTACCTAAGCCTAATCTAGCCATAGCCACTAACGAGTGCCCGATCTTTCAATTTCAGAATCTAACGCTGAGCCCTTAATATGGCAACATTTCCTGGGATGACCGGCCAGCCACTTAGTGGCAGTTTGGTTACTTTATATCCCTTCCATCAGAGGGATAAGGTATTTACCTTTAAGGAATAGACCCTAATATTTCTGTCAGTTCCTCTAACTATGGATCTACAGAATATCTTACTATCATAATATCCCACACAGCATTGCTTCTAAGAAACTGATTTTCTAGAACAAGGTATGAGCAAGGGGCTCATGCCTGTGAAAGTCATAGTATGCCTTGCATCTCTGTGAAGCAGCTACACTGACTGAATGGTGGAATTGTCCACTGATGTCTCAGTTACAGGGCCACTCAGGAAAGAACACCCTGCCAATTCTGCGTGGGGTCCTACAGATTGGGGTACCAATGCATGGTCTGTCCTTCCCTTAGTCAGGATTCATGTGTCTAGGATCAAGGGGTAGAAGCGAGAGTATTTCCTCTCACTATTATACCTAATAGCTCACAAAAATTTTGATTCCTGTTCCCACAATTTGAACTCCGATGATTAAAATATGGTAGCTCCCAAGGAGAGATGCTTTCACTGGGGAATGCAGCAATGGTTCCATTGAACTAGGAGCTAAGAAGGCTACTTGGTCAACCCGGGCTCTTCATGCCCCTGAACCACCAGGCGAAGAAGAGGGTTCTGAACTGGCTGTGTAATTGGTCCTGATTATCAAGATCAAACTGGCTGCAGTTACACAAAAGGGGGCAGGGGCATCTCTGTTTGAAACTCAGGGGATTCTCTGGATGTCTCCAGTAGTGAAATGTAATTCAAGACTACGTATCAATCCTGTAAAGGCAGACCAACCAGAGATTCAAACCTTTTAGGAAAAAGGTTTAAATTACCCATGAGGTAAATAGAACTGACCAAGCAGGGCACCATCAAGAGCCAGAGGGACGGGAAAAGGGTGGTCGGAGAAGAACGTTATTATAAATATTAACTACAGTCTATTGGTCAGTTATGATGGTAGCAGTTATGAATATTTTATTTTCTTGCTTGATATTTATATACATTAATGATTCGCTATAGACTGAATGGGTGTCTCAAAATGCATGAGTTGAAACCTAATCCCCAATGTGATGGTATCAGGAGGAGGGGCCTTTGGGAGGTGATTAGGCCAAGAAGATAGAACCCTCATAAAGGAGATTAGTGTCCTTGTAAAAGGGACACCCAAGAGCCCCTGTGCCCCCTACACCATGACAGCCATCTATGAACTAGGAAGTGGTCTTCACCAGACACGGAATTTGCTGGTGCCTTGATCTTGGACTTCTCTGCCTCCAGAACTGTGATGAAAAACTTCTGTTGTTTATAAGTCACCCCATCTAGGGTCATTTTATTACCAGCAGCCCAAAAGAATTAAGACACCATTTATGTTTTCCCATTCTTTTTCTCTGCTATTTTACACTAGACATTTAATAAGGATTTAGATAATTGTAGGGTTTTTTTTTTCTTTTTTGGAGAACTGAATATCCAGGTGATACTGTGATAAAGTTGGAAGAATTCTCAGAGTTGAAAGAAAGTGGCTGGTGGAACTTAGTGTTTTCCTCTCTGGGAAAGGACAAAGAAGGATTAACCATACTGGTTGGAAGTACGAGGCTGTCATGGTTATTCATGGAAACTGTTGTTATTCATGGATACTGTGAAAGGGTGAGCATGCATGCTGAGTGGTCAAGGAGTGACAAACAGGGTATCTTCCTGTTTGCTGCCAGCTCTATTCCCACTCTCCCCTCCCCTACTCCATAATGTAGGGACGGACCCAGGAAAATACATTGCCCAGCATGCTTTGCTAGCAGCCTTCCTGTTACATCAGCCAATGGGAGGTGTCAATGGAGAGGGGCAGGTGGAAGGAGGAGGGAGGCCATTGCTCTTCCACTCTGTTTCTGGAGGCTTCTCTGCAGTGGAGGAAGACTATGGGCTCAGCAGATGTGTTCCAGCAGATTGATAGAAAATTAATTCATTCACTCAGCATGACTCACTGAGATACAGAACTGAATGGAACACAATTTCTACCCATAAGGAGCTCACAACTTAGAGGAGGATTAGAAAACTGTGCTCCCCAAGCCAAGTCAGGCCTGCCTGCATTTTGTATGGGCTACCAGCTAAGAGTCAGTTTCAAATTTGTAAATTATTGACCAAAAAAAATCAACAGAAGAATATTTTGTAACACATGAAAACTATATGAAGTTTATAGTTCAGTGTCTATAAATAAAGATTTTTTGGAGCAGGCTGGCAGAGCTGAGAAGTTGCAACAGAGACAAGAAGGTGTAAAGCCTAAGTTATTTGCTGTCTGGCCCTTTACAGAAAATGTTTGCAGATCCCTGACCCAGAGGGTAAGGCAGGGATGTGAGGCATGTACTGAGTCCTGCTGGATGGTAGAGGAAGGGGGGACCACTTCTGGTAGGAAGGAGGAGCTTACAGGCAGAAGAAACAGATCCTACAAAGGCCTAGATCTATGAACGCCCACGGCTTGTCTGGGATGGTTTGTTGTTTCGTGTGGAGTGAGAGGTGAGGAAGAGCTGAAAGGGTCAGAACCAGACTGGAAAGACCCTTCAGCACCCAGAAGGGGGTGTAGCAGAGAGACACTGCACACTGTGGAGTAGGGGATGTTTAGGGAGGTCACTCTGGCTACAGAATGAAGGAATTGCACGGGGATGTGACCAGTAGCAGGAGACGGGTTAGGAAGGCGGCTGGGGGCAGGAGGAAGATCTTTGGTTGTCCATCCCTGGCCTGCCTCTTTCTAGCTGTGTGACGTTGGACAGGCACTTAACCTCTCTGAGCCTTCCTCATCAGTCTGGCAGGGATCACAATACCCTCCTCTGAGAGTTGTGGGGAGGATTAGATGAGCTGCTGTATTAAGGTGTTTGGTTCTCAGTGGGTATAGAGAACGGCTGCGGCCATTACTGTTACGGTCCCAGAAACAGTCCTGTAGGGCAGACCTCCTACCCCAGCTGGGTGCTCCCTGCAGTCACACCTGCTGGGCTTCTCAAGGCCATGAATTCTGAGGAATGGACAGAGCAGGAGAATTGGTTCCGGGAGACCAAAGAAGGAAGGGTCAAGGACTGATTTTCATGACTGTCCTGGGCCCCAGGAGACACCCCGGGGAGGGAAGTTGCTGGGAGAAGTAAAACTCACACCCTCAAGTGACTTGTCATATTGCCTTCAGACAGCAGGGCTGGCAAGAGACCACAGCTTTCTCCACCTGTCACTGCCAGGCTCTGGGACCTTGTGAGGGTCCCCTCTGGAAAATCAGGGGGTTGGAGTGGATGACCACCAAAGCCTCTTTTACTAGCAGCTTCCAGACATCCTTCACAGCTCCCTGCTCCAGCTCCTAGGAGCCAGGTGTCTTGTCTCATCAGTGGGACCACGCATGACCCCAGCCCAGAGCCTGGACTTCATGGCTGTCATTCCTCTTCCTTCCACACTGCCTGTTAGTCTGGGCCTGATCCTACCTGGAGGGAGCCCTGCCTGACACAGTGCCCACCAGCCCACCTGGCCAGGCAGTGTGGCCCCTCAGGTCCATAAAAGCCATGGCTCCAGGGCTGGGTGTGTGGGAGAGAGACATTGGGGAAGTCACAACCGTGGCACCCAACAGCGGGCAGGAACTGAGTGACCACCTCCCATCTGGAGGTGGGACCACCTTTCCAAACTTCAGAGTTGGAAAGGACATCGGGCCACCCAAGTCCCAGCACACCCAGTTCATGGATCTACCCAAAGAAGTCAGTGTTGGAGCCAGGACTGGAGCCCAGGGCTCAGGACGCCCCATCCAGCGCTCCTCCCACCATGCCTCCCTGCTCCCCATGTGTCACACACTCTCAGGCTGGTGTAGGCACAGGCCCAGCCGGCATCGTCCATCACAGGCAGGTGTGCATCTCAGTCATGGTGTGGTGTCTGGTTCTTATTTAAATGAATAGCATGGGGAGGACAGAATTACAACCCAGGAGAAATGAGAACGCCTTGTGAGCTGAGGTGTATCCGCCCCACTCCTAGACTCCCGACGGCTCTGAAGCGAAACTCAAGGGCAAAAAAAAGAAACTCAAAGGCAATTAGATTTTACATATTTTTCTTCTTCTACTTCAATAAATATTGCCCATGAAAATCAATTGACATTTTCTCTACTTAATGTGTAATAACTAGTCTTGTAAATCTAAATTATCCCTATAAATCTAAAGTAAAGGCCTAGGTTTAAATAGATTGAGAACACATAATTAATAAAGTGCTAGCACATCACCATTACTGATCTGTTTACTTCAAGCCAAACTTTCATTTTCAAAGGAATTTTTCTTTGTCATGTGGGAGTGGGAAGAAGAGGGAGAGCTCAGGGAGCCCCGGGCAGTTTCCAGGCCTCCGTGGCCATTGTTCATCTCATTTGTTAGGACAGCTTGCTGGGGCCCCCGGGTGGCCACCTCAGGATAAGAATCAGCTGGATTGTACTCTGGCTCCTGGCCCCCAGACTGGACCACTTTAAGAGATGAATGGTGCTCTGGTCACCCCCAGGTGGTTATCACATCCTCAGCCCCACGTCTAATGATAAGGAAATCTCTCTTCAGCCCGCCCCCAGCATTTCCTCCAAACACAGCCCCTCCCTCCAGCCCAGCTGGTGTTCTCTCCACAGTCCATGGAACCCCTTGTCTGGTCTGAATTAATGCAGCAGCCCCTGCCTTTCTCTGGTCCTGGCTCCATCCCTCCCGCTGCAGCCTGCGCTCCACGAAGCAGCACGGGCATCTTTCTAAAATGCACATCCCGCTGAGTCTTCCCAAGGCTTCCTGTCCCCCAGAGCTCCCCACTGCACTCAAGGTCAAGGCCAAATGCCTCCACGTGTCTCCTGAGGTCCCTCGGGGTCCAGCTCCTGCTGCCTCCCCCATCTTCTCTTTTCATGGTCACTCCCAACCCCCGTTACCTGCCTGGGCCACGCTGACCTGCCTGCCTCTCCCACCACCCTGCCTTTCACCTGACCTGGTTCAGCCTCCAGCCCCACCCCTCAGTGAGAAGAGTCCCGCTCCTCTCCTCCCTGGATGGACAAAGCAGCTGAGCCCCGTGACCCATGTACCCAGGAGCAATTTGGGGTCCTGGTTTTTGCCCTTTCCTTGAATAACCTAAACATTATTACTAAAACGAAGCATTTGAACTCCCAGCCATGGGGTAGGAAAGGATCCTTGGTCCACAAATGAGAAGATGAGGTTTCAGTCTCTGCTGCACAGCAAGCTCTTGGTTCCCAATTCAGGGCCCCTGCCTTCTATTCTGCAATGGGGACTTTGAGCTCAGCAATACAGGAGTCCATCTCACCCTAATATTAAGGTTCCCACCTGGTGCCAGGGAGACCATCATTTCCATGGACCACTGTGAGGTCTGTGCTTGAAAGGGGATGGGCCCCACCATCTATTGAGCACCTACTGTTTGCCAGGACCAGAGCTAAGTGCTTACCAAATGCCATCTGCGTCTGTTTCCAGGAGAGTCCTGCCAGTTCATGTCCCTCCTACTCCATTTCCAGATGAGGGATGTGAGGCTTAGACAGAGACCCAGAGTCACCAGGCTGATGTTTAAACCACGTTGGAGTCACTCTGGAGCCCAAGCTTCACCCACATTCACCAGCTGTGAGGCTCTGGGCAAGTGGCTGCGCCTCCGGACCTCAGCTTTCCCATCTGTAAAATGGGGATGCTACAATAGCACTTTCTTCCCTCAAAGGGCTAATGTGAAGCTTAAAATGGGTTAGTAAGTGTGAGCTCCAGGGCCCAGCACTGGGCACACAGCAAGTGCTCAATAAATGCTACCTATCATCATGCTCAGCTTTTCTGAGAAACTCTGTAACAGAGTTACAGAGATCAAAGCTGGAAGGATGGGTTCTCCTGGCTCTTCCCAGCTCTCACATGACATATTCCATGTCCCAAACCCTGTGTCATTTGCTCTCACTAATGTGGAACAGACTTAAGAAGCTTAAACATGAACTAGTGCCTGATTTCAGCAAGTGAGATTGAGGACCCTTCTCCCAGAAGCCACTTTGAGAAATGTCTCAGCTGGTGAGTTTGAACAATTCCCCCCTTAACCTGCTGCAGACACTGGTGTTGACCTGATCCGAGAAAGTCCTCTTCCCTGTTGCCCGGTACTCGCTCTGCTCTCTGTTTGGTCGTTCATTTGACACACACCCGCTCTGCACTGGGCACTGTGGATGGCAGGGAAGGAAGTAGAGCCTGCATTCTGAGCTCAATCTCTAGTCACACAAACAAATGAGCATTGAGAACATGACATTCCACAAAGAAGGGACCATCATACTCCAAAGGGGAACATGTGTGTGATTGAATCAGGCCAGCGGGTCAGGTCCTGTCTCAACCCCTCTCCCTCTGCAGGAGGGAGCCGACCAGGCAGGGGAGAGCAGACAGAGCCAGAACAAGATGGTGGTTGATTAAGGAAAGATCCTGTCCCCACTGAATGTCTAGAAATGCCCCTAATCTGTCACTACAATCCTTCCTGCTCCCCTCTCCATCTGGATCCTTCCAGACAGTCCCAGAGTGGACCTGCAGGTGAGGGTGGCTGATTCCTCCTCGGGCCATCAGTAGCTTCCTGCCTCCTGGGGCTGGTTTGGCAAAGGCCTGGAGCCCTGGGAGAGACAGCTGGGGTTCCACCCGGCAGGGATGGGAGGTGCCCGGGGTGAGGGCTCAGCCGCACTGTGCTGGGGTGAGGCCAGCAAGGTGTGGCCCCTCGTTCTTGTCACTGCAGGGCCCAGGTTGTTAGGATGTTCTACTTAACAGCACTGAGAATTAAACTCTACACCCCGACATGAGCTCGCTCCCCTGAGAGCGTTCCGGCTCAAATACTGATTAAATATGAAACGGTTCCACCTTCTGAGCAGAAGTCAGGGAAGCACAAGCCAGAGATGGAAGCTGTAATTAGTAGCTGATTATGCTGTGTGAGTTATTAAAAGATAAAATAAAATGAAAACCAACATCCTTCAAACAAAAACAACTAATGACACTCACAGTTATTTCTGCTCTATTTAAAGGGACATGGTCTTTTTATTCCTTACTCCCTTCTCATTTTTATAGATCCAGTGTTCATTTAGGTCATTTCCTAGGCACCTACTATGTGCCATAGATACTGGGGGCAGGGGTGAGAAATAAACAAGTCAGGCCAGGTGCTGGCCTCTTGGGGTTCACAGTCCAGAGGGCGACGTGGCCTTTCAAGGAAAAGTCTTGACAGACGTGCAACACCTTGGAATGGGGCCAAGCATGCCATGTATAGGAGGCAATGTGGGAGGATCTTGAGGGGGACTAACTCAGATGGGGGTCTTAGGAGCTGATACTTAAGTTGAGACCTGAAGGAGCTGGTTACCTGAAGAGTCAGGGGGCAGAGTGATCTACAGAGAAGGAACAGCATGTGCAAAGGCCCTGGGGTGGGAAGGAGGGTGTCAGAGGGATGAAGGAAGGGCACTGGGGCAGAGTGTGATGAGGAGGGAGCATATGGAGGGGGAGGAGAAGCAGCCAGACCCTGCAGGTCTCACCGCCTTGGCTGGCAGGGCTGGGATTACTCAAGGTTCCCTGAGCAGCCCTGAAGGGTTTGAAGTAAGGGAGAAGCCCGATCAGTTTGGGGATTTAAGAAGCTCCTCTGGCTTCTCCGTGGAGGATGGAAGGAGAGCAGGAGCCCAGGGAGGAGGTGAAGGGGGTCGTCCAGGCAGGAGTCAATGGTGGCTTGGACCAGAGCAGTGCGGAGGGGAGGGACACAAGGGCGGGTCCAGGAGGTGTTTTGGAGGATGAAACGCCCCATCTTGGGGGTGGTGGGGGTGGAGATGAGGGATCTGTCGTGAAGACACCCAGGTTTCTGGCTGAGGAGACTGGGGATAGAGCTGCCATTTCCTGAGTGAGAAGGTCGGTGAGGCAGTAAGGCTGGGGGGTGAGGCCAGAGTGGCATCTGGTGTGTGTGGCTCCCAAGATGCATCACAGAGAAAGGGGTGGGCAGCAGCTGGGTGTCCAGAGAGCTCCGCCAGAGACACCATGAGGGCTCCATCAGAGGACAGCAGTGTGCGCCGCCAGGGGAGAGAGGGCGGATGGGGGGAGAAGGGACCAAGACAGAGAGAGGAGACCATTCTCATCCTCCATCCTCCCCCGTTACAGACTGAGGTCTCGGGTGGGAAGGACACCTGGCTGCCCCCAAAGGCCCCAGGGGAGGCTGAGGTGGGGACCCGGCTGCAGGGAGGTCTTGGGGAAGCTGGGGTTTCTCTCCCGGGACCTCCCAGTCCTCCCACTTTGGGGACCCCTCCTACTTTGTGGTCCTGACCTCCCCTCCTGCTCCGGCTCCCTGCCTGTCACGCTCTCCCAGGCAGGGGAGGGGGAGACCCAGAGCTAATGTGGAGTGGCCCGTCTGCTCCTCTCCTGGCCACTGCAGGCTGCAATTCTCTGCATACCTCCCCCGCCTTCCCCTAGGAGCTAAGCCACCCCCAAACCTCCCTCCTGCCCACTCCCCCAAGATGCTTCTTCGATATGATGTTCTCCTCCCAGGGCAGGAATGGCCCTGTGTCTCAGTTTGATTCGTTATACTTGTTTGTAAGCTTTCTAGTTTTTAAACCTGAATATTCCCATCAAATGACTGAACTCTGCTCTTCCTAGAGCTTTTCAAAGAAATAAATGCACACAGAAAGGCTTAGTTTTACTGTTGCCCTGTCAGAGTCCCACTTTCCATCCGTCTATCAGCCCCCTCACTCAGGCAGCAAACACTCGCACATGTGTGTCGAGTGCTGAGACCTGCCCTGGGAGATGGGCTGACACACAGCCCAGCCTGGACCTGGTCTGACACAGTGCACGGCCATGCATTGAGTCTGTGCGTCTGGGGGCAGTGTGGGGTAGCAAACATGGAAAGTGGTGATTACAACTCAGTGTGATCAACACTATTTAATCATTCTTCATTCTTCATTCAACAAACATTTTGATCACCTACTATGTGCAGGCACTGTTTTAGGCACTGGG
This sequence comes from Eschrichtius robustus, assembly GCF_028021215.1. NCBI lineage: Eukaryota > Metazoa > Chordata > Mammalia > Artiodactyla > Eschrichtiidae > Eschrichtius > Eschrichtius robustus. The sequence continues at coordinate 23,873,885 of NC_090826.1, read as the reverse complement.
AATACAGCTGTGAACAAAAAAGGATTTAAAACTCGCTGCCCCATTGGAATCCCTGGTCTGCTGGGGAGAAAGATGATAAACCAACATGGAGTCTGTCACCTTCTGGCAGGTCGTGGCATGCGCTGTGAAGGAAAAGAAGGCCACAGAAGGGGTGGAAAGGGATGGAGAGCCTGGGCGACCTCTCTGAGGAGGTGATATTTGAGCAGAGACATGAAGGAAGTGAGAGTATGAGCCATGTGAATGTCTGAGACTTACCGGCAGAAGGAACAGCAAGTGCAAAGGCCCTGGGGTGGAAACATACCTGGGATAATCTGAGGAACAGCAATGATCTGCCTGGCAGAGGACAGGAGGAGGACAGGTCCTCCTTAGGAGGACAGAGAAAGCCCTGTCCCTGTGTGGGTGAAGGTGCAGGAGTGTTCAGGAAAAGGTCTCTGGAGGAGCCACTCTTGCCCTGAGACTTGAAGAATGAGAAGGAGTTGGTCACCTGGTACCTCCCACCTCTTTACTGTCTTCCCAGTTAGAAATTAAGTTCCATGGGGGCAGAGATTTCTATCTGTTGTGTTCACTGCTATATCACCAGCACCTAGAGTGAAGTCTCAGACATAGTACTGATTCAATAAATATTTGTTGAATGAATGAATGAACAGCTTTAAAAGTGTGCCACGAGGCAGATTTTATCCTCAGGGAAGAAGGACTTTTGAGGTGGGAGTGAATTAGAGGGGTCTGATTTAGGATGATCTTCTGTCCACGTTGAAGGAGACTAGAGGCCAGGGGGAGGGAGGAGGCTGTGCTGCCCCTGGAGCGTGAGCTGACGGGTCTGGACCGGGGCGGCAGCAGTGGAGGGGCCAGAGGGGCTGGGACGTGGAGACCCCAGGAGGTCTCGGTGCCTGCTTGGCTGTGGGGAGCGCGGAGCTGGGAGAGCCAAGGGCAAATGCCCAATCGCTGATGTTGGGGGCTGATTGAGAAAACAGAGCAGGCTGGAGGGGACAGAGGGGTTCAGAGACGGGCTGTGCCGGAGGGGCCTGCGGACATCCAGGCTCACACAATGTAACAGTCACACAGTGATGACTAAAAGGATGAGCGTGAATTAGAAAAGCGAAACCGGGAATGAATGGTGGGTGGTCGGACTGTGGACTTCCCTGCAGAGGAATGATAGATGTAGAAGTAGTGCTGGTCCAGGGCTTCCCTGGTGGTGCAGAGGTTGAGAATCTGCCTGCTAATGCAGGGGACAAGGGTTCGAGCCCTGGTCTGGGAAGATCCCACATGCCGCGGAGCAACTAGGCCCGTGGGCCACAATTACTGAGCCTGCTCGTCTGGAGCCTGTGCTCCGCAACAAAAGAGGCCACGATAGTGAGAGGCCCGCGCACCGCGATGAAGAGTGGCCCCTGCTAGCCGCAACTAGAGGAAGCCCTCGCGCACAGAAACGAAGACCCAACACAGCCAAAATAAATAAATAAATAAATAAATAATTTTTTTAAAAAAAGAAGTAGTGCTGGTCCAGGAAGACAAGCCAGGGCAGAAGGTCTGACTCATGATGTGCTAAAGGGTGAGTTCCAGAGCCGGGTCGCATCTGAGTAGGGCCGTGTGGACCTGGCAGAGCCACCAAGTAAGAGGGAAACCCCAGGCTGAGTATATTAGGAAACCATGTCACAGGGTTCACACACAGGGTCCATAACTGAGCCCACAGGCCATGGCTGGACCAGGGCAGACCCACTTGCCATCCCTCCCTGGCCTTGTGCCCACTGTCACACATGAGAGACTAGGGGGCAAGGAGGGCTTCTCAGATAGTTCTCATATCCCAGGCTGGGGGCCCAACTGTCCTCAGCAGGATGGCCCTGCTCTCCTTGCCCCCAAGGCCTGAGAAGGGAGTGGCCCAAACCCAGGTTCTTACCTTCCTTTCTGGTACTTTTTCAGTCTCCAAGAGCTGCAGCGTGTTTTACTTTCTATACGCTTTTCCTCAGCTTTCGGGGAGACCCTGCTCTGACACTAAAAGGCATCAAAAGTAGACCTTCTGCCCTTGCTGCTCTGAGAGTGGGGCTGCCTGCAAGAGCTGATCCCCACAGACTCGAGACTGGTGGCCTTAAGGAGAGTTGGGGAACAGCTTCCCCGCTTCCCTCAGCATCGGCCAGCGTGGAGGGCATGGGGTAAGATGGGGCTGAGCCAGGACGGCGATGGGAGCAGAACACACAGGCTCTTCCCCAAGGGCTGAGCTTTGGGATCGACGCGAGGTGGTTCCTGCCTCTGACCTTCCTATGCATCTTGGAGAGAAACGCTGGCCCTCTCTGAGCCCTGGCTCCTCACATGCACACAGGATGCTGAGAGTGCCAAGGGTGATGCTGGGCAGCTCTTGGCATGGGCCCCAGTGCACTGTGGGAGCCCCATCAGTGGCAGCCGCTCCTGAGATGCTCTGACTCTCCTCCCTAGTCACTGCACGCACTGTGCCTCCCAGGTTTGGTGCCCAAGGGCGGAGTTTCTTTCTGAAAAAGAACTGAGAGCAGGTCAGGGCCCCTGGCTCAGGCCCAGGACAGGAGCCTGGTGTCTGCCTGGCTCTCAGACTGGGAGTGGGGTGGGCAGTGGGGAGGCTGCAACCCCTGGGGTATTTTCTGACACCTCCATAATGTGCATTTAACCCTGCGACCTCCCTAAACTACACCCTCCTGTTCCCATCAGTGTCCCAGGCTTGAGTGTATTCCGAAGGAGGGCTCCCCATCAGGGCTCAGACACAGCATAACCTCCCTGCATCAGTGCCTAGCACTCGAACTGCCTGTTGTCTTCAGTCTCCCAAGACATGGGTGAGGTCACTGATCCTGTTCACAGTAAGGGAACAGAGAGGGGGAGTGACCTGCCTAAGGTCACACAGCAGAGAGGAACAGCACCAGGTGGCAGAGACACCCCACCTACTGAGAGGTGGGGTCATGGTGGGACCCAGGATCTGGTCCCAGAGCCTGTGCCTTGACTGTGCCCGTCCTGTCCCTCATGATGCTGTCCCTGTGTCCTGCATTGTCCTGTGCCCACCAAGGCCTCATGACCACCCTGCTAGGTTGGCCTAGTCTTCCCCACTTGACAGATGAGAAAACTGAGGCTGGAAGGAAAGGAAGAGACTTGTGCAAGGCCTGGGGCTAGAACCCGGATTTAAACCTGTGTCTGCTGCCTACAAAGCCTAAGCCCCACCTGGGACCCTGTCAGGGACCCACCGCCCCCTTGGAGGGATCAGTAGGAACCAGTGGGCAGGAACCAGGGCAGGGTCAGCCCAGAACTGAAGTGGGTTGAGCCCAGAGAGGACCAGGCCTCTGCCAGCTGCCACCCCAGGTGCCAGGACTCCCACCAGGAGGCTCCCACCAGGACCCATCCACCTCACCAGCCTCCGGGGCCCCTGGTGCACAGGTGTGAACCTGGGCCCTGCCCGGGAGCCCTGCTTTGACATCTTGGAGGACAGCTCATTCAGCTTCACAGGCTGAGAAGAAGCAGAAGCATCAGCCTCCCTGTCCTAAAGCCTCCCTGATTTGTATTAAAAACAAGTGGGGGCAGAGGATGCCTGGATTCTAGTCACCCCATCACCTGGTCATATATGTCACAGCCTGTGACACCCACCCAGGCCCAGCTGTGATGTCCTCCCACCTCGCACCTAGGGTAAAGGCACATTCCTTCCCTGGGGGCAGGGGTGGGGTGGGCTGGGGAGGGATGGGAGCGGGGCCCAGCTCCTGCCTGAGGGCTCTGGTCACCATGGAAACAGGTGGCTGGGGAAGGCAGGCCCTGAGGCAGAGGCCTTCAGCTAGGCTCCAGCGCTGGGTCCACTTAAGCCCAGGCAGGGTCTCAGCCCTCAGTTCCTTTATGGTTCCCACTGCACAGGTAGAAGGGACCCCTCCCCACTTCAGAAGCCCAGGGCAGGTCACCCAGGCTCCTGGAACAGCTTCATCTGCCCCCCAGGTCCTGCCAGCAGAGGTGAGAAGAGCAAAAGCTGAGCCCAGCACCTGTGGGGTCAGAGACCGGGGCTGAGGGGCTGGAAACTGAGGCTGCGGGGGCAGGGGGTGGAGGGAGGGGACGCCAGGACATCGGGCTTGTAAAGGCCCCCGGAGGCCTTGGGCTCAGCCCGCTCCTTTTCTGGACGGGAGAGCTGAGGTCCTGAGGGTGCAGGGTGCCAGTGGGGGTCCAGCTCACACCCCTGACATGGAGGCAGGGCCCGTTTGTGGGGTGTGGCGGGCACGGGGGGCAGCAGGGCTGTGGACCCACTGTCTCCCTTTCTGCTCTGCTGACCTCGGCTCTCAGACTGGACAGGCCTGGTGTCCACGGGGGCGCCAGCTGTTGTGGGTCATAGACACCTGCCTGCCCTTGGCTCCACTTTGGAGATCTGTTTAGGGGGCTCTGAGAACACACGTGGGATCTCTAAGCCTCCCGTGACCCCACAGGCGGCCTCTCGCTGCACCCCAGCCTCTCACCCAGCACCCACAGGCTTCTCAAGATGCTTTCCTCCTGTCCCCAGACCTGAGCCCCACACAGGCGGGCTTACTTCTCACTGGTCCATCTCTCATCACAGCAAGATACACGTAGCGGCATCGGAGACGTCTATTTACTTTTGCCTTCTTAAAACAGCTTTGCTGTCTATAAGCACGCCACACCTGACCTTCCCTCATGTCCCAGCATGAGAGGATCACAGACTCCCACATAAACTAGAAACTGTCAGGGGACCTGGGTGAGATCTGGGTGCCCTGAGACCACCGGTTCCCACCCTAGATGCAGCCTGGAGTCACCTGGGGAGATCCTAAAACTGACCAATGCTAGCTCCAACCCCACCAGGTTTTGATTAGTCTTGAGTGACAACGGGCTCCTCCTCAGATGACTCAAATGCTGAGACACAAGTGGGAACTATTGGTTTCCACAGTACCATAGCCCAGTCCCAGGAAAGCCTGGATCCGACTTCAGAACTCACGCTCCATCCCTCTCCTCTCTCAGGTCCTCAGGGGAGCAGCTGAAACCAAAGGAGCAGTTGCAGATGGAAATCAAAGGGCAATCCTGCAGTGGCTTTCTGCTGTGTCAACTTGGTTAATTAGGGACCATGCTTCCCCAGTTCTCTTCCCCGCGTGGTTCCAAGTTAGCACTGGCCACATGAGACTACCCGTGGTTTGGAGGCAGGAAAGAGGCGGCAGTCATGCTTTACCCGCTGTTGGCTCACTGTGTGGGTGTGGGAACCACCTGCACGTGCAATTCCTCCAGCTATCCCCCCATTCCCTCCTGCATCTTCCCAAGTCCTGGACCAAGTGCCCCCGGGACCCTGAGATGGGAGGCGCCAACTTCTCTGCATATTGTACGGCGACAGCAAGGTTGGAACAGGCGGGGCCTCCAAAGTGTCCCATTTGTGGGTTCTAGTCTATCTTTGGAGTGTCTGTTTGTCCTCAGTCCCACCCACAGTCAGCTTTCCTCCCTGACTTCCCGTCCAGCTGACCTACAACAGCTTCAGGCTTGGCACTAGGCGGAGACGCAGCAAACAGCCTTCAAGCTCAGTTGCATGAGGTCCAGTCCTGCTGAAAACACAAACAAACCCAAAGTAAATAAAGCCCACCTTTTCCTCTAGTACTTAGACCATTTCTGCTTCAGAGTGAACCTTGATGTATAAAAATCTTATTCATAACTACATAAATGCCTGGTGTGCGTGCCACCCCTCACTTTGGGAGCCCCAGGTGGAGGGGAGTTGGAGACCCATCATTGGCCTACTTGCTCTCGGATTCAGCTCTTGCCCCTTCGCTGCTCTGCATCTCAGGGGGCAACCCTTCCCAGGCATGCTGGCCCTCTGAATGGGTGAAGCTGTAGGAGATACGGGTGGAAGAGTGGAGGTGAGGAAGCCAGGACGTTTTGCTCCCTCTCTCTCTCTGCCTCAAGAGCCATTCTCAGCAGCAGCTGTCTCTCCACGTCTAATTCCAGCTCCCATTGGACTGCCTCTCGCCCTGTGCTTCCAGAGCTCCCTGGGTAGCCCCCATCACAGTTCTGGCTCCCACCTGATAATCCCAGGTTCTAGGCTTTGAGGGGTGGAAGGAGAGAGCTGGTCCAACGCCATCACCTTCCATGCGCTGACCCTGCCCATGAGTGAGCGTGGCCCAATCAGTGTCCTGCCTCTGACCAATCAGATCTGCACATCTTCCTTTCTTGGGGAGCATGGAGGGGTCTCAGAAGGACACCAGAGGTGAGTCTGCCATGGGACAAAGGTCAGAAGTCTTCTCCCCAGCAATAATAATGAGTCAGACTGTGATTATGGTTTAAACAAATTGTGCAGTGGAAACACCAAGCAGGTCATTGATTATTGTCTTCAATTGGAAGGTGAACTAAGCCTCAGGAAAGTTCTACTTGCAACCTAGGTCTTGAAGGTGAGATTTCAGTGGGCAGATATGGGGTTCATTTGGCGGGGAGGGGGAGGAAGTGCCGAGGTGCAGAGGGTTCAGGAATGCGGAGGGATCTGGTTTGTCTGGGACCAAGGATCCCGCAGGGAAGGCTGGATTTAATCAAAGTGGACCCCAGCAGAATAGAAAGGCTGGTGAGAACAAAGACAGAAGATCTGAAGCCAAGTGAGGAACAGAGAAAACACTCCTTGTCCATCACACAGCGTGGGGCTGGGATTAGCACTACTGATGGGGCACGGGTTCAGAGTGTGATCCTTTGAAGTGCACAGTCTCAGATTACTAATAAGCCTTAGGCAAGTAGAGTAACACACTCATAATTTCTAAAAGCCAGAGAATCTTAAGGAATCGTATCATCTTAGGATAATTGAATTATTGGATCTGACAGTCTTGGATTTTTATAACTACAGCAACTTTGAATCTTAACTCTCCCGGGGTGTCACATCCCAGCCTCCCCCCGCCCGACCCCACTGCTGCTTATGATAATACACACTCTATGCTCAGTGCTTTGCACGCATTATGTCATTTAGTCCCCATGACGACTCTGGGAAGTGGAAACTTATTTGCCTGATTTTCCAGATGAAGAAACAAAGGCTCCATGAGCATAAGTCATTGCCGAAGGTCAGACACCTTGTAATCGACACAATCAAGACCCAGCCCATATCTCTTGGCCTCCGAAGCTCATGCCTCAGCCTCTCTGCTGGTTTGTCTCTTGAGAGACCTCTCTGCTGAGTGCTCACCCTTCCTCTGTGCACACCTCCCGCGACGGGGAGCTCATTACCCCTCCCCAGGGCTGCCCAAACATCCCAACTGTGGACACATCTCTCCTGCTGTTCCTGAAGAGAACAACAGAACATAACCTTCACCTGGGGCTCCTGTAGGGAGAGGGAGCAGCTACTCTCGAGGTGGGACAGCCATCACACAGGAGTGGGAAGTCTCGGGTTAGGGAAGCCCCAGCTGCAGCCCCTCCCTGGCGATAGAGAGGGGGTTAATCCTGAGGGAGGGAATCAGCCAGAGACATTGGGAGCAGGACGTCTCAAAGACAAGTGAAGACGGAGCCCAGAACACTGGGTGCTGGGGGTGAGGGATGAATTATAATACAGAAACACAATTCTCCAGCAGTCAGAGGCATGGGGTCTAATAAGATTGGAATCGTTAAGTGCTGCGCCTTTAATTTCTTGGCTCTTCTCCCTGAAAACTTATTCTACAAAATGTGCCTTTGCGCCTTCCATCCTCCCAGATGGCTTTTTAAGTGAAGCTGTTTGTTAAGTGGGAGAAGAAAAGGGAGGGGTGGGGGAGAAGGTGGAGCCGCTGCAGCCCCCAGGCCCTGAGGGAGGAGATGCAGTGGGAACAGTGGCGCTGCTGGCTGGGGAGTGGGCTTTCCGGGACGGAGACCCCCAGGTGCAGCCAGGCCCACAATAGGCCAGAGTCCCAATTATAACTGCTGAGGCTTTTTGAGTCTCATTATCCTGATCTGTGTACTTCAGATACATCCCCCCCCCAAATCTTTAAACTTAAGACGAACCAATTTACCGATGGAGAGACTGAGGCCCTGAAGGGGCAGGAATTTGGTCACAGGGCAAGTCACTGGATGAGAAAATGGCCCTTGCTTTCAGCAAGCCTGCGATGAATTCCATTCCCATCTCTGCCTTTTGTGGTAACTTTGTTTTCCTCCCCGCTCTTTCTCCTTCACCGAGATGGCCCAGCCCCTCCCGTCCAGCTGGGCCTTAAAGGGCTGCAGGAATCATTTTCTCTCCAGTGGGCCTCAGACGGCAGCAGATGGGCCCTTGTTCACTGATGCTCCTGCAGTTGGAGAGAGGTCCCTCTTCACGGCCACAACTGTCCACCCGGTAGGCCATGCACTTCTATGGCCTTCCATGGAGGTTTGGGAAACAGCACCTCTGTGGTTCCCAGGGGCTTCCCCTCCTGAAGGGAAACTCAGATTTCTGATGCAAAGCATAGCTCCGATTCCTATATTTGATCTCAGGGTGTAACAGTTGCTCACTGCCCTCCACTAAGCTTTCTCAAGTCCCCTCACTCTCAGCTATCACCTCATGCCTAGTAGGACAGCAAACCTTATTCCTGGGGAATAAGGGGGAGGAATCGCTGAACACTTGCTAATCCTTCTCAAGACAGGAGGACTACACATGTCTATTCACAGTGACTATGGGGTTACCAGGGGTCACCTGGGTTCCATGTGTCCTCCCCCTGCCCCGCCTTCCCCTGTGGCTATGGTGACTCCTCCTCTTTTTGCCTGCTGGCTCCAAATTGCCCTGGGAGCAGCTGGAACCTTGCCGTTCAGTGGAATCCTTGCTGTGTGTCCTGGCAAGAGCATACCTCTTTTGGGACCAGGACGTCCAAAGTTGCAGAGTCCAGAGTAGCAGAGCTCTAAACAAATACTGATGCCTGTCCTGTGGATGTGAGCTCTTCTCTATCCTCTTTTCTAATAGGAGTGGAAAGGAACACATCCTCTAAATCCAGGCCATATACTATCCACCTGAGGCCTCTTTAATCTGTTCTAACAACGATATCATGTCCAGCACATCACCTCCAATCAACCGGGCTACTTGGTTGAGACTAGTCTGAGGCCATTTCCCAGTATCCATCTGTTTCTGCAGGGGTCACACTTGCAGACTAGATGGAGACATGATAAGGATACTGTATGTGCTTGATTTTTAATGATGGCACTCATCTTCACCATCTTCCATCCCCCGGCCCAGATGTGACATTGTTTTTGATAGTAATCTTGACTAGGGTGAGAGATGGTTTCAAAGATTTGTATTTGGCCTTCTTCACTATGCTGGCTCTTACCCCACAGTCCAGGGATATCCAAAGGTGGGGTTATCACAACTCTCAGGTGTATCAGTTCTAATTATCCACTCTGGGTCTGGGGAAAGGGCCACTGGTTGGGCCCAACGTGAGCCAGACTTTAGCCAGAACACCACTTAACGCCTGGTTCCCACAGGCCCCCACTCTAGCAAGTGGGTCACGGAGACACTGAGTCGCCAGGCGCCAGTGTCAACACAGACCTTACGCCCAATAGTCCTTAAAATGGTTATTTCCTTTCCTCAGTGTACAGTCACCTGAATAAATGGCTATCGTCCGTTTCGGGAAGGATGGGGAGAATCATGAGGGTATATACCTGCCATGATGTTCAAGGATCCATCTTCCCAGGCACCTGGTGACCTCTCCCATCAGTGGGGTCCAGATCTGAAAATTGGCTCAGGTGTGATAACTGAGCAAATGATTGTTACGTTTTATTGGGGTGGCTGTTCTAAGCCGCCTTCTCCTTTCTTGTCTTTTTTTAAACTTTTTATAGATTTATTATAGATTCACATGAAGTCGCAAAAAATAGTTCAGGGAGGTTCCACGTAATCTTCAACTAGTTTCCCCCAATAGTTACAGCGTCATAACTATAGTACAATATCAAAATCAGGAAACTGACATTGGTCCAATCTGTATATATAGTTCTATGCCATTTTATCACATATGGAGAATTTTGAAACCACACTGCCATCAAGATCAGAACCACTCCGTCACCCCCAAGATCTCCCTCCTGCTGTCCTCTGTAGTCACACCTACCCTCCTCCACTTCTCCTGCTATTCCTAACTCATCGCAACTGCTAATCTGTTCTCCAATTCTACAATTTTGTCATTTTAAGAATGTCACATAAGTGGAATCATGCCCCTTTGGGGGCTGGCTTATTTTTTTGTCACTGGACATAATGCCCTTGAAACCCACCCAAGTTGTTACAAATATCAATAGTTTGTTCCTTGTATATCGCTGAGCGAATTGCACGGTGTGGCCGTCCGTTCTTGTCTTATATTTGGTTATAAATGTTAAGCGGCTGCCTGTTGGTCTCTCTCTCCACACCTACCCACAGCTCCCTTTGGAGTCCCTCTGACCTTGATGGTCACTTTGGTAATTGCCGCCTCCTTGCTTCCGGCAGTACGTGCCTCTGGCCAGTCTCTATCACTTCAGGGCCTCCTCAATCCCAGAGGAGAGGCGAGCCACCTCTGGACTTCTCAGTGATGCGGGGGCCCCCTCACTAGCCTCCTGGTGACCTTGGTGAATGGTATATCCTCCACCGGGGGACACACTTCACACCAGCCTGCCCCTCTGCCCAGTGTCTTTATTCCTTCCTCTGCCACCTGCCAAGGCAACTCAGGTGTCTTCACATCGTTGAGAATTGGCCATCACTTTTTCGAGGCCATACCGGCGTCTGTGCTAGATTGTTAAATCCTGTGTAACCCCAGATGTTCCCAAGTCAAGGAATTCTGTTCATTCAGCTGCATATCCTGGCTGCCTTGATCAGCATGCCCTCCATCCACTGCCCTGACTGAGATGACTACGAGTCGGGTCATTCTTCCCACTCTTTTGGTGGATGGTTTACTTCCTCCTTTATCAGGCCCAGCATCTCCCCAGCTAGATTCTGCTGGGATTGAAACCCTACTTATCAGCCTGGCAGCCAGAAGAAGAGGTGGGCCAGTTTCTGAGGGGGCCACCTGTTACCTGAGGGGCGAGACCTGTGCGGCGTCTTTCGGCCCAGAAGAAGTTGTGGCTCTTCCTTGGAAAGGGAGGACGGGCTGTCCCTGCCAGCCCTGAGGGTTTGGGAAGGGTTGCAGAGTCAATATCCTCAGATGTCCTTGACCCGTGTTTCAGAGTCCCTGGCTTTTCCCGTCAAGGCCCCGACCTCTGGATAACAGACCTGCCTTGGCTGAGCAGCATTTAAACATCTCTAGAACTCTGTGATGCTGACAATTAGACCTGTGGTCTGCTTTTCAGCCAAATCCACTCTTCTGCTACAGGAGGTAAGGGCCTCTGTGAGCCAGCGGCAGGCAGGCCCTTTGGCTCTCGGGCTGAGCACTTGAGGACTTGTCAGGAGCCCCCAGTCTCTCAATACCCCTCTGCTTGTGTGGATGCAACTCATCAGCTCAATTCTCAAAACCCTGAAAAATGTCTGAGTTGCCTTGGCGGATGGTGGGGGAAGTGCCCGGCCAGCTCTGCTGTCTATAGGAATTGCCTTTGTCCCCTCTCCCCACCTCCCACCATACACACATACCTTCTTTATTTATTTATTTATTTATTTATTTATTTATTTATTTATTTATTTATTTATTTATTTATTTTTAACATCTTTATTGGAGCATAATTGCTTTACAATGGTGTGTTAGTTTCTGCTTTATAACAGAGTGAATCAGTTATACATATACATATGTTCCCATAGCTCTTCCCTCTTGCGTCTCCCTCCCTCCCACCCTCCCTATCCCACCCCTCCAGGTGGTCACAAAGCACCGAGCTGATCTCCCTGTGCTATGCGGCTGCTTCTCACTAGCTATCTATTTTCCGTTTGGTAGTGTATATATGTCCATGCCTCTCTCTCACTTCTGAATGCCTGTGTCATCACACCTGCCGCAGGATGCTCCTCCCCTGGGGCATCTTCCCAGGTATCCGCAGATAAAATCTTTAACAATTGAGGTACCACTTTCAGCCAAACACTATCTGTGTCCAGCCTTCCCACTGGTATGGTGTCCTTTACCCTGCGTGGGGCGGTGAGCCAGTCCCAAAGCCCTTCTCACCTGTTTCCCTCTTTCTTCAAACCCCTAACTTGTGTTAGTCTGAATATTCCAAGAAGCATACACAGAGATGGGGTTATAGGTGCAAGAGATGTGTTACTGCGAAGCCCTGTGAGGGGCCCATGGGGAGGGAGCTGGGGGCTGGCACAGCCGTAAGACCACTGTGCAGGTCTGATCCTCGTCGAGATAGAGAGAGAGAGAGAGAGAGAGAGGGAGAGAGGCAAAGGGAGGCTGAGGCTTCAGTGAGCAGCTGTGGAAAGTTCCCTCTTCGTGGGGAGAGCTGGGTGAAAGCTCACCTTTAGCCAGCACCGCTCTCAGCCAGGCCCTGTGAAACAGTGTTTACATGGCCCTTAGGGCTCCTTGTAAGGTGGGCACGTTCACCCTCATTTTACAGAAGAAGAAACTGATGTTCAGAGAGGTCATCAGCTCTCACAGGGTGGTGATCTGGGGCTGCAAGACAGACTTGAAATCAAAGGCCATGCCCTGTCCATGGTACCACACTGGCCCTGGGGAGAAGCTCGGACAGAGGCCCAGGTAGGTGACCTGTCTGTGGCTAAGTGGGCCCAGAACTCAGGGTTGGGGTCTGGAAACTGTGGGAGAGGCCAGACCATGATTGCCTTTGGATGCCAGGCCACAGGGGTTAGATTCAGGCACGTAGGCCTGAGTCATGACAGGGGCCTCTGGGCATAGCTGGTCTGCAAGCAGGATTTGTTTGGCTCCCTCAGCATTTTTTAAAACCTTGATTTAATTACCAACACTTAAAAGCTGTCAGATTTGACATAAGAATCCTCATTCCTGACTTCTCTGGAAAAATCAGAACATCTAAGCTCTTTTGTCCCTATTTCCTACAGCGGGAGGTTGCAATCAAGTGGCTTCTGCCACATCAGGCAGGACAGGAGCTGTCCAGCTTGAACCACTTGCAAGGGGTCGATCCCACACTCACATCCCACTGGGGCTCCTGTGTATGGCCAGGAAAAGCGAGGCCTGGCTGCAGAAACTACCCTAAATCTCACTGGCCTCACACAACAAGGGCACCGTAGGTCCGGCTGGCTCTCCAGGGCAGCCAGCCGTCTTCCATGCGGAGATTCGATGATGCAGGCTGCCACCGTGTCTCCACCATTAGAACACAGACCTGGTCTGTGATGCCCGGGGCGAGGAGACAGAGCTAGAGGGTCTCTGCTGGAAATGAAGTGCTCTGGCCTGGGGGTGCTGCAGGTCACCTGCTTCCCACCCACCAGAGAGAGCTAGTCACCAAGGGGCAGAAGGGCGGACCCCTTCTTCCCAGGAGGAGAGGAAACCGTGCATGGGTGAGCAAAGTCCCTGCTCCGTGCCTGTAAGCTTTAGGGCTGTGACCGGGAGATGGGAGGCAGCACCTCACTCACTCCCACGGTGCTTCTGTCTGCAGGTACCGTACCAACACTGACCTGTGGTACTTTAGCTAATCCTTACAGTAACCCTATCAGGTGGGCTTGGCTATCCCAGCTTCACTGAGGGGAAACTGAGGCATAAAGAGATTGAGTAACTTTGAAAGCCAAGTGGTCTGGCTTTCTTAACTACCACCTTGTACTATCCTCACTGAAATGCTGTTGTATCACCAGCAATCCCATTTTACAGATGAGAAGGTTGAGGCAGTGTCTTGTCGATCAAGGCAGTGAGGAGAAAGAAATGTAAGTGATGGGGAGCTGGAGCAAAGGAGAAGGAGGAATGATGAGGCCATGTGTGTGTGTCTGTGTGTGTATTTAGAGAACATTCTGGTAGTTCAGGGTTCAACACATATTTGCTGAACACCTACTGTGTGTCAGGCCCTGTTCTGGGCACTCCTGTGCTGGGCACTGACCGGATGGGCTGGAGCGAGGGAGAACAGCTGGGGAGTTATTGCAACAGGTGCGTAGGTGGAGACCCAGAGAAGGAGAGGGGCCAGGCCATGCACCCAGCAGGTGAGGGCAGGTGGGGCAGAACCAGCTTCTCTGACTCCCTGCCCGAGCTGCCCTCCCCAGTCTACCTCTGTCCTTGTTGTCAGGCTTCCAGACACCCGGGAATGTGATTCGATGAAGCAGGTGCCACAGGCCAGAGCTGTGGGTGCTGAGATGGACACCTCGTGAGTTGCTGGGGGGGTGTCCATCAGAACAACTTTCAGGAAGATGATTGGATGATCAAAACCCCGAGTCTGAGAAAGGGCTGCTCTGGATGCCGTGATTCTGCAGCAGGGATCTGTCCTGAGGATGCGATCAGGGACTCGGCTCATGGGTCCCAGAATGTTCATCAAAGCCTGACGTGCATAAGAGGAAAGGCTGAAATCCTCCAAAGTGTCTGGCAGGCGAGGATGGTGGGGTAAATTATGGTGCATCTAAATGAGGTACAATTGCAAAGCTATCAACATCATGCTTTTGAGGAATTTTCAGTGATGTGGGAAAATGCTGATGATGTATAGTGAGTTTATAAAAAAAAAAAAACCTGAATAGCTGAATAAATTGTATGATCCCAATTACATAAAATTCAATATGTGCAGAGTGAAAGATAAGAAGGATGGGGAGGAGGAGGGAGGGTAGAAGAAGGAGCAGAGGAAAGAGGAGGAAGAGGGGGAGGAAGAGGAGAAAAGGGGAAGAGGAAGGAGTAGATGATGGAGAAGGTGGGGGAGGAGCTGCCTCCTTGTGGTCCAGCATTGGCCGCATAGCCACTGTACCACACACTTTTCTTCCCAGCATCCCTGCCTGGCGGTGCTATTCACTTCGTTTTACGGAGAGGAAAGTGAGGACAGAGAGGCTAAGTGATATGTCCAATGTCACGAAGCTAAGACACTGAGCCTGGATTTGAACTCACGTCTGGCTGACTCAAGCCCTGGATATTTGCTAAACTGGGGGAGCTGGGGCAGCCCTGAGGCTAGGACATTTAGCCTCAGGGTTCAGGGTTATTTGGCTGGTTGGGAAAGGAGAACCTAGTTTTACAGGGATGTGGTGGTTGCAGATGAGGTTGGTACCATCAGCAACCCCATTTTGCAGATAAGAAGGTGGAGGCAGTGTCTCCGTGTTCAAGGCAAATAGTGGAGGTGGAGTTTGGGCCCAGGTCTGTAGACTCTGTAACCTGTGCTCTTATCTCTAGTGCAAGCTGCTGGGAGGGAGCTGGGTAGGGGAGCAGGCACGGACAGGTCACTACCTCCCTGAAAAATCCCTTGTCGTGACCCCTGGGGATTCCACACATCTCCGTCTGGGGAGGGGAGAAGACTCCCCACCTGCATTGGTGGGTCCCATGAAGTGTTCCCCTCCTACAGGAAGGCCCGGTGACTCCACTTGCTTGGATCTGCCCCATTCAGAGTCCTCGGAGTTCATCCATGTGTCTCCCTAAAGCTGGAGCTGCTTAGCCAGGGATGGATGGCCGAGAGGCTGCCTGGTAACCCAGCCTGCAGCACTTGACATCTCACCCAACACCTGAGAACAGCAAACAGCAGGCACTGTTACTCAAAGGCTCCTCGAATGCAGGGCCTCCCCCGATTCACCCCACCTCCCCTCTCCCTGCCCAGCCAGAGGCTCTTGGGGAAACTCTCCCTCTGTCTGCTCGCTGACTCACCGGTGGCGACCCATGATGAGTCCCCCATGTCCCCACCTGCTTCCTGGGCTTTATCCTCTCTGCCTCTTCTCGTCCACTGCTTGTGCTGATGGAGCAAGGTGTTCTGAGCTGAAATCTGTTGCAGCAGTTCAAGCGGGCAAGGGAGGCTTCTGGGAAGGAGGAGGGAACGAAACTCTTGTCCCACCCCCTCCCCTCCTAGCCCCCTCTGCCTCCTACTCCCTGCTCCTGGGTGACTTGGGCAGGAGGCTTTGATGCGGGCCGTGCTGTGCTTTGGCCATCAGAGCCTGGCTGCCCAGGCTCTTTCCCAGCAGAATCTGATGCAGCCCATACCACATGCATTCAAGGGGGCACAGGAGGATGCTGGGAGAACTTAATTAACTGTGTGTATGTGTGTGTGTAATCCTTTACAAAGCACTTTTTTCCTGTACCTTCTCCACAGCCCATAGAGGCTGAAGGAATTATTAGTCCCATTTTACAGATGACACAGCTGAGACAGAGAGGCAAGCTATTTGCTCCCAGAGTTTCCAGCTAGTTGGTGGTGGCAGGCGGACTTGAACTCAGGTTCAACTAATAGAAAATCACTGCCTCCTCAGACAGAGTGAGGTGTCCAGAATCTCTGGGTGAAGGAGGAGGAGCGGGGTCACAGGTGGGGAGGCCAGAGGTCCTCAGTACAATCGTGATCCCCCAGGCCGATGCCTGAGTCTCTTCCATCTAATCTCCTTCAGTGGGTCTCCCAGCTTCCTTCAAAACACCCCCAATCACAGAGCAAAGTCCCCTCCTCCCAAGGCTGCCCCGCACCAAGAACAGCTTGACTACAGAAGTTCCTCCTTCCAATGAGCTGAAGTTCCTTCCTTCACCCCTTCATTCATCTGTCATGCATATTGATGCAGATTACGTGCCAGGATCCAGCCCAGGGAGACAGCGGTGAACAAGACAGATATGCCTCCATGGAGCCGAATTTGTTCAAAGAAATATACACAGTCAGATGAGGAAAGAGCCAGGGGTCCCGGAGGGAGAAGGAGTTGATGTTGGGCCACTTCTGGCCACCACCGGGGACCGTCTGCTCCTTTGGCTGATCCGTGGCTGTGCAGGAGGAGGCTCCCCGCAGGGTCCCCCTGCCAGCTCTGAGGGGTCTGCCCAGACCCAGGCTCCCTGGGTGTCAGACCATCTTCTCGCCCTGCGGATGGGGAGGCCTCCCAGCTCCCCCTTGGCCATGTGCTTGGCTTCCTGCTGCGGCCACCGTAAAAGGCGGAGTTTGCAAAGCCAATCTGAGCTCTGTCTTCCTCCCCTTCGCCAAAAAGTTAATTGATTTTGCAATTAAAAATGCAGAGAGCAGGCAATGCAATCAATTTTACGAAAACTTGCTCGGTAATGAAGTGTTTACTTCCAAATAGGGCACTTTTTCTGCATATCAATCTGGGCCTCTCCCACAGCGTGAACACGATCCTCTCCAGCCTTACTTCTCAGGCTCTCATGCGTTTCACACACTGGGTCCTGGAAGGACTTCGAGGCATCATTTAAATCTGGCCCCCGGCTCTCCTTGAGAGGCAAGTGTAATTCTCTCTGTCTTGTAGAAGAGGAGACTGAGGGTCAGGGAGGTGCAGTGTGGCTCACCCAAGCTGCACAGTGAGGCAGGGGCAGAGGAGAGTCCAGGGGAGGGCTCCTCCGGCTTCTGGACTCACTGCTCTTCCTGTCCAACTGCACGTTTAGAAGCCAGAAAAGTTTGAGCTCAAAGAGAGAGCAGAAGTCCTTTCTCCAAATGAAGCAGACTGGCGTATTTAGTGCCCACTCTATGCCAGTTCCACACCGGGCCCTCAACTTACATCGCCACTTCCAAACCTCACAGCAGTCTTCCAAGGGAGCGTCATGTTCCAGTTTTACAGGAGGAAACCGAGGGTCAGAGACGCTCAGTAGCCTGCCTGAGACCACACAGCACAGGCCTCCTGGCCAGCCTTTTGGGGCAGGTATGTTGCAAATGTGTGTGTGTGCGGGGGGGTGGGACACAGTTCTGTGTGTACTTGTGGGAAGAGCATAGACTTTGGCAACCATCCATCCATCCATTCAAATCATTCATGAATTTGGTCATTCATTAGACAGATATTGATTGAGCGTCTATGTGCCAAGCTCTGTGCTAGGATTCAGCGATGAGCAAAGCACACCAGACCCACCCCAACGGGGCTCACAGGCTGGGAAATGGGGAGAGACAAACTCAATGATACAATCAAAATAAATGTAAAATGGCACCTGTGGCAGGACTAACAAGGCAGCGCAGATGGAGCCATGAGAGCCTGTAATAAGAGCTCTGATCTGGTCATGGAGGGCTTCCTGGGGGAGGTGACACTGGAACAAGATCTGAGGCCAGGAGGCCACTTGTTGGAACCTCGTGGAGCAAGCTTGCCTGTGGGCTGGGTATCTGAGCAAGGTGATGATTGCGGTCCTGGAAATCCTAAAATTCTGTGATCTGACATGAGTTTCAGATTCTATGATTCTGACCCATTATTTTCTGGTTTTAAGAGTCTATTGAAGTAAAAAGTTTAAGATTTGAGAATCTAGGATCCCGGGATTCTGACTCAAGCTTTCATACTTAAGATTCTATTAAGTAAAGATCTGGGAATTGAAGACTCTGGGATTTGAGGACTGTCAGTCAGTTCCTTAGAGTCTGGGATTCCAGTGTAGGGGCCTTTGCGCTAGAGAAGCACCTGCCAGGCTCTTTTATCCAGTGGGCATGAGCTTTCCCCTGGCTCACAAAGTGGATGTATATGCAGCTCTTTGTGGCGTGGAGAATGCAAATTTATTCTGCAGTTCCAGTGTCAGACGGTTGCCTTATCTGCATGTTCCAGTTTCCAGAATAAATATTAGAAGACAAGTCTGTGGAGATTTTCTGTGTGTACGCGAGTTAATTCCTCCAGCCAGGGGCTCGTCCAGACACGGATTTTAACACAGGGCGCCATTCCCGCACTCACTGCAAGGCAGGGCTGGTGACGGGGCTGCAGCAAGCCCAGCAGAGGAACGAGGGCCCTGTCTCCCCAGGAAGGGACTGAGGGGGCCCTTTGTGTGCAGAGGCTTGGGACCGAGGTGGGACGAGGCAAGAGGGAGGGCAGCCCCAGCGGGTCTGGGTTGTGTGCGCAGATGGGGCCATTCTCCGCAAGCATCTGGGGGGTCTCCACGTGAACCCCTGGGTCAGGCTCACCCGGGGCTGGTGCCAGTGGAGCCTCCCCAGCGGGGGGGTGAGGGCAAGGCAGCCCCCACCATGGGTCAGACACTGTGCTGGGCCCCGGATGGGCTCCAAAATCAGGCAGACGGGGCAGCGCTCACCAGCTCAGCCCTGTGATCTCTTCAAGCCCCTTGGGATTCAGTTTCTTCAAGGGGACCAATGGTCTCAACCACCCCACCCACCTGCTGGTTCTAAGAATTAGAAATAGAGCATCAATCCCAGCAGACACTCTCATAATGCCTGCTGGGGGGCAGGTACTGCTTAAAGGGCTTCGCATAGTTTAATCCCCACCCCAGCCTGGTGAGGGGGGGGGTGCTGTCATCACCCCACTTCACAGATGAGGAAACTGAGGCACAGGGAGGTTAAGTAACTTGCCCAGCATCAGGCCGTTGCTCTAAAAACCTGTGAACAGGTGCAGAAACATTTAAGTTTTTCCAGCAACCCTCCTAGCTGGGTGCCCAGGAACTGGCCGAATTTCAGTCTGCGCACCCAAGGGCCTGGCCTTCGCTCTGCTGTGACGGATGCTCGGGTTGTAGCCGGGTGACAGCGAGATGCAGTTGACTCTCCCAGGCCTTTGCTCGTGCTGTGCCCTCTCCCTGGAACACCCTCCCCCCTTGTTTATCCAGGAAATTCCTACCCGTGCATCAAGGCCCAGGCCAGGCCCCGTGCTCTGCGGACAGCCTCCCACCCCCGCCCTGCACCCTCCGCAGCCTCCTGGATGGCACGGAGTGCGCTGCAGGGCAGGCTTCAGTCCTCAGGACCTGCCACCCTCTCTGTTCACTTGTCCCTTCTTTCCAGCAACATTCGTCGAGCCTGGCCCCTGTCCTAAGGCTCATATTCTGGGAGGGAAAACCAACCCCACGGTGTTGGTATTATTGGCCCATTTTAGAAAACCTCCTACCCACCAGGTTTGTCATTTCCTGAGGCCACAGGCCCCGGCAGCAGGTAGCAGTCCGGGAGCTCTGAGCCCCTTCCAGGCTGCCAGGATCCCCCTGTGGGGCGATGGAGCAGCGGTTTCTTCTGGGGGCTGTACAGTGCCCCCTCCTCTCATCCACGTCTGTCCCTCCTTCCCGCAGCCCTGAGACGCCTCCTTCTGTCACAAACCACAGCACTGCTGCTTAGTCACGTTAATTAACTATGAACAGATCACTAGAGCCTTACCTGAGATTTACGAGGATATGTTTAGGCATCAAGTGATTAACTCAAAACAACAGGCGATATACATGGAACATATTAATACACAAACCTGGCAGGCAGCCTGTCAATTCCTTTACCCTTCCCTTAGGGACTCACCGGTGGCCGGCGGCCCAGCTCGTATCGATTAGCAAACCATTAAAAATTTATGACAAGTTGGAATTAATTGGCCACAGTGAGGGGTGAGTTTGACTCAGGCCAAGGTTCCATGGCCCCGACGAGGTAAGCCTGGAACAGGGAAAACTCTGTAAAGGAAGCACCAGCCACACGGACACTGCGGCCGTTGTCCCTCAAATGCTCTCACGAGGTCTATCCTGGCCAGGTTCAGGCCGCCGTCCTCCCTCACCTGCACTGTGGCCCCAGCTTCTTGCAGGCTCTGACTCACCCTCCTCCTCATGTGGCAAACTGGCCAGAAACCTGCCGTGGCTCCCTGTCTCCCCAGATGGATGGCCTTACCCTGGCCTTCAAGACCCTTCATGCTGCATCCAGCCCCCTACATCCCCATCTTCCTCCACGCACCCACCCTTGGATCTGGCCATCCTGTCTCATTTCCAGAACTTCCTTGAACTATGTTCTTCTAAGCCTCTGGGCCTTTGCACATGCTGGTTCTCTCACCCTCTCTTCCTTCTCCTTTGGCCAGTTCCCATCAAGATGAGGCAGTTCTCTGCCCTGGGTCTTCCCTTTCCCCTTCTCACCCCCAGACCGCTCTGGGACTCAGAGCTGCTCCCCTGTCAGCAGACCCCAAGGAATCAGGAACAGAGACCCAGGCATTTGGCAAGGGCCAGAGGCCAGGCTGCCTGGCTGCAGGAAGGAAGCTCATCCTGGGCCTGCACCCCTGATCTAGTCCCTTCCAGGAACAATAATGGGGCTGCTTGGATGCAGAGGACAGCCCTGCAGACCTGCAAACCTCCTGGTGGCCCCTGTCCTACATTCACAGAGACTCAGAGACAGGAGAGGCTGTGGCCTGGCCTGGGAGACAGTCAGATGGAAGAGTCAGGCAGGGCTGAGGAGAGAGAGGTGGAAAAGAGCAAGGTGGAGGGGAAAGAAAGGGGTTGGGCCCTAGAGACAGGTGAGCCTCACCCACCCACCCTGCGGCAGTGTGCTCCTCGGCCAAGTGGGTGACCACAAGCTAAGGCTTGGGTCAGACACACCCGGGTTCAAGCTCCGTTTCTGCCCCTCACTTGCTGAATGACCTTGGGTAAGTCCCTCAGCCTCTCTTTACCTCAGTTTCCTCATATGCAACATGGGCATCATGACAGATACCCATGCCTTTTAGGATCCTGCTGTGGCTTAAGAAGGTAACGCAGAGAAAGGATTAGGCCTGGGCCTGTGTTAGCTCCATCTCTGAAAGTCCACTTTCCCAGGGTGACTGAGGATTGGAGGGCACATGCAATCACAGCTCCATGGCGTTGTGTTTGTGTCACTCTGTCACCCCCTCCTGGAATGAGCCTGGGCTCATCTAGCAGCTAAATCCAACCTTGCCACGCTTCCTGAGGCCCTGGAAGAGTGGAATGGAAGCATCAACTTCAACTCGCAAGTTTCTGATGAATACGAGTGTTTCCATCACTGAGTGAATATCTCAGTGGGGTTGGGTGGCTACACAGCAGGGAGAGTTGACTCCTGCTCCTCTGGACAAGGCTGCCGAGGGAGGGAGGGGGGGAGGGGCAGGGAGAAGGGAGAAGCTTGTGCGCACACACTGGGTATAACTTCCCTGCCCCCAGACCCCAGGCTTTGGGGGAGACCCAACCTTTAATGTGCCCATAATGGAACCCCAACCCAGGCCCTGAGCTGTGGGAGGTTCATCCTCCAAGCACCCACTGCTCCTAAACCCAGCTCTCACTTTGATCCTGAAAACCCTCTTGCTCCTGTCTGGTCACCTGCAGCCACTGGTCTTTTCTCTGCCCCAAGTTATCCAAACCTCAGATCCTGTCCCCAGAACCCTCCAATTCCTGCAGGCCCACAGCAATGAGGCCGATGATTTTCTGGAAGGTTAGGGCACGGTGGGGAGGCTTACACCCTTCCTCAAGCTGCCAGGGAGTACCCCTGCCCCCCATCTCCCGCAGACGATTACAGGCTTCGTTATTTACCGACGCTAGTGGTTAGCGTGTTAAGAGAGGGGCAGATTGCCGGGAAAGGAAATGGCAAGGGACTGGGGCCAGTGAGTGGCCCAGGGAAGGGACTCAGAGAAGCTGATTTGACGGGGAGACCTGGAGGGTGAGCGAGATTTAGCTGAAGTGTGAGGCTGGAGAGAGCAAGGAAGAACATTAGGCAGGGGGACCAGCGTGTGCAGAGACCAGGAGGGGAGACCGAGCACAGTGAGAACAGGGAAGGGCATGCAGACCGGAGTGGCTGTAGGGTGGTGACCAAGGGGGACGAGGCCAGGATGAAGCTAGAGAGACGGGCCCCAGCCACACAGGGCCTTGATGGCCCCAGTCAGGTGCCTGCTCTGCATCTCAAGGACAGGGGCGGCTACTGAGAGGAGATGATAAAAGACAAGATCTTGGGAGGAGTTTGGACAATTCTTGTTGGAAACAATGGGGGTTGGCCCAGCCTCCCTGGCAATGACATGATCAGTAAACCTGCCACGAGGCCCAGGCCTCAGAGGTCCCCTCTGTCCCACATGCAGGTAGGGGCTCCAGGCAAACCAGAGTCACAGGTTCCAGAAGTTCTAGAAACTAGTCCCTGTTCCCAGGAACTGCCTTGCCACATATGCATGAGAAGCAGTCTTCACAAAATAGAGACAGTCTGAATTACGTGGGGCAAATCCAGGAACCCTGGATCTCCTGGGATGTGGCTTTGCTCCTGGCATTGGTGAGCGCCTCGGGGATGCCCTATCATGACTGCTCAGCCGGTTAGAGATCAGGAGAGCTGGACCCCAACAGCATGGGCACCGGCAGGATGATTTATTATCCAGAGGGCAGGGGAGTAGAGCAAACACACTCGCACCTCCTAAGACTGTGCCCAGCCAATGCCGTGGGAGATCACTACTCAATCACACCACAGTTTAGATGTCTTAACATTTAAACAGATCCCAAACTGGCTTCAGGGGAACACTAGTTCTGGCTAGTGATAACTGGTGCTCCAAAAACAAAGGTTTATTACATGGTCAAATAAGTTGGAAGAACATTATAATCACACACGTTTATGGGCTGAAATCTCAGAGGTGTCCTGCAGGTGGCAAAGACATTTCAAAAGAAGCAGCTAAAGACATACTCACAATTCTTTCATAAAAGAAAGTTTTCTCCTTCTCTCAAAAAAGTAAGGATGACACAATTTCAGGGTAAAAGACAGGCCTTTCCTAAAAGAATAATTGCCAACCTTATACCGACAGACTACCTTGACCTGATTTTTCTCATTTCACCGAGAGCCTGTGACAATTTCATCCCAGGCTGCCCTGCCATCAGGTTCAGGTCTGTGCACTGGCTCAGTCAGGTCTGTGGGACCCTCAGCCACTGTTCCCTCCAGAACCTGAAGCATCCAGTGTGAGGCATTTATTCCATGGGTTTAATATCACCCCCTCCACGCAGGTCCATGCCTCTTGCCCAGACCTGCCCCTCCCTCATCTGTGCCGGGCTTGGGATTCTGGCCCTGCCAGCCCCGAGCCTGGGATCCATGTGGCAAAGGCAGAGCCGAAAGAGCCTCAGCCACGGGTCAGGAGAGCAGGTTCTGGTCCCTGTTCTATCAGTGACCCTGGGCAGGTCACATTCCCCACTCTAGGTCTCAGTTTCCTCAACTGTACCAGGAAGGGTTGGACTGAGTGATCTCGGTTCCTCCCTCCTCTGCTGGCCCAACAATTGATGATTCTGAGCAGGGAGACCTTGCTCAGATCTTCGTGGGAAAATGGCCCATGTTCTAGGCTGACAGTCTCTCTGCAGGAGGTGAGAAAGGAGAACAGACATTGGCCTGATTATGAACTGAGAACACCAGGACCAGAATCAGAAACACACAGCCTCGTGCTCGTCAGCGCTGGCCTGGCTGCAGGGGGCGCTGGTTCCCAGCGTGAGCAGAGCAGGATGAAGCCTGGAGCCAAACACAGGGACCCTCCTTGGAGATGCGAGTTTTAGGATTAACTAAGCCAGCGAGAAGGAGAGAAGCCCCTCCTGCATGACAGAGCCAGGGGGAGATGGGCCAGCCAGGAGGGGGCTGACGCCTAATCACAGGAGAGAGGATGTGGGAATAGGGAGCAGGGAAGGGGGACTGTCGCCACCACCATCATCATAATCGTCATCATAATCATCATCAGAATAACAGCTAAGAATTATCGTGAGCCTACTATGTGCCCACCTGCTTCTCCAGGCTCTGTAAGCAGCAAGCCCAGGGCCCAGCGCACAGTGGGTGCCCATGAGGTTTGGTTGACTAATCCAAGGACCACCAGTGAGATCTATTTTTAATCCTTTTGAAACCACATTTCATTTCTGGTATCTCAGACCAACTGTTGGCGTACTACTAAGAGTGAGATCGAAAGAGAAAGTGGGTCGCTCTCTGGAATTAGAACGTATTAGTTTGACCCAGGAAGTACAGTCGCCACCCTTAAGAATCTCATCACCCCATGAAGGAGGCTGACCTAGAAACAAAGAGGGAATGGCAGGCAATCGTCCCTGTTCTTACGGCCCCCATTTTACATAGAGGAGATGGAGTCCCAGAGAAGTCAAATAATTTGCCCAAGATCACAGAGCTCGGATGGCAGAGCAGGTCAAAATCCCAGCATTCTGCCACTGAGACCCATGATCCTTGCTCCACCCAACCCTGCCCTGCAGAGCACGGGAGAGGAGTTAGGAAAGGAAGAGGCCAGTGTGGGCTGGAGGCATCTAGGAGGGCTTCCTGGAGGAGGTGGAGCCCAAGCTGGGCCCTGAAGGACAAACTGGAGGAGAAGAAGAGCATGCAGAGAGGGAGGACAAGCCTCCCCAGTTTGCTGCCCCCAGATCTCTAGGCCTCTGGGTCTGGAATTCTCCGTGAGAAGGTACAAGGTCTTCCTTGAGCAGATGCCCCAGGACCTCTCCCCAGAGCAGGTGGAGCTGCATCCCAGGCCAAGATGGAGGCGGCCCCCAGGTAGGGGGTGGTGGGCAGGGCGGAGCAGGAGCTCCTGGGAACGTTCACTTGGTTTCTGTCCCAGGTGCTCCCGAATGGGAGTGAGGATGGCAGTCCTTGCCCATCTACTCTGAGAAGACAACGGTCTCACAAGAGCTCTGATGAGGCCTTTGGACCATATTCCATCAACCAAGCAGCCACACCAGACCCGATTCCCCAAAAGTGTCTTATAAGCCTGAGAACTTCACTGCCCCCAGACCTTGTGAAGGTAAGAATCCCCCCATTATGTCCACAATTGTTTCCCTTCCAGTTTCTGCCCCCGAAGCACATGTTGAGAGCCCATTTCCCCATCGTGGGCCCACAGAAACAAAACACCACACACACGGCCTGAAAATACACATCCGCTCAGCTTTGTGGGGTATTCTCTGCCATATGCCTGTGTATCGGGGCAGGGGAGACGTATCAGTTCTTTTCACAGGCCCGCTTTCCAGACCAGACCCTGGACACTGAGTCAGTGATTCTTTTAAATCTCAAGTCCCCTCTCCCTTCTGCCCACCCTCCCTCCATTCCTTCGACAGATGTTTATTGATGCCAATTATGTGCAGACACTGAAGTAGACGCCAGGCTATGGGGACGAGTGAGACAGATTCCAGCACTTGGTGGACAGCCTGTCTTGGTACAAGCGCCAATAGGAGGAAACCCAGCAGTGACAATATTCCTTTACTTATGCAACACATTTGTTGAGCACCTGTTAGGTGACAGCCAGTGAATTAGGGGAATTGTCAGTAAGCAAAACCGCATGGTCCCTGCCCCCTGGAGCTCACAGTCTAGAGGGGGAGACAGACATTAATCTATAATCACACAATTAAAGGTATAGTGATGGGGCTACAAAGAAGAGGCTCTTGGGGGGCTTTGAGAGCATATAACTAGGCTGGAGGGTCAAGAGAGACTGGAGGATGCTTTGGGGTCTGAGGAATGAACAGGAATTACCTGTCACAGGAACAGCATGTGTAAAGGCACTGTGGCCGGAGGGCTCTCAGGGACCAGAAAGAGCTCTAAGACCTACATGGTTGAAGGACAGGGAGTTGGCGGGGGAGGGAGGCTGGAGAAGGAGGCACAGACCAGACCGTGTGTGGCCTCAAATTCCACATTAAGGATCTGAGTCTTCATCCTAAGAACAGTAGAGGCATTTGGAGTGTTTTAAGTGGTGATGCCATAAAGGAGAGTTTGGGTTAAATTTATTCATCCACTCACTCATCCATTTAACAAATACTATCTTGAAATGATTCCCTGGACACGCTCTGCCCTGGCCTCTGTCTACTTCCTTCCCGTGGTCACACTGATCTAATTCACGCCTTAACACTTAGCTCAGGTGTGTTTTCCTCCAGGAAGCCCCCCGGTCCCCAGGATGAGTCTCGCCTCCTTTGTGCTTCCACAGCACCCTGGGAACATCCCTGGTCTGTCACTACTGAGTTATGAGCCAGGCCCTCAGCAGTCCCTCCTAGGAAGAGAGACTCAGGAGGGGGACAGGGGAGGAGTGTCAAATCTTAATGTCCTGTGACGCTGCTGCAGGACACACAGCAGGATGGCAGTACTGGAAGGAAGGAAGGAAGGAAGGAAGGAAGGAAGGAAGGAAGGAAGGAAGGAAGGAAGGAAGGAAGGAAGGAAGGAAGGAAGGAAGGAAGGAAGGAGGAAAGGGAGGGAGGAAAGGAGGGAGGGAGGGAGGAAAGGAGGGAAGCAGGGAGGGGGAAGGGAGGAAGCGGGGAGGGGAGAAGACATAAAGGGACTCGTGGGATAAGCACAGAGTGAGGACGGGAGGCAGAGGAGAAAATTGGAAATTAATGGGTTGTGAGAAGTGAGAAAAGCAGAAAAGATGAAATATTTAAAGTGGTCACACTGTGACCTGTAACATTTTGCTTAATCAAGTACAAATTGCTCTGTGCCTCAGGTGGATATGAGAACCAGTCAGAGTTTGCCTCTCAGAAGAGCTTTCTGCAGTGAAACATTTTTTATGAGGGTCATTTCATGCCAAGCTGGCCACATCCGTGATGTCAGGGGCAGAGGTAATCCCAGTCCCTCGGCCTGCAAAAGAGCAGAGGCCCTGACAAGAGGCTGGGTTCCAGCGTTTGGTCCCATCCTGCCGAGGCAGTGGGTTTAAGCTGATGCCCCAGGAAGCAGAGGGACCCCTGCCGCGCCCTCCTCACAGCCCTGTGCACAAGACCGTGATCTCCTGAGACCTCCTCCCCTCGAGGCCCACCCTGCCCATCTAAGTGTGAGGGCTGAGCCAGGGCTGGCCCCGATGTCCCAGGAGCTGCCTCCCAGCTTTTTCCCCAGCGTGTCACACCCAAGGCCAACCAGAGGGTCCCTTGCTGAGGCATCCTGGTGGATTTGGAGCCCTCTGTACCTGGATTAATCTTGGCTGCCCTGACTGCCAGCTGTCAGCTTCCTTGTCTATAAAGCAGGAATATTCCATTCATTCACCAAGTATTAATTAATGCCTGCAGTGTGCCAGGCAGTGTCCTAGGTGCAGGGACAGAGTAGTGGGGACAGACAGGGTCCCTGCTTCCATGGTATTCATCTAATGGGCAATCCTCCTGTGTCCTAGGCTTGGGGGGATCAGGGTGATGCACGTGGGGCCCAGGACACAGGGTCTGTGCACTGTCAGAGCCCGGGAACCATCTGTGGGATGAAGGTCAACAGCAGAGAGACGGCTGGGGCTCCGAGGATTCCAAGGCACTGACTCACCTCCTCTCCCTCACTCCTCGCCCCAGCCCCTCGGGTTGGTGCTTCTCCTCCATAGGCATTCGGAAACCAAGGCTCAGAGAGGTCATGTGCATCGCCCAAGGGCACACAGCTAACGTGGGAGGGTCCAGGTCAGATCCCAGCCCCATGCTCTTCCCATGACCCTGGGTTGTGTTTCTGACACCAAAGACGCCTTCTGCAGCCCTTGGGGTCATATCTCTAGGGGTCAGAGGAGCTTCCCTGGCCATTTCACAGGACCCTGGCACTCAGCCAAGCCAGGCCACCAAACTTGTCTTCCTCCGTGGCCCTGACCCCTCCCTGATCCATGATGGCGGGTTGATCCTGGCCAGGCCCTTCCTGGCTGTGTGACTTGGCCCCTTCACTCCACCTCCCTGGGGCCACAGTCCCTCTCCTATAAAACGGGCACTAACAGTCCCCAGCCCCCTGAGGTTGTTGTGAGAATGGAGTGAAGTAATTGGCATAAAGCTGGGGGCACACGGTCAGCATAGTGGGGCTGCACCTGCTGTTCTCTCTGTAGGAAGCTCCTCCCACCCGGCCGCTCCCCCCTCCTCAGGCACTTCCCAACCCCCCTTCCCCCCACGGCCTCCCCAAATCTGGCATTTGATGTCTTATCACCCTATTTCCTCCACAACGATCTCCAGGCTGGGTGACAATTTTATTTGTTTATTTAATCTTTCTTCTGGCTGTTTTCCCAACTGCTTCTGAGACCTCCTGCTGATCTCGTTCACGGCTGTGTCTGGTGCTCAGTACAGAGACTGGCACCCAGAAGAGCCTGATAAGTACTAGTTGGGTGAAGGGCTGGATGAAGAGTGCGACTGGGTTGTATCAGTCAAAATGGATGAAGTAACAAATAGCCCCAGTTCCCGGTGGGGTCACTCAGGAAGAGACGGTTTCTCTTCTGCGCAAAGTCCAAGGAGAGGTGCCTGGTTCTCTCTGGGTAGATGCATTTCCCAGCAGTGTTGGGGGATCCAGTCCTCCCATCTGGGAGGCCACTACCTTCTCACAGGGCCTCTGAGCTCTGGAAAGGGAGGCACGGGAGAGGAAGACTCCCTGACCACTCATATTCTCTCTGGGTTTCCGGTCTTCTCAGTTTGCCACAAAGGCTGACCCACCCACAGCTGGCTGTGCTGAGGGTTCCACACTTAAAGCAGCTCAACCTGGATTAGGATCCCGGCTCTGCTCTTCTGTGGCCTTAGGAAGCCCACGTGATCTGGCTTCTGTCCCCTGAACTGTCGTGATTTCGCTTCCTGTTCTCTCTGCCTGGAGCACTTTTTTACTCTCTCTTTGCCCAGCTTCAATCCTCCTCCTCCTTTGATCTCAGCTTAAAATTTCCTCTGGGAAAACTTCTCAGACTCTCCCCCAATCCCAGTTGATGTTCGTTTCCCCTGGTCCCTGAGCCCCATTAGCAGGAATCGTCCCATATCGTCCTCATTCGTTTCCATGTCTGCCTCCCGCCTTTGGCTTCTCCAGTGCAGGGCTGACTCTGAGTCCCAACCACATCCCCAGTGCCAGTCAGATGCCCCATCAAAGGGGAAGGAACAGAAGAAAGAGCCAAGGAAATTCTCCCAGCCTCAGTGTTCTCATCTGAAAAATGGGATTAATAACTCCTCGCTCACAGGATGACTTCAAGGATCTGATGCTATCGTGGGAACAAGGTAGGTTGTTTGCAGAGATGTCTGTGACTATTCCCCATGCCTGCCTCTGTATCCTGGTCCCCTGCAATGTGACATTCCACGTGACTTGACATCTCCTCCCATTGAGATGTGGAGTCTTTTTTTCCCATCCCTTAAATCCAGCCCGATCTTACGACTTGGTCTGGCCAAGAGAATGTACAAAAGCGGCTTTGTGCCACTTCCGCACGTAGACCTCAAGAGACGGCCTACTTCTCCCACTGTATCCTGTGACCTCCATTGAGGAAGGGCAGGCTCAGCCGCATGGACCAGAGCCACATCAGTCCATCACCAACAGCGGAGGCTCCAGGCTCAGGAGACAGACCCCCAAAACCAGCAAACCACCCCTACGTTGACTGCTCGCTGACTGTACACAGATAAGCTAGGTGGTCCTGGGCCAGCTAGGCTCAGCAGATCCCCAGACTCGTGGGCAAAACTGGCTCTTCTTGTTTGAGGCCTCTACACATTGGAGAGGTGTTTCCCGTAACAGCTCAGTGATCCAAGGGGCACAATGCCTCAACGTGATTGCCTTTCTGCGAGTGTCACTCCCTTCACTCTTTCCCAGAAGAGGCAACAAGAAAAAATCAATCACAAGTGTTCCAGCGCATTGCCTGTAATAGAATGGGAACGGAGTTATGAGTTTGGTCTGTGTGGAATCGCTGCCATCTCAGGATGGATGAGGGGTGAGAGATTTCCCTGCACTCCAAATACCAGGGAGTCAGAGGAAGTGGGGATGAAGCCCCCTCTCTGTGCAGAGACACTTCGAGAAGATAAAAGAAACCTGACTTATCAGTCGCATTCATGACATTGGCAGCAGGTGAAGACGCATTTTTAACAATTCAGCCTTGCAGACTCTCACAATTTATCTCAATAAATGCCAGGGTGTCTCTTTTTCTTGCCCTGTTCTCTCACTGTGAAATGTTCAGGGAGTAGTGCAGTGAGAAAAATGAAGGGTTGACAGGCAGGAAAAACTCGTATTTAGATGTTTTGATGAAGTGCCAGCAGCCGTGTTCTGTGCTGAGCTGAGACAGGCCCGGCAGAGCTGAGTGAGGCCGGGGTGGGCGGAGATGGGGGAGGGAAGGGGACAGACATTTAAGGCTGCCCACCCTTAGCTCTGGTGCAAGGGGCCCCTGCCCTGAGTCCCACTTTGGACAGCCCTGCTCCAGCCATGCTCTGGCTGAGGATCGGCCCACAGCTCCACAGGCACATGGGGATTCCGCAGGGCCCAGAAGATGTGCCCACCCAGAGCCTGAACCTCCCTTCCTATACCATGCTCTGTCTGTCCAGGCTCCTGGAGTTCTCATCCCAAATGCCCCAGAACACTTTACATCCTGTGCAGGCCTCTCTGCAGACCCTTCCCCCAAGAGCAGCCCACAATGCCTATGTGAGCACCTCTAGCCCACAAGGGGCCAAGGAGTGGTTAGGATGGATGATTCTTGGACTTGCAGGCCACGGCATCCCATGCAAGTCAGGCCCCACTGGTTGAGAACAGAGCAGGGGGTGGGCAGAGGAGGGGGGCCGGGATACGGTCCCCATACATACTCTAGCCCTAAGTGACAGGGTGGGGCCCTTTCCACTCTCCTTGACAACATTCTCCTGCACTGCGGGTGGGTGGCATGACTCCTATCTTGTATCAATAGATGGAGAAAGTGGGGTTCAATACGCAAAGCACCAGCTGAGCTCACACTCAGCTGGAGAGGGGCAGAGCCACCATTAGAACCCCCTCTGTCTACACCCGGGCCTAGCGAGTGGCGGGGGGACTCTTCAGCACAGGGTTTGGAACACGAATGTGCACCAGACTGCTTGAGTGTGCATCCCGTCTCTTCCCCTGGCTGAAGGTGACCTCACACAATTACTTACCCTCTTGGTGCCTTGGTCTCCTCACCTGTCCCTTACATAAAGATTCAGGCTCACAGTCTGCCTTAGTCACCTCGGCTGTTATAGCAAAATGCCATAGACTGGGTGGCTTAGATCCCAGATATTTATTTCTCACAGTTCTGGAGGCTGGGAAGTCCAAGGTCAAGGTGCATGCAGATTAGATTCTTGGTGAGGGCCCACTACCGGGCTTGCAGCTGGCCACCCTCTGGCTGTGAACGCACGTGACCTCTTCTCTGTGTGAACAAGGAGAGCTCTGCTTGCTCTTCCTCTTCTTATAAGGGCACTAATCCCATTATGGGGGTTCTACCTTATGACCTCACCTGAACTTAATTCCCTCCCAAAGGCCCCACCTCCTAATACCATCACATTGGGGGTTAGGACCTCAACATATGAATTTGGGGGAGACACAAACATTCAGTCCATAACATAATCCCTTACCTAAAATCCTCAAATCCCCAAAGTTCCCAGAAGAGAAAGTTGGATTTTTCCCTTAACTTTGGTGTCAAAACTAATTTGATGGCAAAACTTGACTGAAACTAACATGAGGTTATTTATAGTCTATATTTAAACCATCGGACACTGAGCACAGATCTCCAGGTTTGATCACTGGGGTCTGCCCCGGGTAGGGTAGGGATTAGGGCCCACAGGCACTACCTCAGAGGTTGTTGTGAGGTTTACAAGATAAATGATGCAGTTTCTGCGACAAATAAATTGGGAGGAAAAATGAGGAGCACATGAAGGAGAAACTATTGATTAAAAGAGACATAAAGGGCTTATCAACCAATCACCCTGTTTCAACTTTATTTGAATCCTGAGTCAAACAAACAAACTATAAAACAAAGACAAAAAGGAAAAAAAAAATGAGACCTTTGGAAAAATTGAATATTGTCTGGACATTTCATGGAATTAAGGATTTATAGTTCATTTGGGTAGGTATAATAATAGTATACTGGTTATGTTAAAAAATTAAAATAAAGCCAACTTGGGTGGAAAAATACCTTTGTGTCCCTAAGACTACAAATGAATTGAAGCCACCACCATGTGTGTCAATCTTCAGCCGGTAGGGACCATGATTTTGTTTCTCTTTCCACCTGTGACAAATAGGCTGACTGGCTCTGGGTAAGAACTCAAAGAGTGTTTGCTCAGCGATGGTTCAGTGAGAATCAGCGACTCCCCTGCAGGACACTCCACACAGTGGGAGACTGGGGTCTGGGATCTGGTGACCGGGACTCTGCCAGCTCAGTGCCCTCCAGCCAGGGGTAGCTCCACCATCAAAGGACCTAGTGGCTTCAGGAGCTATGAGAGACACTCTGATGACAATCAAAGTTTGATGCATTAAAAAAAAGTACACAAGGGAGTCCCCTGGTGGCCTAGTGGTTAGGATTCCGGGCTTTCACTGCCATGGCCCAGGTTCAGTCCCTGGTTGGGGAACTGAGATCCCTCAAGATTGGTCCCATGGCCAAAAAAAAAAGTAAAAATAAAAAACAAAAAAAAGTACATGAAACAGTGTTGCCTAAGGACTCCTCCGGTGTAAAAAGGGCAAAGCTGGCCGCAATGGTTGGCAGCCCCTCCCATTAGCAGGTGGAGTCTATACCCCCCGGCCTGGCCTTGCCACTCGCTTTGATCCACAGAATGCAACAGAACTGGCATCGTGCAGGTGTAGGAAAGTGGCAAGCAGCCTAGTCTAGAAAAGATGGCCAGCAAATTGTTAGGGGAGGTGGGAAAGACAGAGAGGAAATGCCTGCAGCAGGTTTGAGCCATGACCGCCCTTGTTATATAGTCACAGAACGATAGACAGTAACTTAGGAAATGGCAGGTGTTTCTGACAAACCCTTGGACCTCGGAGAAATGATTTCCAGGCAGAACAGTGAAAGCGTCTGTTGGCGTCTCATCTGTGATGAAGCTTGTGGAGGCAGAGATGGGCTGAAGTGAGACTGTCCCATTTGCAGGCCGAAGTTCGAGAAAATACAGAGTTGTGAGGCCTTGCTGGATTGGAAAATGTAACGGTTTCTTATCCTCGGTCTCCCCAACCTGTGAACAATTTTCAGGGAAACCAGGCCTGCTGCCGAAGACTAAATCTAGGCTGAGGCTGTAAGATTTTTCAAGACTGAGGATTTAAGGCAGTAACTCCAAGACCCTCTCAGCTAGAGAAAAGATTTTCTAAGAAGCTCAAGGATATGATCCCAAAGCAGGATGCAGCCTTTGTACAGAGAGGCATGTCTTGAAGACAATCTTTTGTGGGCCTCTTGTTGGATGGAGTAGGATGTAATTGGATGCTTGGAAAACCCAAAAAGTTAAGAGTGTGTTGTACCAGCAAACGGGATTCCAATTTGGACCAAAGGAGCTGGGCCTCTGACACTCTGAGGGCAGGAAGTGGGCTGAGAAAGACACTTGGCTGCAAACACAGGCTGCTTCTTACTGAAAAGAAGAACCCAGAGGCTGAAGGCAGCAGCATGATGCTAAGTCAACACCTTGGAAAACAACATCCTAGGAAACCACTCCCAGGGGCAGACAGGGCCCAGTGGAGGACCATCCCTGATTCTGCAGAACCAGATAATATTTGCCCACCAGGATGTTAGGATTGCATGAACTCTGTTCTTCCCCTCTTCTGATGGGAGGGTTCATTACATTTATCCCATCTGTGACTCACAGTTCTTTGATTGGTGTGTGGAGAGGGGAGAAGGTGAAATAACCCGTCATTTGAGCTTCTGGGTCTTTTGATCAAGAGAGTCTTCCTCAGAGAGCCTCAGACACATACAGACCTGGTTTGATCATGAGATCCAGGGTGTCCTCATTTATGCTATAATTGGATGAGATTTGGGGGGGGGGTCCCTGCGGGGGAGAATATTTCGCATGTGGGAGTTGTATAATTAATTATGGCCAGAGGGAGGATAGTGCCAGAGAGAAAGAAAAAAAAAAAAAGGCCACAGTGCTTGCAACTCTTCACACCAATAGAGGCGGTTTAGTACTGCACCCCTTCTGCCAGTGTGAAGGAGTTTGTCACATTATTTTCCTTCCCAGCCTTTTCTCTGAAGGCATGACTGGCGTTAACTCATTTTATCCTCACAGCATCCCATGACGGTGGGGATCATCATTGTTCCCATTTCACAGATGAGGAAGCTGAAGGACAAGAGATGGAGTGAGTTCCCCCAGGCCACTCACTTGGTAAATAATTGTCAGGCCAAGACCCATGCCCAGACAGGCTGCCCCATAGCCTGCACGCACCCCCCTCCCCCCACGCCACCCCACCCAACACTTCCTGACCCTGCTGTCCTGAATGGGTCACACATGGGCAGAGACACTGCTCCCCCGGGTCTAGGGCTTGGGGCAGCCAGATGTCCCAGCTCACAGTTCTGGCACAGGGAGGGTGTTGTCCCCTCCCCTAGGGTGCCGGGCCAAGGCTGCCATTTTCCAGGCTGGTCCTGATGGTGGAGTTTTAAGGCTGCCAAGAACAGCCCTGCTCTGGGCTGCGTGTTCTCTTACAGCCAGCACTTAAGGAAGGCGATCAATGGTCCTTGCTGTTAGCATGGCTGGAGATGTTATTGTGATCACAGCCATGGGCTGCGTGCCTCTCAGGACATCTACACGGGCAATTCCAGGGAAACGCTCACCTTCTGGGAGGATGCAGGACTCAGCCACACGTCCCTGCCGGATCTCCCGACTAGAGAAGTGGCCCAGGCCCTGTCTGAGCCTTTTAATCCAGACCAGAGGAGGTCCTGCAGCCTGCCCTGTGCCCAAGGCTCCCCTGGGCCTTCAAGGGCTGAGACATCCTTCTTGTTGTCACAAGAGGTCTGGCTCTGACCCCATTAGGAGCAAAGACGTGAGAGAAGGGGGTATCAGTTATGACAACTTGATAAAAGGAGGTCATCACACACCCCCCGATTCCTACATCACTTAACCTGGGCCCCCCACCAGGGACACCGACTCCCCCCAACATCCTCCTTTCTTAGGTCCCCAGGGGAGGCCACCCTCAGGTCCACATCCCTGTGAGCCCTATGCTCTGAGCTGGGGGCTGAAAGGGGGGCAAAGACAAAGGGTCCCCATGCCCCTGACTCAGAGCAGAGCAGGCAGCCTCCATACGGGAGTGGGCTCTGTGCTTTAGTAACTTCTTATAAAGCCAAACAGCCTATGGTAGAAACACGGGTGTCATCTCTAATTTCTCTGATGCTTGAGGCCTCTGCATGTTTAGAGAAACAACATAAGAATATGGTTCCTGTCTTGTGTGCATGTGGAATTATGCTACCCCTGGGACCCTGGGCATGTTGCCCATGTTTATTTTCAAACCAGAGGGATCTCAGCTGTTATGAAGGGGAGGAGGCTGCCATCAGAGGACAGCTGGATGGACCTGGGCTGCTGAGGGGTCAGGACCAGGAATTTCTTTAGACTATGGGAGTTGCCCAGCAGGTAAGGTGACCAACCCTCCCAGTTTATCTGGTGCTACGGAGGGGGTTTCCTGGGACCTGGGACTCTGAGTGCTAAAATCAGAACCTGGGCTAAAATCCTGGGCACACAGGGATGGCAGGCCACCCTACAGGCAGGGACAAAAGCCCAGGTCAGGGTCACATCAGTCAAGACTGGGAGGCTGGGTAGGTGGATGTGGCTTGAACTCTAGGATGGGAAGTCATAGGACGAGCTTGATGATAAGAAGCTAGCGTTTCCTGGTTCTATCCTCAGCACTTTGTATTTATTTGCACTTGCAATCCTCCTAATATCCTTCGAAGCATTATTGTCCCCACATAGCATGCCAGGAAATGCAGACACAGAAAGGCCTGGTGGGTCCCACGGCTGATGAAGGGCACAGACGGGATTTGAACCTGTGTCTCAGAGCCCACTCTCACAGCCACAGTGATAAACCCCAGACTCCGCAGCCAGACACAGAAGGCCCAGCCTAATCCAGCCATCCTCTCATGCATCAGTTAGCTTTCACTGCGTAACAAACCATCCCAAAAGGTAGCAGCTTAAAACAACAAATGTTGATTATCGCTCATGATTCTGTGGGTTGGGTGAGTGGTACTTTCTGTCTGAACAGGCTTCACTGGGGTTGGATTGTCTCTCATGCTGGCCTCACTCATCTGTCTTGGTCTCAGCTGGGAGAGCTGGGAAGACTCTGATGGCTGGGACCACTCTCCACGGGGTCTCTCCTCCGAGGGGCCAGCCCAGGCTTATCCACATGGTGGTAACCACAGGATTCCCAGTAGCAGGACAGGACTAGCCCACATGCACAAGGCTTTTTAAGCCTCTGCCTGTGTGTGCCGATGCCCCTACGCCCAGCTTCTGGGTGCAGGGAATCAGGAGCAGCAACAACAGGAAAGAGGGCCTGCGTTCAGAGGTGCAGGAATTTATGGGAATTTACCCACCACACCCCGTCTCCAGCTTCACCTCTCTCTAGCCCTCTCCCCCAGTCAGCTGTTGTGACTCTGTAATGCACCAACCTTCTCTCTTACCCGCTGCTCCTCCACAGGGAATACCTCTCCCTTGACTTCACCTGGACAGCTTTTTTGTATTCAAAACTCAGATCAGGGGTCACCTCCCCTGGGAAGCCTTCCCTGACCATTGCCCCAGAGACCCAGCAGACTGGTTAGGGCCTCCCCTGATCTTCTCTGCATCCCTTCTCGTCCTTCTCACAGCACTTATCACCCAGTTGTGTGTGTCGTTCCCCGCCCGCCCCCAAGGAGGCCAGGAGTCCTTCAGTAAATGTTCCAGGGAGAAAAGGAGGGGCTGAGCCTTGGGTGAAAAGGCCAGGATAACCAGGGGATGGACGCCAGGCCAGTGAGCAGGCAGTGCCAGGCCCAAGCCCAGCTGTGAGAAGGCCCTTGACCCTGAAGCCAAAGAGTCTCCTGACATCTCTGCTGCTCAGAGACCCTGACATCCGCATTACAGATGGGCCTGACCTGCCAGCATATCTGAACTACACACCTGGCTGGGGTCAGGGAGTGGGAACATGGGGGGAGCTCTTTGGGGAAATTTCCAGTATTTATTGAATGTGGAAATGATCAGGTACTGAGAATAGAGTAGGGAACAAGACGCACAGATCCTGGCAGGGAAGTGAAATGTTTCTTAGTCAATGACAGTAAAATGAATTACCCCAGCAGGGTATGGAGAGGGGAGAGCACCTGAGATGACGACAGGGCTTGACCTGGTCCCAGGTGAAATCATGGAGGCTTCCCTGAGGAGGTGATATTTGAGCTGAGAAGGCATTTGTAGATGAGGAGAGAGGAGGGGAAGTGCTGAGCAGGGAAGTGAGTGTGTCCCATTCTGAGGTGGGAGAGGGATGGGTATGTCTGAGGGGTGGAAGGAAGATGACCGCTTGGGCTGCTAAACAGAGAAGGGGTCTGCCTGGAGGGTCTAGGGCTCAGGGGGAGAGAAGAGAAGCAGCACTCAGCCACCAGGGAGCAAAGCAGGAGCAGTTCCTGGGGGCTCAGTGCTCCCGAAATCAACTACAGTAGGGCAATAGGAAATGCATCATCTTCAGTGCCTGCCATGAGCCAGGATGGCAACGTGTACTTTTGCTCATTTCACTCTCAGCAACCCCACGTGGTAGGTAGTTATTGCTCCATTTAACAGAAGAGGCCTGCAGGAGCTGAGTGGTTCGCTCTGGGTCATACAGCTCTGTGAAGCTGGGCTCCATAATCAGATGGTGCTACAACAGAGGCCGGGCTCTAACTCACTGCCTTGAAATCAGAGGGTTATTCCACAAACACTAAATAATCAGCTACATGTGCTCTCGGCACTGAGGGCTTGCAGGGGATAGTCAGGGCACTGTCCTTGCCCTGGGGAGTGAGGGGAGGCTAAGGTTCTAACCTGGACAAAGACATAAACAGCAAAGGTCAGCGCTGTGCGCTATGATGAGAGGAAAGCAAGGAAAAGTGACAGGTGGGGTAGAGCATGGGGACAAGATTGGATGGGTGGTTAGATGGCCCCTGGGAGGAAACGACACTTGTGCTGAGACCTCAGTGCCATGAAAGGGTTAGGAGGAAGAGCCCCCTAGGCCAAGGAAACAGGAGGCGCAAAGCCCCTGAGGCAGGAATGAGCTCAATGTACTTGAGAAGCTGAACAAAGGTCAGTGCAGTGGAAACAAGGTGAGTGAGGGGCAGAGGGCAGAAGACAAGGCCCGAAGGACAGGCAGGGCAGATCTGGTTGGGCCTCGGGGGCCACATGTGCTGCTGTCCCCTGTGTGCCCTCCAGATTCACCTTCACCCATCTCCCCTGCTCTGTGCCCAGGAGACTGACCTGCAGGGGTAGCACCGACAGGGCCCTGCTCCCTCCTGGGGACCCGTTTTCTGTTGGGTCCTGGAGACCAGGGGCAGGAGGAGAGAGGTCAGGTGTTGGTTCCCCAGCTCCTCCCGTTGACCATGCTTGACAGTGGCTGCATCTCTCTCCTGTGACCCCAGCTCCATCGGACGGCCCTTCTCCCACGGCTGCAGCTGTCTCTGGGGTCTGGTAAGCGCCTCCTCCTTTGGTCCCTTCTGGACTGGGATGGACACAGCTCGCCACTGTAGCTCGCCTGCAGGTGCCTCACCAGCCCCTGCTGGCCTCCTGTCTCCTGCCCTCACCTTGGTGATCATCCGTCCATCGAACCCCATGCGATTGCTCCCTCTTCTGCACCGTCGGTTCCTGCCAGCACCTTTACTCTTACTCCAAGGTGAGCAGTTTGGATTTCATTCTAAGATACTAGAAGTTTTCAATGTGGGCAGGACTTAATTTTTGATTCAGCATTTTGCTACAATCTCCCTACCTGCCATGGGGAAGGATGGACAGTGAGGCTGGAATGGATGGGGGACACCCTGGGGGTGACTGCAGGGTCCAGGAGAGTCTGATGGGGTTTATTCCAAGGTGGAGGTAGTGGACACAGGGCCCAGGTCAGGCGAGACAACAGTACTGGGTCCCGAGGCCCTAAATGAACCCCATAATCCTCACCCTCTCCATCCTTCCAATTGCTTTTTTGCCCCTCCCCCATCGGTGTGGGGATAGGGCACAGGGCAGCCAGGCGTGTCTCACGCCTCAGCTCCAGCTCTCTCCTCCCAGCAGCACCTGGCAGGTGCTGGGCGACCTGGGGTGGCTGAGAGGTCAAGATCCGCAGCTGTCACAGTGACCCTGGACCTTGAGAAGGAGTGTGTCGGCAGGAGGGAGCAGGAAGCACGGGGACGGACCCTGGGCCCCCAGGCACCCCTGGGAGCAGGCGCTCACCTGGAGACCCAGGAGTGGACACGCTGGGCGCCCGCGTGAGTGCTGGGCGGCGGCGGCAGCTCTGGCTCTGCAGCCTGTCAGCACCGGGAATAATTAGAATCCTGAAAAAGCCCTCATTATTTCTCCCAGGGCCGAGGCACCCTTTGGAAAAAGGGATGTTTCCTGCCAGATCGTCCCCTGAAAGTGCGTTTGTCACAGGCTGTTGTGTAAATCCGTGTTTGGCCCATTTGAAAATACGTGATTTATCCACTTGACCAGGCTTAAGGTTCCTTCTCCAAACCCTCAAAATGCGGCTGTGATTAGGAGCCATGAAGCATGAGAGGGCGGAGGCTGGTGACGTCACCCCTTGGGCTCTGAGCCCCTCCTCCTCGTGCTGCACAGGAGAACCAGAGGGGAGGGGATGGGATCGCGCTGCTCAGGAGCTGCGGACACT
The DNA here is from genome assembly GCF_028021215.1 of Eschrichtius robustus. Taxonomy (NCBI): domain Eukaryota; kingdom Metazoa; phylum Chordata; class Mammalia; order Artiodactyla; family Eschrichtiidae; genus Eschrichtius; species Eschrichtius robustus. The sequence continues at coordinate 23,833,991 of NC_090826.1, read as the reverse complement.
TCAGGACACAGGTTGGTCCTCAAGCAGACAACCTGGGATGCCGGATAAAGGCCCAATGTCAGGTCCACTCATGCCAACTGGCTTGTTGAGGTCCTACTATGTGCCGGCCCAGCTGGGGGTGAGGGTGCAGCAGCAAACAGATGAGGTCCCTGCCCCCCGGAGCTGACATCTGGAGTGGGGAGGCAGGAAGGAACAGGTAGACCATCATCCACAAGAGTATCCCAGGTGGGAAGAGGTGCTGGAAGAAAGTAAACAGGATGAAGTTATAGCATCTGGCTCTGGGGCAGGGGATAGACAGTGACAACCTTGGGCCGTGAGGACAAGGAAAGCCTCTCTGAGAAGGGGACCTTTGAGCAGAGACAGATATAGGAAGAGGCGAAGAAGGGGTGGGGAGAGGGGCTCACCCTGAGACCTACACTGTAATGCTCTCTGCCCTCCCCTTCCCCTGATTCTCCTCCTCATCCCTCAGGGCTCAGCTGAAATGTCCCTTCCCCCAGGAGGCCCTCCCTGACTGGCTTGGCTGCGTGGGGGTATTATTCACAGTCTTGACTCTTGCCCTTTCCTGTGACATTCAAGGTCAGTGTCTTGTTCAACTTTGTTTCCTGCTGGACACTAATACTCATGAGGCGAGACAGGGTCTGTCTCTGGCACAGCAGCCACCCCAGCGCCCAGCACAGCCCTGTCCACATGGGCACTCGGTAAATGTTTGTTGAATGAATGAATCCATCCAGTCCCCCGCGATTTTCTCCTGCCCACTCCTGAATCCTCCTTTATTAATTATCGTTCTTAGGAAGTTGCAGGCTGATGTCATGCCGTCGCTCTGAGATGCTGAGCTGTTGGGAAGTCCTTGCAGTAGGCAGATTTTTAGGGGGTACCGGTGATCCCCACCTCCTGGTAGTCATGCTTTTGGATAATGCACTCCCCTTGAGTATGGGCTAGACTCATTGCTTCACTTTTGTCAGATAGAATACGCCAGAAAAGATGGGAATGATTTCTAATTTTTGATTTGGACGGTTCTTCCTCACTCTCTCTTGGGTTACTAGTCTTGGGCGTAGCCAGCTGCCACGTCGTAAGGCAGCTCAGCGGAGAGGCGCATGTGAGTGAGCTTCGAAGCAAATCTGCCCAGAGCCACAGGAGTGAGCTGGAAGCAAATCTCCCCTACTCAGCTGTGAGATGGATGCAGCCCTGGCTGACGCCTCAATTGCAGCCATGTGGGAGATCTTGAGCTAGAGGCCTCCAGCTTGTCTGTGCCCAAACCCCTGACCCACAGAAACTACAAGATAATAAATATTTGTTGTTTTGAGCTGCTAAGTTTTGAGGTCCTTATTAGACAGCAATAGATTACTAATATACAGTCATTCGCCTGCTTAAAATTCCCTTGTGTTGCCTCATCGCCTTTAAGATAATTTTCAAAATCTCTTTGAGTAGGATTGTCAACACCTTGAGGTCACAATCTTGTCCTAATCTTACATGTCTCTTCAACATGTGGCATAGAATCTATATTATAATAGCTGTCTATTATTTGTTTGTGAGTTGAAGAAGGATGGAAGGAAAACTGAAATTCATGTTTTTTAAAAACACCATTATGTACAGCCTTGTGGATTGGATGGGACTGACCCTCCTGAGAAACTGAGGAGAGGCATGATTGGTCTAAGCCACGCAGGAATCACATTCACTTTGCCATAGCAATTGTACTTAAACCAGTGCAAACCTTAAAGGTTTTGCCTAGAATTATGGGACATGGATGCTCTCTATCTTTTTGAATGGTTGGTGTCAGGACATGAAACTGAAACCTGATGTAGCCACTTTGTCACCATGACTGAAACCAGCCTGAGGCCAAAATCAACATATGAAGAGAGCCACAGCAGAGAACACTGTAAAAAAATTTAAAATTTAAAAAATAATTTGGCACCATGATCAAACCCCTCCTGAAGCCCTACCTACCTGGAACTTTTTAGTTCTGTGAGCCAGTTAAACTCCCTCTTTGTTTTAGGAAGTTTGTGCTATGTTTCCTGTTACCAGAAACTGAAAGGATTCCATTTGATACAAGTTTCTACTTTCAAAATTATCTTCCTCTTTTTCCCTATTCAGTTTAGTGAACAAGTGAGTTGCCCAGTGAGTCAGTTACTCAATGCTTCTATGTGCTAGGCCTTTCTACTTGCCGTCCTATGAACACTTATCCTAAGAACATGAAAATGAAAAACAGAGAGCCCCCAACTTAAAAGGGCTCACCATCTCTATGAGAAGGAATGGCAAACAAATGACAGAGGTCAAGGCTCCATATTTTCTGATAGAGGTGTTTGGAGCATGAAAGACAGAACAGTTAGTTCTTCCTGGTGGAATCAGGGAAGGCTTCCAGGAGGAGGTAACACTTCACCTAGTCTTTGGTGAGGGCTGAGAATTTCACCAGGTAGGAGAGAAGATGGGGATGGGAGACACAGGTGCAAAGGCCCAGCACTGGGGAGGTGTCTCAGGCATTGGGACAATTTATACTGTGGTTAGCACTGAGGGTCCAGGCAGGGCAGAGGCTAGAGGCAAGGCTGGAAGCCCCCTGGGGGTCAACAGGTCAGCATGTGACAACTAATATGTGCTAATGGGATCAGGATCTATCCAAACCGAAGGGGGGCTCATCAGAAGTGTCTGAGCAGTCAACAAGTCACGGTCTTTGAAAGGTTAGACCTTAATAAAGTCAAAAGTCCCTCCTGGCTCTAAAATGCTCTGAATCAGCAAAGCCAGCAATGGATGTTGACTTTAACTGGGGAAAGTTGACAGACTTGTTTGAATTGAAGTTACACAAATAAGTTCATGAAGTCCAGGGAGTGCGGGGGGAGTTGGGGACAGGTCACAGAGACCAGAGCTGGTAGAGGAGACCCGAGCCTTAGTCAGCAAGGCTCCCTCACATGGGGCTCCTCACACAGAAGATACAGAATCATGCTCCTGGGGACATTTCCCTCTCAGATCTCCTCACCCACCAGAGACACCAGCAGCACCCAGCTTCTGCTGAGAATTCCCACGTAAATTGGGCAGCCCCCCAAGACCAGCACCCCCAAAACCAGTCCCAAATGAAATCAAACCCTTTTCCTTCTCTTTTAGATGATTTACAGTCAGCTTTTCCTTTTGGGAGGTAGCGGATGCTCATCTCATCAAATGGGTAGAAACCAGTGCAGCAGTTATTGGGGGCCTTTAGAAGAAAAAAGTCAGGTCAACAAAACATCAAAGACAGTTTGGCTTCCTGGGTAACAGTGAATCATGGAGATGGTGCCCCAATTCCCCCAGCAAAGCAGAGCTTTGAAGGTCTTCAGCAAAGAAGTTAAAGAAGAAAATGCTTTTCTTGAGTATAATCAGGAAAAGCATCCTCAAACAACCCCATGTTTGATAATAAAAGATATTATCCTCTCACTGTAACCCCATTGGACAGATGAAGAAACTGAGGTGCAGGTAAGCTGAGCCCTTATCTGATTCCTTGATGTGGGAGGCCTGGACCCTGGCCTGTCAGACTCCAGCCCGCACTCTCTTCACCTCTCTGCTCACCTGGCAGGACTCAGGGACACATAGGATCCTGGAGTGTTTGGTCCTCTGGAACCGGAAGCCGTGCTAGCCATGGGATCCGGATCTGGAAGACCAGAGTTTGAATCCTGGCTCATTCCCTGCTCTGGAAAAATGGGGATAGTAGATCCAAGGTCACGGTCCTGTTGTGTAGGGTTAAAGGGCAATTGTGCATCATATGTGGAGCATGGGGTCCTGCACAGAACAGATCCTCAGCGAATCCTTATTCCCTTCTTCATTTCTCCCATTTAGATGAGGAAAGAAAGCCCTGAGTATTACTGAAGACAATGTTAGCAGCTCTAAAATCCAAGCTCTAGTGTAGAAGGGTCCAACATGATAAAAGGTGATTTCCCCCCCTTGTAAGGTGGAGAATTAGGTCACACTGACAGGTAGGTGATCCCCTCCAGGGGGCAATCCTGGGCCCAGGCCCCTTCCATCCTGTGGCTTTGCATCAGTCTGGTGGAAGAGGGAGGAGTTCATGGGAGTTTCTCAAGAGTCAACTGTGGAAGCAGCACCTGTCACTTCTGCTCACATTCTATTGTTTGGAAGGCAGTCACTTGGTCCCACCTACCTTCAGAGGAGGCTGGGAGATGTAACTTTGCCATGTGCCCAGGAAGAAGAAACATATTTGGTGAACAGCTGGACAGTCTCTGTCACTCCCGGAGAGGTAAAACTATGTCCCAGGAGACCCGGCAGGTCAACAGCAGAGCCCTCCTTAGAGCCCAGGCTCCCAGGTGTGCACTGGGCCCCAGGCTTTTCCTTCTACCTGTCAATAGGAGTGTGGCAGAGTCACAGGACTGACCACGGGGACCTGAGACAAGGTCCACCTGAGAGCAGGTAAGGAAGGCTACAGGTGATCTACACATTGTCTCTCTGTTGGAAGAAATCATGAGTGGGGGACAGAGTCACAGCTCCAGGGCACTTGGCTATGAACTTGGTCCAGGTACAGAGTTGGTCTCAGCGTCCCCTTGGGACCCCTTTTTTCATAGATTGGTATTCTTGCCTTCATACCCCCACTGACCTGTCTTTCTGAGTGCTGAGTGCATAATCCTTGATCCATTTCTCTGGCTCTTTGCACACAGTGACACACTTACATCTTGCCATTCCCATCTCTTGTTCCTCTCAGGGTCCTGCTCCTCTGCTAGGAAGATCTGATGTGACCAAGCCATGGTACTTTGCATGATGTTGGTTCAGGGGTGCTGGACTCAACAGGAAGCCTGGGAGAGGGAAGATAATCTCATGCAGGTCACCAATTTCAAATCCCTCCTATCAGACAGATGAGAAAATGACACTCCAAGACAGGATACTTCATAAATACACATAACTCCCACCTAGAAATCCACCTCTAGGAATTTAACCCTTAGAAACAAAGGTTAGAGCTATTAGCCTGCTGAGGTCAGATCATGGCATGGGATGCTGAACTTTAAAAATAACATTATTCCTCCACTGCTTTAAAAGTAACACACACTTATAGTGAAAAAGCATGAAGGGGAAAATTAAGATTGCTATAATTCCACTTCCCCAGATGTTCCCTGGTAAGATTTTGCTGCATTCCCTTGCACTATGCCCATCAAAATGCATACTCAAATAAACACAAGCATCTTTTTATATATAACAAAGTAGGAGCGTACTTTATTTGGTTTACACTATCTTTTTCACTTAATCACATTTTGTGAGCTTTTTCTTGAATGATTGAATATTATTTTTAAAACAGGCCTTTCCATGGTTGTACCATATTCTAAAGTTGGGTGGCAAATTATCTAGACATACATTCTCCAACGTGGCAGCCCCAGCCATAGGTGGCTACTGAGCATTTGAAACGTGACTGGCCTAAGTTAAAATGGGTGTAAGTGAGAAATACACACCAGATTTTGAAGACTTGGTACCAAATAAAGAACGTAAAATAGCCCACTAATAATTTTTATACTGATTACATGTTGAAATAATACTTTGGATAGATTGGGTCAAATAAAATATATTACTAAAATTAATTTCACCCATTTCTTTTTACCTTTTTTTAACATGCCTACTAGAAAATTTTAAACTAAATGTGTGCCTACATGTGTGGTTTGCACTGCATTACACTTCAGTTGGATGACACTGATCTGGGTAGACCCCAACACGGTTAGATAGTGAAGCACTTTTCAAGATTTTATTACTTTCTAAACAACAGTGTAATGAGCGTCATGGAGAACAGTCATAGTTGACATTTACTGAGTTTTTTTTGCACGTCTGGCTCTACGCTAAGCATCTTCCATGCATGACAGTATATGAGCCTCCTGCTTCCCTTTCCAGGAGGTACTGTGACTGTCCCCATTTACAGATGAGGAAATCAGGGCTCAGAGACGATAGGAACTTGCTCAAGGCCACACGGCAGCTAATTAATTGGTGGAGCCAAGACAAAAACACAGATCTGATTGATTCTCATGGTTTTCACTGGTAGCTCACTTCCGTTTTTGTGTGTCTTTCTGATAATTGCCTTGGGACTAATTTCTAGGAATGAAAATCATGGGTCAAGGGTTTGTACATTTTAAGGCCCCTAGGGCATATTGCTTTCTGGAATGAAGTTGTCAATTCAAACTACCAACAGAAGTCTATTAATTCTGCAAATAGCCGTGGAGTGTTTACTGTGAGCCGGGCACTGCTCTGTGTGCCTGAGGCCACAATTGCCAGGACAGACATGCCCTTGCCCTCCTGGGGCTCACATGGCCCTGCTCCCAGGGTGGGGGAAGGGGACAGTCACTGAAAAGGGACATTATCTGTTGAGATAGAAATGTGCATTGTGAGGTGGACAAATAAGGAGGATAGAACAGGGACTGGGGCAAGACAAGGTGGTTAGGGGAGGGGGGCTCCACTTTAAGTAGGATTATCCCCGAGGGCTTCTCAGAGGAGGTGGCCTTGAGTTGAGCCCTGAATAACCAGAAGGGGAAATTGGGAGAAGACGTTCCAGGCAGGAGATACAGCAAACACAAGGTAACCACGGTGGGACCGAGCTGGGCAGTTAGAGGAACAAGGAGAAGGCAGGTGTGTCTGCAGCATGGTGAGTGCGGGGTAGGGGTCTCAGGGGGAACAGAGTGGGCGGGATCGGGAGGGCTTGCAGAACTAGCGGAGGAGTTTAAGTTTTATTCCAAGTGCAGTAGGAAGGCCTGGAAGGCAACTGATCCATGTTTTGTGGGACCTGAAACAGAAAATTTGGGGCTTTCTTGTTAAAAGAGCCCAGAATTAGGAATCATACTTTAATATTCATTTCAAAGGAGAAAAGAAATTATAATAAATCACAGATTTTAAAAAGCTGAAAACTACCCCCAAAATTACAGAATTGAGAAAAAATAGCAGGATGTTTTTGAATTAGCATCCTGACATACTTCCAGAGTACTTCTTCCCCTTATATTTTTGGTCTGCATCTTCTCAGAGGACATCTTTTATGATGATAATTTGTGATATCATTTTCTGTAGAAAGGATAGAAAGATAATTTAGCCTTTCCTCTAGCAGAGTTTGACAGAGATTATTATTATTATTATTATTGATGGTTTCTGAATGTTTTATTTTCATCATCACAATTCATTATTGGTGAGCTGTCCTGTAAACTTTTAGGATTGTTGTCCAACTTGGGAAAACCTCTATCAGGTTGTTTCACACAGGAGCTGTGAGATTTCAGGGCCTTTTAAAGCTTCTTGAGCAGCCCTGAACCCCAATTAATCCTCGAATTAGGTTGCTTCTTAACCACATTGCTGCCCCACCCCAGGACCTAGGAAAGGGCCTGGGCATGGAAGGCTATGAAGTTAAATCCACATGTAAACCCACCTCTAACTGGACCGGGTCGGGCAGGGGAGGGAAGGGAAGGGTCTAGCCACCTGGGTGCTGTACAGAGAATGGACCATAGGGAACAGGGGAGGCAGCTGGACCACAGCTGGGTTGTCCAGGAGAGAGACGGTGATGCATGGACCAGGCTAATGGCCATGCAGATAGGAGAAATAGACAGATTCCAGGAATGTCTTGTATGTGCTGACCTGGGGGAGAGGCCTCAAGGATAACCTGAGTGTGTCAATCAGAGTGTCTATAACACCACAGTCCAGACTAGACGGGCTGCTTCATTCTTACCTTGCTTCCTTGCATTTGGGGTCCAGGGCCTTGCCTGCCCCCCATCTTCCTCTTTTCTATGAGGGCCCATCACATGTAACTGGAACCAGATCTTCACCCAGCAGAGAGGCGTGAGAGCCAATGGTGGGGTAACAGAGCCTGCGACATCACTCAGAATCAGGAGAATTAATGAGGTACCCACCTCGGTAACAGCCTGGATCCCCCAAGAAGCATGAATGAAGATTCAAGAAGAGAGCCAGGCCTGGGTGGCCGCAGAGAAGACAAGCTCATTCTGCCCGGAGGGAGGGGAGACGCGACTGCCCCGGAGAGATCAGGAGAGGAGCAAACCCACCACCATCAGTCAGGGCTCACACCAGCCGCAGACTGGCAGCTGGATGCCTGACCTACTTGGAAAGGGGCCTACAGGTGGCCGGCAGACTCCATCTCCTGCTGCACCAGCAAATAAGGCAGGTCCATTAGGCTGATTTGTCCCATCGTTTGCAGGAGGAGCAAAAAGTTTGCAAAGTTGACCAGTGGACGTGCTGACGTCTTAGAGCTGGGACTAAAGTTGGAGGTGGCATCTTCTGACAGGGGTCACTGCCAGCCTTGATTCTGCTGCCCTTCCTCCCTGGGGCCCTCAGCCAGGAGCACATGGTACCGGTGACCAGCTCCAGGGTCCTCACCAGCAGACCTAGGCCCTGTGACAAGAGGGGCTCTGGGCTGGGTACAATTGTCCAGAGCTATCCGGACAATGGACTTCAGTGTGGTTGATGATGGTGGGTGGAAACTCATTGCAAAAGCAATAAAGGATGAAAAAAGTGGGAGGAGATGGTCCCCCTCTTCCATCAGGCAAGGAAATGCTACAGCACAACCTTCTCCCTTTGCTGAGAGCCTGAAATCCTGTGAAATAGCTACGACGGTGGACTCTGGAGATGGGCTCTGACCTTGAGCAGGACCTGGATATCTCTGCATCCGTGCGTTCATTCATCCCACAAATATTTAGTGAGGGCCTACGGAGTGTCAGGCCCGGTTCTAGGCCCTACTGATCTTGCAATAGACAAAATAATTTTCCCGCCTTTATGGAGTTTATGTTCTAAGAGGGAGGGACAGATCACCAACAAACAGAATAAAGAAATAAATGGCATATAAGCACCAAGGAGAAAGAAAAAGTAAAGCCAAGTCAAGGGGGTTGAGAATTCACAGGGTGAGGGCAAGATGAAGTGTGAAATAATGTAGCCAAGGGAGACCTGGTGAGAAGGTGCATTAAGGAAAGATTTTTAAAGATAAGGAAGTTAGCCATGCAGATGAGGGTCTGCCTCTGGGCCGGGGGAACAGCTGATGGTGAGGTGATGCAGGGGCATTCCCAGAGCATCAGGGTAGAGCAAGGAGGCCACGTGGATGAGGTGGAGGGAGCCGGGGGTTGGGGGAGCAGGAGAGGAGGGCAGAAACATGCTGATGGTCAGAGTGGACGGGGCTTCATGGGCCTGAGTGAGATGGGAGCCCTTGCAGAGCTGTAATGCAGAGGAATGACGGGAGGTTAAAGGGCTTTGGTGAGGAGGGACGACATGAGATGTCATATTTAGCAGGACCACCACCCTGCCCACTGCATCAATGTGGGGGCAAAGCAGGAAGGAGGGAGACCAGTTTGGAGGCTCTGACAGTTTTCTAAGCAAGAGACAGTGGTGGCGTGGACCAAGGTGGTTGCAAGGTAGGTGGCAAGAAGGGGAAGAATTCTGGACACATGTTGAAAGGGAGCCAACGAGAGGGATCTGCTGATGGATTCATGGTGGGATGTGAGAGAAATACGGGGAGTCAGGGATGACTTCCAAGTACTGGAAGGATGAAATTGTCATTCAATGAGATGTGAAGGCTACGTTCTACATGAAAACATCCTTGAAAGGTGGGGCAGTGACCTTTAGATCGGGGTGAGTTGGGGTGAATGTGTGACTATCTAACCATTGCCCCGATTCAGCATGGCAGGGGTGATGGGCTGAGGAGACAGATCTCAGGCCGACAAGCCATTGCCAGGGTCGTCCCTGGTCTCCTGGACACAACCAAGATGAAGAGAGTGAGGTGGATCTCAGCTCACAGCCCGCAGAGAGTCTGTGAATGACTGACTGGTATTTTGCCTGGAGCCATTCTAAATTCTTGTCCCCTGGAAACCGACCCCCTGCCTTTGACAAAGGAAATGACACATTTGGGGTGAGGGTGTCTGAGATCACAAACCCCCCAAATTGAAGCTGAGGACCACCCTGCTCCCAGCACGCTTGGCCAGCTCTATCCAGAAATGGATAAGGACCAGCAAGGACCTGCACACAGAAACAGCCCCTCGCAAAAGCAAAAGAAATGAGAAAAAAGGAACATAAACAAAAGGTAGATGAAGAACTTACTTCCTAAAAAGAATTACTCAAGATCCAGAAGAGGAGTTCAGATAACCTAGCAGGTTGACTAAACATAAAACAAAATAAGAAACTCAAGGAGCCAAGAGCTCAAAGAAAAGCTACTGATGAGAGTTATAAAAAGAGAGAGTTGAAAATGAGCTGGTGTATCTCAAGAAAGAAAGGGAAGAATGAATGAAAACGTTACAGAGATGAATGCCATGAAAATCAATAAAAGTGAGTAAGCATGAATGGAGATTCCATGAGGGACACCGAAAATCAGTTTCAGGAAATCACTCCAATCAAAATGGAAAAGAACAAATTTGGAGAAGTGAACATAGGCGTTTCTCACCCTGCCACATGCTGCCTGGGCCCTGCGTGACTTCCAGTGGGTCTGCACAGCCAGTCAAGATGGGTTACAGGGGCAGCAGGGGCCGTGGTGGCCTGTGGACCATGCTCAGGACCCTGACCTGAGGTGGCCGGTCCTACTTCAACCTCATTAGCCTGTTCACTTACAGACACTTTCCACTTACACTCCCTCACCCCCTGGCCAAAGTATTTCATAGCTCCAAAGGCCCTGGGTAGAGGGTTTACAGGTTACAGGACAGGTTAAATTGTCTCAGCAGCCAGGAAACTATGGCACAAGCACTGCACAGCCTTCTTCTGTTGTTCTGGAATTTCCATGCCTTACTTTGGCTGCTAAACAAATGGAGTTATTAGAGGACGTTTCAAAAGGAATCGGCGATTTATTTTTATTGATCTCTTTGTAAGAGCGCCCTATCAAGCTGCGGTCAGCATGTACCAGCAACTGGGCTAACAGCACAGACAAGCCCATCACTGAGTCCTGCTCAGCCTGCAGTGAGTTCACTGCCATGTAAGGAAAGCACTTTCCAGGGACGCAGAGAAGAAACCCCTCACACCACTGCCTCATCCCGGGAGGCCTGAAGCTACTGAGTTATGGGGCAGTGGTTCTCAGGCAGTTGCTTGAGATATTTCACGGACAATATTATTTTCTTTGGACAATCCTTGGAGTTTCATTAGAGTAAAAACAATCCTTAGGTCTTAAAGACTTCAAGAAAATACAGGTTATAAAGTCATTCTCATTGTTTCCAATTAACAATAGGGTATCTACTAAAGCTGTTTGCTACCATAAAATGCAATTAAAAAGGCCGCAAGGTCAAAAGAAGACATTCCACTATCATGGTTCATAGTATTAATTACATGCTACATAAAAAAAATGTGTGTATATACACACACATACACATACACTAAATATACTATATATTACTACGTATACTACATTATACTGTATATATACCATACTATACATTATGTGTACTGTATACTACATATTTACAATATATATACTATATATACAACATTTTTTATTGAACTGTTAACTGAAGCTTTAAAGTCACATATGAAATGTATCTATCTAAGATGTATAAAAAAACACATTGTTGACGCTAAGAAAAAAATGAATCTAGAGAGGGTGATAGATGTGGAGGACAGACCAAGGAAGTTGGATAACTACACAGTGCTGCTGGGGAAGGAAACACAGTGATTGGGGTGAAGCAGTATTCAGAGAGCCCCACTGTGTTCCACTAAATCTGCCACATGTACTGACACCTGCTGCACGGCAGACACTGGGCTTGAGGCTAAGAATACAAGCAAGATGCGATTCCTGTCCTCAAGGAGTTCTTGAGCCTGTGAGGACTACAGGCAAATAAACAGATGATTAAAATAAAATGGGAGAAATTCTAGAAAAGAGGTTAGCTCTAGGTACTATGGGGGCAGGTGGACCATGGTATTGTAGATGGCATGTGTCAGTCACCGGGCTTGGCCTCGAAGTGACACTGTCAGGTCGCTGCTATGGAGAAATCTGGGATCAAAGGGTGGGGAGTGACTTGATAAGGTCACATGACCTGCAAATGGTAAAACTGCGATCTGAAACCAGGTGTGTCTGCTTCCCAGTTCATCTTCCTTCTCCTTGAATGTGCTGCCTCCAGTCTTGCATCAGCCTGAAGTCATCCATCATGTCTATAAGGAAAGCACCAGTGATGACAAATACTGAGGATCTTGTCATGAGCGTTTATGACAAGCGGTTTTGTCCTCTTGGGGCTGGGGAGGAGGACGTGACTGGTACTCGTGGGTCAAGCACAGGTGTACAAAGACTTTGTCTAGGGGTGGTTTCCATACCCAGGCAGGTGGGGCTTGGAAGAACAGCAAGCGCACTCATCAAGCAAAATTACAACTCAAGGCAAAAGCTATTTCCAGGATGAACAGTGCAGCATCCATCAAACCACAGGCTGGGGTCCAGGAGGAGCTAAGAATTCAGGACCACAGGACAGTGGGAGAGGCCAGCCATGAGAGGGGACACGTGCCAGAGGAAAGGCAGGGAACAGGTCTACTGAAGAAAGAGCATTTGAAGACCATCCTGTGCTGAACAGAGGAGAGATGCAGGCTGCCCTCCTCAGCTTTAAGGTGGCCTGAGGGGTTTGGCCACTCTGCTCAGACCATCTACTGTAGCCACAAGCACAGAATATATGATGTAGGAATGATTGCGCTGGAGCTGTGAGTGGATATGGAGCTGTAACACGTAATAGTTCCTTGAGTCCAGCGCTGGGTCCCTGGGAGCTTGCCTTAGGTCTCTCTCTAAGGTTTTGTATTATTAAAAAAAAAACCAGCAAAAATTATCTGTTGCCATTACCTATTGCCATTATCATGGTTTTACTTCCTTCCTGTGCCCATTGCCCGTAATCCTGACCTACAGGTTCCTAAGTCTCTTTTTAGAGTCTCTAAGCCCCAGATCTGTTAGCAGGTCAAGGAGAACGGACTATGGAACACAGCTTGGGGCATCTTCAGAGAAGAAGCAGTGAATGGAATGTAGGAGCAGAAACAGAGCGGACAGAAGCTGGGGGAGGGAAGGAGGAGGACCAGGGAGCACAGAGTCAGGGGCGACCACAAAGAGGCTGGGAGTGGGGCAAGGTCAGGAGCTAAATGTCCAGGCAAGCACTTGCTGATGAGACCTTGTCATGGAGAGCTGGCCCAGGAGCCAAGTTGCAAAGGGTTAGGAAGCGGGTGAGGGATTAACATGTGCAGATTCCTGGGGAGCCCAGGCCCCAGATTTCTTGCATCAGCTCCCCAAAACCCACCCCCACTGCATATCTCAGACCCCTGCTCCAGCAGGACCCACCTGCCCCCATCCCCTTCCCCACCAGCCTTCTTTCTACCTCAGAGCTGGGCTTTCCTCGTGGAATACTCCGTATGGTTTTATTTATCAAGGCATTAAAGAGGTTTGACTATGAGTTCATTGAAATTTCTCCATCCTCAGTTTACACTGGATATTGCATATCTCATCTTTTCCTGATTTTTTTTCCTCTTAAAATGTCAAGGTGCTCCGTTTTTAGAAGCAATGCCTGGAGATAAAGGGGATTAGAGTGTAATTTTATCCTCTTTAAAGGTAACTTGGAGCAAATGGGAGTAAACACAACCCCTCGGAGTTCATCATCTCATCTCCCTTCTCCCTCTGGGCTCCTACCCTCCCGCTTCTCCATCTCACCCCCTCAAAGGCTGCCCTCCTAGCTCCTGAAGTAGCGGGATTCAGTAGGCAGGGTCGGCCTTCCAGAAATCCTGTGGGCAAGTCTAGGATGGCAGGGGGTGGCCCGAGAGGTGAGTAGAGGCCTCCAGAGAACACGCAGGGTTGGGGGCTGGGAGCACAGAGCCTGCTGCCCCTGGGAGGTGAGTCCCATCAGGATGTGGTCTCTGCTTCCAAGCTCTTTGCTCAGGGGCCTGAGGGATGGTGCAGGTCACCAGGAGAGGCTGGTGCCCCCAAATGCTGGGCACCAGCTGGAGCTGTCCCAAATGTGGCAAGAAACCCCACCTCCAAGAGCCTTCAGCTTTGCAGCTGAGGCCGGCAGAGGAATTCCCTCCTTTGCTGCCAGATCCAGGGCTAGAAGCTGGAGGGATCATTAATGCCACCTCATCATTATCCAGGCAAGAAACCGAGGCCAGCGAGGGACTTGCTGAGGCCACTCGCCAGCTGGCAGTGGAGTAGCGCTCCGGTCTGCTCCCCTGCACAGCGCTGCTGCCCTTCCTCCCCTTCCTTGGGCAGCTCCTGGGAGCATTTCCAGGAATCTGAAGTCTAGAAACAGCCTTTTGATATTCGTTTTGCATGTTTTCAATTTAGGGGTATCCATTTTAAACTTTCCAGAACAAAGATGCTTCTTTCAATTGATCTAGAAATTTAATTTCATTTTTCCTTTTGTTTTCTTCCCCCTTCAAAAGCTGTTATTAAATCAGTGGTGTTCTGATAGATGCCGTCGCAGAATAAAGCAAATAGGTTAATGGTGAAAAATAAGTTCTAGTGTTAAAAATTCTTATTTTAGTGGGTTTCTGTGTTTCCAGCACTGTGCTAAACGCTGGACTTGCTTTTTCTCAGTAAATCCTACCAACATCCCCAGGAAGTGGGTACAAGCATCACCCCATCTCACAGCTGAGGAAACCGAGTCTCAGAGAGGTCCAGTTACTCTCCCAGGGTCACACAGTAAGCAGTGGAGCTACCACTGTATTTAAACCCAGGCCACATGGTTGGAGTCTGCTCTGGACGGATTACATCAGCGCGCAGGTTTACATTACATTTATCACCAAGGATTATTCACTAATCCCTGCTGGACACTGGTGTCGCCAAGCTGGCCGTCTCGTGAAGGACATCGGTAGCCACCTTCTGTCACCAACTTGCTGTGCGACCTTAGAACAAGTTCCCTTTCCCCCTCTGGTGGTCAGAGCCCTATGTAGAATGAGGGGCTGGACACTCAGACGCTTCCCCACTCAGATGTGACGTCCAGCCGGCCAGAGGGGCACCTGTCCCCGAAGGGCCCTGTGCTTTTCTCTCCCCGGTTTCCTGGAAAGTCCCCCATCTGGGGAGAGGCTGTGAGACCACACGCCTTGCTCTTCCTGCCTGCTGTGCCGTGGCACAGAGGCTGTTGCTATCCGAGGACAGCGTTTGCATTCCCTGGGACCCCGATTCTCCCCTGTCATCTCCTTAGCCACTTGCACTGGTGCTGGGCTGAGTGCCCCCAGATAGGAGCACTAAATAACCCTCCCACGAACTCCCCCTCCTGCAAATAAATAGAGGCCAAGGGCCCTCATCACAGGGAGCTTGCACATAACTAAAAATATCTTTCACACATTATGAATGGCTGTTCCCCCCATCTCTCTGTGACAAAGTTGACAGTAAAATGTATCAGTTTTCCAGGCCTGAGCTGTGAGCCCAAGATAAAAGTAGGGAAAAGGGTGGGGGGCCACAGTGCAAGAGGGTGGCTTTACAGTGAAATAATGGTTATCGTTCTCCTGGTGGTGTTTCTTCTGTGCCGCCACGGCAGACAGCTCTCTGAGTAAGAGCAGATTTGTGTTTCATTAGGACACTTGAGTTAAAAAAGTCAGTGATGCTCTGGGAACCGCTCTGCTGGTCCACGGGGGCGGATGAGCCTGGTGAGAAGCCTGCAAAAATGCAGCTAAAATTGGGCAGCTGCCGACAGATGCTGGATTCACAGTCATAGCGCATCGATTTCCAAAGTGATGCTGAATCCAAGTGACTTTAATTGGTCTCCTTGTTTTGTCTTTTTGAAGAGGGGCCTTTTGTAATGAAGTGGTTCTTCTTTTGTAATGAAGTGGTTCCCTCTCTGGGGAAATGCAGCTAGTATTTGAAGGCAGGCTTGGAATTGGCCCAAGTGCAGGGTGGGAGTGGGTGGTCCGACACAGCAGGGAGAGCCTGCTTTGTGATTAATGATCTGTGTGACCTTGGCCATGTTATTTCACCTCTGGGAGCCTCAGTTTCCTCATCTGGCAGCAATAAAAGAAGTAGGATTATTTCTGTTTTCTGTATACATAATTAAATGACATAAAGCTTCTAAGAGCTTATGGGATGCCTGGCACATAGTAATCAATATATTTTTGAGTTTTTCTTATTAATAAGCCATAGAACCCTAGAGTGAAAGGGAGCATAAAGCCAGCCTTTCTCTTAACAGAGGAGGAAACTCAGAGGTTAAATGGCTTGTCCAAGGTCAAAGCGAGGCAGGAATGATTAGGCTGCAGCATCATGGACAGTATCTCAGCATCTGTCACTCAACCTCAGACATTGGAATTCATGGAGGAAACAGCATAGGGCAAGGCAATGTCAGCCCCATTCTTATGTATACACACACCACATACACAGACACACAAACACATGCAGAGGCACACATACACACGCTGCCCAGTCCCAAACTCTTCCAGTTTTCAATGGACTTGATGGATAGGATCTGAGAGGCAGGTTTGGACAGAAGCTTGCGTTCTTGTCTTCCTGCTCCGCCCGAACAGTTCTCCACATATTATCCTTTGTTGTTCCCTCCTCCTTATTGTCCCAGTCACCAACCTCGTCACCTGAAATCATGGCCATTGCGCTGTCGAAGTGCTTTTTATGTTATGGGTGAAATTCTTTCCTATGATTGGAGAATTCGCCATCACGGAACATAATGCCGAAAATGCCAGACATGTTTTTTTCCCAGCCTCCTTTGCAGCTTGGGTGAGGTCATGTCATGTGATGTGTCTCCTCCAATCAGATTCCCCACCTCACAGTCTACACTTTGGGCAAAAAGCCCAATAGGAAGTGGTTCTTTTTGTTGAGTCTGTTCTGGTGATGGTGGGGACATAGGTTGGAACACACCCCCTATCATCCGTGGGAAATGACATGGCAGTGGTTCAGCTGTAGCCTGAGGCATCTGGTGGTGGTGGTGAGGGTGGTACAAGCTGTGGGTCCAGGGCTCCATGGAGGAGGCTGAGATGCTGTCACCAGTGGGATGATTTGGGGCATTGCCCCTGGTGCTGCAGCCCCCAAGCCTGACTCTCCAACTCTCTCAGTGATTCTGCAAACAACCCTCAACTATTTCATAAACTCCTTTTCTGCTTAAATCATCCAGAACTAGTTCTGTTGCTTGTAATAACCACCGTGATTGACACGTTACCACTCTGCTCTTCAAATACTCCCTACTCCTTAACACCAGGTTAAAATGCTGCCTCCTCCTGGAAACCTTCTCTGATCCCTACAGCTAGAAGTGATTGCCCACTACCTGACTTGCTGGTGCTCTTATCCTGTGTCATGGTAGCTCTTCCCAGGCAGTGGCCCAGCATAGTCATCTCCTATAGCCCATGGAAAATGGTGGTTAAGAGCACAGACTCAGAAACTACTGTCTGGGTTCAAGTCCCTGCTTTTCCACTAACTAGCTGTATGACCTTGGGCACGTTACTGAACCTCTCTCTGTCTTATCTGTGAAATGGGGTGATAGCAGCACATTCCTCACAGGACTGCTGTGAAGATTATCACATGTGTCCATGTAAAGCCCTGACGACGATGCCTAGCCTGTCATACACACCACGTGTTTGTTTCTATCACCTCCAATCACCCCACCACCATCACCTGTGGTCCCCAGGTGGGTGAGGTGCTCCTCAGGTCGTGTGACTCGTCCACTGCAGAGTGACCCTTCAGGGACCTGCCTGTCATCCCTGCTGGTGGCTCCCAGAGCACTCGGCCAGTGTTACCAGCTTTTCTGCACTGCTGAGCTCTCTGATCGTAATCAGAGCCATGCCCTTCATGGGCCCCAACTCCTCTTAGCTCCCTGAGGCCACCCATACCCACCCACTTCCTGCCGTCTTCGCTGCTGCCGCCTTGCTCTCATCTGCACCCAAACCATTGCAGAGGACTCCTAACTGATGTCTTTGCTGCCAGAGTCTCCCTCCCTGTTTCACCTGCACCCAGGTACCTTCCCAAATGCGTGGCCCTGAGCACATGCTCCTGCTGAAACAAGAAAGTACGCTGAGTCCCTGTGGCCCATGGGTTGAAATGCAAACTCTGTACCCAGCATTCCAGGCCCCTCCTGCTCTGACTCCCGCCGGCTCCTGGCCTCCTGTGCTGCCAGCGCTCCAGCATTCCGAATGCTCCCAGTTCCCTGACTGCGTGGCTCTCTCTCCGTGCACCTGAGCCTCTGCGGGCCGGCCACTCACTCTCCCCTTCTCTGTTGGTGAATCTACACATCCTCTAGGACTCAGCCCGGAGGTGACCCCTGCAGAGACAACCCTACCTCCTCCCTGCACCCCCATCAACTGTGCCCAGCAAGACCTCCACCTGTGATGGTCCACGGACCCCAGTGTGAGCCCCTGAGGACAGAGCCAGCCTTTCTTCTCTGGATCCCTCAGGACTTCTCAGCTCAGGGTTGGCAGAGCAAGACCCCCAAGGCCCCCAGCTCTGCATCACGTGAGTAGCCTCAATGTCATCACAAACCCAACATGCCCAAGTCGAAGCTCATGAGCTCCCTGCCCTAGAAACCTGGCTTCTCCCCAGTCCTTGCTCCCCATGAATGACACCTCCATCCACCCATCCAGTTACCCAGCCAGGATCCTGGGCGCCATCCTTGACATCTCCTTTTCTCTGGCACCCAACTTGACGTCCAGCCCTGCCATTTACCCCTAATGCCTCTGCATCCATTCTGCCCGTTCCATCTTCCAGGAAGGACCCTCTTTACAGGCCCCTTAGGACTCCACTCTTCCCTTCAGTGCTGATCTGTTTATGATTCTAATTCGGCCCTCTGATTAAGACCCTAAAATCCCTGAAGACGGGAACTGCATCTGGCTTTTCTTCACCACTGAATTCTCAGTTCAGGGCCTGGCACATAGCAGATGCTCACCTAATACCTGCTCACTGGATGTATATATAAAAGCTACTGCCTAATAAGCACCTACTGTGTGCCAGGCATTGGGCCAAGCACTTAATTCAGTCCTCCCAATGTCCCAACGTGATCCCGTGGTAGAGATGACAAATCTGAGGCTCAGGGAGGTAAGTAACTAGCCCAGAGTCCCATAGCCAGTCGGTGGCAGAGCCAGAACTCAAGCACAAGTGCCTCTGACCTGGCTTCAGTGTCTCTAAAATACAGACCCAATTTTACCCCCATCATGACAAGCACCAGTCTGAGTTGTGCTTGTCCCCTTAGGCACCTGCCTCCCCCATCAGACCGTGAGCCCCTGAGGGTAAACACCCTATTTCTATTCCTGTATGCCCCCAGCTCAGGGCCTGACAGCCTGAGTAACTGAATAAGGGAGATAAGAAGAGGGAGACAGGCTTGGCTCAACAATACTTGTTGAATGAAGGATCCAAACAGCACCCAGAGATGTTGCTACACGATGGGCTGAAGGAGGAATCAGGGAAGGCAGGGAGCCCCCACGTGCCCACAGCCCCTGTGATCCCCCCAGGCCACTACTGCTGACACCAGCATGGCTGTCCTTGATTGCTGATGCTCAACCACACCTGTGTGACTGCGTGTAGATGCTTCTAAAGACCCTACTAAGGGCAGAGGAGACACACCAACTGCACTGTCCTCAGATCCTCTGAAGCCTGCCATATTCGTTCTTTAATGAGATGCCAAGGGAACATCCACGCGAGGCTTGGGCCGGACACAAACCACGTGGTTATGAATCACTCATCCCCTTCAAGGGCTCCCGCGTCCTCGGCAAACGCAGCTGACACAGATCAGAGCCTCCGGCGCCTCCCACGGGCTCCTGTCTACGTGGATGCGTGTGGTGAAGCTGGGGGAAGCAAATCAGGATGAGCCCGAGCCTGTGTGGGGAGGGCCAGGGCAGGAGGCAAGCGGAGCGTGGGTCACTGAGCGCCCTGGGCTGGACAGCCTGTGACTGTGAAACACAGACTTGGGGAAGAAGCATCTCTTCCATCTGTGACAAGGCCCGGGTGGTGGTGGGGTGGGCAGGGCATGCACTCCCTGGAAGCGGCATTTCTGGGCGGCCTGGGGGGCCGGTGGAGCCCAGGGACTGACCCCGACGGGCCTGGGTTTGAATCCGGCTCTGCCGTCTCCAGGCGGGTGGCCCTGGGGAGTCTTGTCATCTCTCTGAGCCTCAGTTTCTACACCCGGGTCGGTGTGGGTGGGGCTGGAGGGGCCGGGGCAGGAGCTGGCCTCCTGGGGTCTTGAAAGCCAAGCTCAAGGTTGGTGGTCTTTGCTTTAGGAGCAGCGGGGCCTCTGTGGTGCTTTAAGGAGCTGGCGGACAGAAGTTTGCATTTCAAATGGATCACCAGGACCGTCATCTCAACCCCCCTGTGGGTTGTGAGGGCAAAGTGGTAAAATGCTGCTGAAAAGCTTAGACCAGTGATGTCTCAGCAGCGTCCCAGGAAATGGCAGCAGATGTCCTGGGGTGGAGGCTGGTGGACAGATGCCCTGCCTGCCCCACCTGTCAGGGTGCCAGGGCTGCACCCGGCACCTCACGCACATCTCACTGCGTCCTCACAGCCCCGGCGAGGTGAGGGGTATTACCGAGCCATTTTACAGGAAGAGAAACTGAGGACCAGAGAGGAGCGGAGGTTTACTCACGGGGAACTGTCTAGTTTGGTTGCATTTGAGAACAAAGTAAGGGACAAACCATCATGAACCTTGATGAGGGCTGGGGACACAGAACTGAATCAGACACAGCCCCTGCCCTGAGGAAGTTCCCGGTTATAGGGCAGGGGGGTTCTAATATAAATTATGTTTTGATACTTACGTGAAATGAGCAAGAAGGGAAGCATGTGGAGGGTACAGATACAATGAAGAAGAGGAAGGAGTGAACTCCATGTAGATTGGGGTGTTCAGGGAAGGCTTCTAGGAAGAGGTGGAGGTGTCAGGAGGAACCACCTTTCAATTGGCAGGTGATGGTGTTGGCGGTTTTGCAGGGTTTCCAACACCCTCACCCCCAGACGGCATCCGCAGCCCTGCTGGGTTCGCAGCATCGAGGTTTGATGAGAGATTTGAAGAAGGTGACTCGTCATCCCCACATTGTGCTCAGTGACACCAGAGTCCCCTCATCAGGGGCAGGCCCTCTGCCCCCTCCTCCAGGAACGCCCAGAGGTTGTCTGAAACCCCTCCCCAGGGTCTCAGGGAGGCACCTTGTGTCCCAGCCACACCCCCACTCCCACACTCTGCCTCTCCCAGGGTCGGCACCTCACCTCTGCCTCTCCCGCTTCCCCTCCCTTCTTCCCTCCTTCCTTTCTGTGCCGATGTTTATTTTCAGAAACACAGAATCCTTCCCAAGCCTCTGACATTTACTCTTTGCAATTAGAATATTTTCTATTTCTCTTTCTCAAAGCAAGTCTGTTGGCTGAGATTTCCCAGGGATCTTGCCTGCTCTTCTGGAGGTGAAGTGCTGGAGCAGAACTGGCTTATGTCAGCCCAGCACCGATTGTGTCAACCAGCAATTATTAGGCACCCACTGTGTACCAAGCCCTTCTCATGAACTATCACATTCAATCTATTTAAGAAGACTGTGGGGTTGGCATTGCCAGCTCCACATGCAGGATGATTGAACCGAAGCTTGGAACAGTTAAATAACAAGTCTAAGGTCACCCGGCAAGTGAGAGGTGGGGTGGGGATGAAACCACACCTCTCTGACCCCAGAGTCCATTTCTGTCCTCTGTCCTCTGCCTCCAAGGCCCGTGGGTGCTGGTGCATTGAAGGCTGTGCAGCATTTTGGTGAACCAAGAGTTTAGGGGATGTGGCATCCAGGCAGAGGCAACAGCAAGAGTAAAGAAAGGCACAGAGGCAGGAAGATGCCAGGCATGTTTGAAGGGCCAGTCGGTAAGGCTGAGGTAGGGGATTCAGCTCCAGGAATCGGGGAGGATGAGGATGGTTGCAGAGGCAGACTTGGCCTGTGTGGTTGCAAGTGACAGAAAATCCAACTCCGGCTGGCTGAGCTTAAAAGGAAATGCATGGGCTCCTCTGAGTGGTCAGCCCAAGGGTAAGGTGAGCAAGAGTGAGAGGAGGGCCTGATCTCAAAGGAAAAATGCTGACCAGACCGAAAGAAAAAAAATATTCCCAAGAGTCAACACAAACGAAGAGCTGACACGCATCCGACACTGTTGTAAGCCTTCTACATGTATTATCTCATTTATCTTTGAAACAACACTCGGGGGTGGATATTAGGATTTCCAGTTTATAGATGAGGAAACTAAGGCTCAGAGAGGTTAAGTAACATGCCCAGGGCCACACAGCTGGTAGTAGGTGGCAGAGACCTAATTTGCATCTCTACTCTAGAGTTTAGGTCTTAATCACTGCACTGCCACACCCTCCTGCGTGGCTGTCACAGGCCTGATCCTGGTGGCCTGGCCTGGGAAGCTGAGTGGCTTCCTCCAGTAGGAAATGAGAAGCCATCAAATATAGCGGCGGTGACACTGTCAGAGCTGTGCTGTAGAAACCCACTCAGAGGCAGTGTGGGGGCAGGTCTGGCGGACGGCGACAGTGTCCAGGCAGGAGCTGGGGTGGGCCTGACTTGGCACAGCAGTGGGGAAGGAGACGGGGGACCATGTGAGATGCTCACTTAAATTCCCTCGGCCACCTGGCCTGTGCTGGTGGAAGAAGCGGCAGGTTCATGGATGACTGACAACCCAGCTCTGAAGGTGCCTCTGGGTTTGCATCATTTTCCAGTCCATCCTCCTCACTTCCGGCAGGAGGAGGCATCCAGGGCCTGGCCCTGCACATCCTGCTCACCGTCAGCCTCCGGGCCCCAGCCCAGCATGGGGAGGGCATCCTAGCAGGCTCACACCAATGACCAAGGGGTTGAGAGCAGCTGAAGTCCCACAGCCCAGCCCTAGAGGCCTAGCTGACCCGTGTCCTCCCTCCAAAGAGGAATCAGGAAGGGTGTGGGTGAGGCCTGGGATTCCCTGCATGCCTGACAGGTGTCAGGGACACAGCCTGCCCTCTCTGGGCTCAGACTAGAAAGGCTAGCTGGGCCCTGTGCCTTCTGGGTGGAGCTGCTCTTCACAGGGTGTCAACAATGGGATAACGGACCTTACCAGAGAGGAAAGTCAGGCATGCAAGACGTCCGTCTCCTCCTGTTTGTCAGGGAAGGGCAGGGCCCGGCTGCAGGCAGGACATAGGAGATTATTTCTGGGGCCAGGTTGGAATGCGGTGGTGCAGGCCCACTATCAAGATTCCTCATTGCTGTTCCCCAGGGATTCTGTTCCCGGGAATCCCAGGAGGCCCTGATCCTCAAAGACCAACAGGGGCCATGGGCCACCAGTGCCCCTTTCCTCAGTCTCACAGGGCTGCAGGATGCAGCTGCCTTTTCCCATCATGCCTTGCCTCCAGTCAAACCCACAAAAGGCTCCCATTGCCTCTGACACCACCGGCCAGCAGGCGGCTTCCCTCCACACGGTGATTCAGGGCCCAGGCTCCTTCTATCTCATGGCTCTGCCCTCCTCCAAGGCCTCAGATTTCTCTGCTTCCAGAGGGGAAACAGAGAGTGGAGAAGGCACACTTGCTTCTTAATCACCTGGGACCGGAAGTGACACCTCACTTGTCCCAGTGCCCTGGTATGAGCTGGTCATGTGGCCCCACCTACATGCAAGAGGGGCTGGGAAATGTGGTCCTGCCAGGGCATCCCCTTCCCAGCCACAACTCTGCACAGCCTTTCACACTCATTACCCACATCCGCATGGACAACATGGCCGTATTTGCCACTGTCGTCACCTCCTCATATCATTGTGGGGTCCTAGAGAAAGGTGGAGGGTAGTTAAGAGTCCAGGCAGGTGTAGGTTCAAAGCTTGGCTCTGTCCCTTAACAGCTTGTGTAAACTGGGCAGGTCCCATCACCTCCCGAGCCTAAGGCTCTGCATCTGTAAATAGGGGTCCTGATGCCCACCTCACAGGGCTGCCATGAGGCTGTGTGGTGGCACCTCCTAGACAGTGGTCAGCACAGGGCCTGGCCCTCAGTGACCATTCACTTGGTGGGAGTGGCTCTCATGGGGGAGACCAGCCCACTGGGGGAGGGGGAGGGAGCAGGAGGGCGACGAGGAAGGGCATCAGCTCAAAATATGGCCTTTCCAGCTGGCCTTTTATGTTGCAGCTTTTGAAGTTTGATTCAAAATCAAAAGGAAAGACTGCATTGAAAGGGGAATTCATTATGACAGGTAATGCAGGGAAAGAACAGAAACTGTGCATTCTTTAGAGACATGTTTGGATCTCTCCCAACAGGAAATCACCTAATAAAAACAGTCTTGATGTTAATTGGGACAATGGAGATGAGAGAGCCCGGAGCTCCCAGGTGGAAAGATGCCAACAGTAACTGTGGCTGATTCAGGGGAAACATCGTGCCGGAACAGCGAAGAGGCAGGACCTTCCTGATAGTGAAAGCAGACTCTTCGCTCCCTGGGCTCCAAGTTTGGACTTCAATCCTGGCCGTGGGGCTTACTGTGTAACCTTTGGAAAGTCACTTAACCTCTCTGTGCCTATGGGCTGAGGGTCCTGTCTTGTTGCTGTTTCACTGGGTCCATTACTCAGACCCATGGTCCAGCTCCCAACCCCAGTGGCCTAAGCCACCAGCCCCTGGCTGTCCTGACACCACCTTCAGCATATCAAGCCTTTGTTCCCTAGAGCTCCAGGCTAGGGTCCTGGTCCCTACCTCAGCTGATCTTTCTGGCCAAACCTGGTGGCCCTGAAGTGTTCACCTCACCCCAGACCTGTAAGCCAGATCTTGGGACAAATGAGGTCTGCCAGAGTCATGTGCAAACCCCCAACAGCCTGCAGGTCCCCTTTACCCCAACCAGGGAAGGGAATGTGAGGCAGGAGGTGAGAGGGGCTGAGTATGTGCCCTGCTCCTGGGAGAACCCTTCCCAGGCCTTCCAGAAGCTGGAAGGAGGTTGGGAGATGCCCCGTGGAGAAAATACTTCTGACTACTTCCTGAAAGAATTGATTTTTCTTATTTTTGAAGTCAAAACTCATAGGGTCAAATTTAATCCAGAGAAGATTTTACATTTGTTTCTGAGACAAGAGAGAGGTCAAAAGGGCTATGGGGATGACCTCCATCCTCTGCAAACACACAGCAGGGGTCCAGGGAAAGTCTTTAACAGCCAGCCTATCAGATGTCTCCGCTCCAGGCAGAGGGTTAGATGTGAGGTCTCGGCGGCAGCCCATGCCCTACTCTGGTTTCTTCCTCATACCTCACAGGTGCTCTGAATCTACCCACAACCTCCCAAATTCAAGCACTCAGGGAATAGATGGCTCAAAGCCCCATACGACACAGACACATCTTCAGTGGGTGGCTCAGCTCTGTCTACATTTAAAGGAAAGTCCAAGGAGAGCTTCCTGATTGTGGAGACCAAACTTCCCTGCTCAAATCCCTTAAAATCTTCTTGTGTCCCTACTAGAGCAATGGAACTTTCCAACATGGCTTTTAGGTCCTTCCCAGCCTGATCTCAGCCTCTGCCCTGCCTCATCTCAACCTTCTTCTTCACATTATCTGATCCACTCACACTTGCTTCCTGATCTTGCTGACCTTCTACCCCAGGGCATTTGCATACACAGTTTCCTGCACCTGAAAGGCTCTCCCCACCCCTTTTTGACCTAAACAACTCCTGCTTAACTTCCAGTGATCAGCTCAAATATCACCTCTTTGGCCAAGCCTCAGACCTCCCTATGCACTACCCCACACACCTCTACTTTGACACACTAAGCTGCAGTTTCCCACATATGTGTATGATTTGGGGGGTACAATGCCCCTCTCCCACTGTAGTCTAGTCTTTGGCTTATCCAGACCACATCTGTTTTCACTCACTGTCGTATCCCCACTACCCAGCATAACGTCAACATAGAGCAGGTGCCCAGTAAAGATTGGGTGAACGTGTGAATGTACAAGGAAGTTCCACAGTGGTCATTGGAAAGGGCTAAGGATCCATCAAGAGAATATGGCACCCTCACTAACTAAACTGTCTGTGTGTTCAAGTGGTCTCACTAGATTGGGGCTCCCAGAGTTAAGGAGTGTTACAGAGGGCACTTTGGGAGACCCAAATTAAGGCAAGAATAGAATGACACATCAGTGTCAAGGTTGAGAAAGCAGAAAGAAGGCCCCCAGGAAAGAAGGAAAATGGAGATGCAGAATAGACCCATCTCCTTCCCCCTCACTGCCAGTCCCACCCAATTCCCAGAAACATTGCGCTAATACACACTTTGCATTGTAGTGGAACCTACCAGTCGCTTCCCAGCATATCCTTCTCTACTTCTTTTGGTAACAGAACCTGCCATTCCAGGTGTTTATATGGCTGCCCAGAACAGTTATGTTTCCCACCTTCCCCTGCAGCAAGAAGTAGTCATGTGACTAAGTTCTGCCAATGGCCCTTGAGCATATGGTATGTGTGTATGCATGCATTCATGTGTACACATATATGTACAACCTCTGGACTGTGCCCTAAAGGCATCTTTCCTTCTTTCTGGCTGGAGTGTGGCCATGGAGGTGAGCTGTATTTAACCAGTGGATGGGGAAATAGCTTAGATGTGGCAGAGCAACAAGTTGGAGGGAGGCCAGGTCCCTAACACATTAGCTCAGGACACTGACACTAGGATTATTCCATGAGAAATAAACATTCTTCTGTTCTGTGTAAGCCACTGTTATCTGGTTCTCATTTCCTATACCTTAATAATACACTGAGCAAGGCACCTGACAGCTTTTCATGGTAGTTGAAGTCTCTGAAGTAAGCCTATGCAAACAGCCTGTGTATCAGTCACCTATACTGTGTAACACACCACCCCAACCTCAAGTGACTTAAAACAACAACCTTTTATTTAGTTCACAGTTCTGGGGTTCGAAAATTTAGGCTGGGCCATTCTGGCTGAGTTCCTTTGTGTCTCTGAGGTCAGTGGCAAGTCAGCTAAGTAACTCTACTTCTTCGGGCTGGCTGGAGGTTGGCTGGGACAGCTGGGTGCTGTGGTCTCTCAGCCTCCAACAGGATAGCCTGGGCTTGTTCTCCGAGTAGAGGCAGAGTTCCAAGAGAGGGTAAACATGCATAAGATACATGGGCTCTGGCATGTCACTATTTCCATGCATTCTATTCACCAGAGCAAGTCAAGGGGTGGGAAAGAGACTCTACCCTTTGATGGGAGGAGCTGTAAAGAATATGGATACAGGAAGGGGGAGAAATTGGGACCATTTTTTGCAATTGATCTGGAAGAGAATGATGTCTAATTCTGAGATTTAGGGCCCTATAAGGCTAGGGGCTCAGAAACATTTGAATAGGAAATTGTCTCAAGTCTCACTCTTACTGGTGCTCTGGGCTACAGCAGAAAATGTCAAAGGCTGTGAAGAGGAAGTTAAAGTGGGTCATGGTGAGAAGGCTTTGCCAGCCACTGGCCTATTTCCAATCTCTCTGGGCATAGAATTCCAGAATCCTAGCCTTGGAAAGAACATCAGAGGTTGCCCAGTCCCTCCCAGGCCTCTACTTCATCAAGAGCTTGAGCTGCCCATGCAACTTCCTGCCAGCACATAGCCTGCCCTCTGCTTGGCTCCTCCCTTTATGGGAAACACTCTCCCTCCTCTGAGGCAGCTGTACCCACTGGGAGAGAGGGGAAGGAAGAAGGAAGGAAGGAAGGAAGAAAGGAAGGAAGGAAGGAAGGAAGGAAGGAAGGAAGGAAGGAAGGAAGGAAGGAAGGAAGGAAGGAAGGAAGAAGGAAAGAAAGAAAGAAAGAGAAAGAAAGAAAGAAGAAAGAAAGAAAGAAAGAAAGAAAGAAAGAAAGAAAGAAAGAAAGGAAGAAAGAAAGGGAGAAAGAGAGAAAGAAAGAAAGAAAAAAGAGAAAGAAGGAACCGTCTGTGCAAGTGAGCTCTAGGGCCAAGTCCTTCTCACTGCAGGGCTCGCTCTGGCCCCCACCACCAGGCCTAGTGGAGTCATCAAATAAATCCAACATTTAGAAAACGGGGGACAGAGGTGAAGGATCAGCAGACACTTTCCTGAAATTCAATGGTAATAAAGGAGAGAAATGGACCAGCTCGCTCCCGATAACTACCACGAGAAAAGCAATTACACCTCTCCTGTCCTGAGCGAGGATGCCAGTGGCACCTGCCCAGGTAATTCATCAGCCTCAGATTAATGGACCCCTCAAGAGCATCTGCACATGTCTCCATCCAGGTTTCTCAGGAAACCTCTATTTAGATTTCATCAGGACTGTTTTTCTCTGTCACCCCTGAGTGGGGAGGTGGGCTACCATACTAGGTGGCACAATTGAATATTGATTTGCTGGCACTAACCCAGCAGAAAAACAGTCCATTCAAGTGAACCAGTTGTTTCCAACTGCCCGAGACCTCCCCAGGGCCTTGGTTTCCCTTGCAACTCACTGAGTTGTTGGTATCACATCAGGTAAGCAGAGAACCTAGTTGTGTGTTTGCTGGGACTAAGGCTTGGTCATGTAGAAAGCACAGTAAGCCTTGGTTCCCTCATCTGTAAAATGGGAATAACAGGAATGGGATGATGGAGACTGTCACTTTCTGGTATTTACGTTTTTCTAACATTTGAATTGTTTAAAACAAGCATATATTTTCCTTTATGATGAGAAAATCAAATGCAATGGAACTCTAAATAAATAAAATTAAGAAATATGAATAAATAAAATTATGTACCTCATTGGGTTGCAGTGAGGGTTAAAGGAGATGGTTCAATGCCCACAGCGCAGGGTCAGGCACATGCTGGGTGAGCAATGCCTGTAGCTGCCAGGCTCCTCTAATTATTATGGCTGATAATAGTTGTGGCCATTGGAAATCAAGGTTCTTGTCATGAGAGTTGAGCAAGTGTGTCAACCTCTCTGGCCTTGGTGAATTCATCTCTAAAATTAGAATGCCAGAAAACTTCCTAAACCTAATACAGGAAACAATAATGGGAAAACCCACTCACACCGTACTTAATGGTAAAGATTGAATGCTTCTTTCTCAACATCAAGAACAAGAAGAAGAGGTCCATTCTGGACACTTCTATTCAAACCTGGGGGTTTTAGCCAGGTCAGTTAAGCAAGAGAAAGAAATATAAAAGGCATCCATACTGGAAAGAGAGAAGTAAAATTATTTCCTTTCACAGATAACATGATCTTGAATACAGAAAATCCTAAGGAATTCACAGAAAAAACTATCAGAACTCATAAATGAGTTCAGCAAGATTGCAGGATATAAAATAAATATGCAAAAATAGTTGTATTTCTGTAGACTAGCAATGAACAATCTGAAAATGATTCAGTAAACAATTCTATTTATAATTACACCAAAAACAATAAAATATCTGCAAATAAAAGTAAGATATATGTGGCCAATTGTTTTCAACAAGGATGAAGGATGCCAAGATAATTCAATGGAAAAAGAACAGTCATTTCAACAAATGATACTGGTACAACTAGATGAACACATGAATGAAGTTGGACACCCACTTCACACCATGCATAAAATTTAACTCAAAACGGACCATAGACCAAATGTAAGAGCCAAAATTATAAAACCCTTAGAAAAAAACATAGAAGTGAATCTTTGTGACCTTGGATTAGTGAATTATTTCTTAATTATGACATCAAAAACACAAATAACAAAAGAAAAAATGGATAAATTGACTCAATCAAAATTAAAAATTTTGGGGGGCTTCCCTGGTGGCGCAGTGGTTGAGAATCTGCCTGCCAATGCAGGGGACACAGGTTCGGGCCCTGGTCTGGGAGGATCCCACATGCCGCGGAGCAACTAGGCCCGTGAGCCACAATTACTGAGCCTGCGCGTCTGGAGCCTGTGCTCCACAACAGGAGAGGCCGCGATAATGAGAGGCCCACGCACCGTGATGAAGAGTGGTCTCCACTTGCCACAAGTGGAGAGAGCCCTCACGCAGAAACGAAGACCCAACACAGCCATAAATAAAATAAATAAATATTTTTTAAAAAAAGAATTCAGCCAGGAACTTGAAACTTCTCTAAAAAAAAAAAAAAAAAGTTTCCTCTTTAAAAAAAAAAAAAATTAAAAAATTTTTGTTCTTCCAAAGGCATCACCAAGAAAGTGAAAAGGCAACCTACACAATGGGAGAAAATATCTGCAAGTCACATATTTGATAAGAGACTGGTTTCAGAATCTATAAAGAACACTTACAACTCAAAAACAAAAAGACAAATAAGCTGATTTTTTTTAAAGGGCAGAGGATTTAAATGATATATCTCCAAACAAGATCTATAAATTGCCAATAATCACATGAAAAGATGCTCAGCATCATTAGTCATTAAGGAAATGCAAATCAAAGCTACAATGACATGCCCCTTCACAGCCAATAGGATGGCTATAATCAAAAAGATGGATAGAGCAGAAGCAAGAAGAGCTACAACCCTGCAGCCTGTGGAACAAAAACCACATTCACAAAAAGATAGACAAGATGAAAAGGCAGAGGGCTATGTATCAGATGAAGGAACAAGATAAAATCCCAGAAAAACAACTAAATGAAGTGGAGATAGGCAACCTTCCAGAAAAAGAGTTCAGA
This sequence comes from Eschrichtius robustus, assembly GCF_028021215.1. NCBI lineage: Eukaryota > Metazoa > Chordata > Mammalia > Artiodactyla > Eschrichtiidae > Eschrichtius > Eschrichtius robustus. Next base: position 23,803,664 of record NC_090826.1, on the reverse strand, counting down.
ATAATGATAGTGAAGATGATCCAGGACCTCGGAATAAGAATGGAGGCAAAGATCGAGAAGATGCAAGAAATGTTTAACAAAGACCTAGAAGAATTAAAGAACAAACAAACAGAGATGAACAATACAATAACTGAAATGAGAACTACACTAGAAGGAATCAATAGCAGAATAACTGAGGCAGAAGAACAGGTAAGTGACCTGCAAGACAGAATGGTGGAATTCACTGCTGCGGAACAGACTAAAGAAAAAAGAATGAAAAGAAATGAAGACAGCCTAAGAGACCTCTGGGACAACATTAAACGCAACAACATTCGCATTATAGGGGTCCCAGAAGGAGAAGAGAGAGAGAAAGGACCAGAGAAAATATTTGAAGAGATTATAGTCGAAAACTTCCCTAACATGGGAAAGGAAATAGCCACCCAAGTCCAGGAAGCGCAGAGAGTCCTATACAGGATAAACCCAAGGAGAAACACGCCGAGACACATAGTAATCAAATTGGCAAAAATTAAAGACAAAGAAAAATTATTGAAAGCAGCAAGGGAAAAAGGACTAATAACATACAAGGGAACTCCCATAAGGTTAACAGCTGATTTCTCAGCAGAAGCTCTACAAGCCAGAAGGGAGTGGTATGATATACTTAAAGTGATGAAAGGGAAGAACCTACAACCAAGATTACTCTACCCAGCAAGGATCTCATTCAGATTCGATGGAGAAATCAAAAGCTTTACAGACAAGCAAAAGCTAAGAGAATTCAGCACCACAAAACCAGCTCTACAACAAATGTGAAAGGAACTTCTCTAAGTGGGAAACACAAGAGAAGAAAAGGACCTACAAAAACAAACCCAAAACAATTAAGAAAAGGGTCATAGGAACATACATATCAATAATTACCTTAAACGTGAATGAATGAAATGCTCTAACCAAAAGACACAGGCTTGCTGAATGGATACAAAAACAAGACCCGTATATATGCTGTCTACAAGAGACCCACTTCAGACCTAGGGACCCATACAGACTGAAAGTGAGGGGATGGAAAAAGATATTCCATGCAAATGGAAATCAAAAGAATGCTGGAGTAGCAATACTCATATCACATAAAATAGACATTAAAATAAAGAATGTTGCAAGAGACAAGGAAGGACAATACATAATGATCAAGGGATCAATCCAAGAAGAAGATATAACAATTATAAATATATATGCACCCAACATAGGAGCACCTCAATACATAAGGCAACTGCAAACAGCTATAAAAGAGGAAATCGACAGTAACACATTAATAGTGGGGGACTTTAACACCTCACTTACACCAATGGACAGACCATCCAAACAGAAAATAACTAAGGAAACAGAAGCTTTAAATGACACAATAGACCAGATAGATTTAATTGATATTTATAGGACATTCCATCCAAAAACAGCAGATTACACTTTCTTCTCAAGTGTGCACGGAACATTCTCCAGGATAGATCACATCTTGGGTCACAAATCAAGCCTCAGTAAATTTAAGAAAATTGAAATCATATCAAGCATCTTTTCTGACCACAACGCTATGAGATTAGAAATGAATTACAGGGAAAAAAACGTAAAAAACACAAACACATGGAGGCTAAACAATACGCTACTAAATAACCAAGAGATCACTGAAGAAATCAAAGAGGAAATCAAAAAATACCTAGAGACAAATGACAATGAAAACACAATGATCCAAAACCTATGGGATGCAGCAAAAGCAGTTCTAAGAGGAAAGTTTATAGCTATACAAGCCTACCTCAAGAAACAAGAAAAATCTCAAATAAACAATCTAACCTTACACCTAAAGGAACTAGAGAAAGAAGAACAAACAAAACCCAAAGTTAGCAGAAGGAAAGAAATCATAAAGATCAGAGCAGAAATAAATGAAATAGAAACAAAGAAAACAAGAGCAAAGATCAATAAAACTAAAAGCTGGTTCTTGGAGAAGATAAACAAAATTGATAAACCATTAGCCAGACTCATCAAGAAAAAGAGCGAGGACTCAAATCAATAAAATTAGAAATGAAAAAGGAGAAGTTACAACAGACACCACAGAAATACAAAGCATCCTAAGAGACTACTACAAGGAACTATATGCCAATAAAATGGACAACATGGAAGAAATGGACAAATTCCTAGAAAGGTATAGCCTTCCAAGACTGAACCAGGAAGAAATAGAAAATGTGAACAGACCAATCACAAGTAATGAAATTGAAACTGTGATTAAAAATCTTCCAACAAACAAAAGTCCAGGACCAGGTGGCTTCACAGGTGAATTCTATTAAACATTTAGAGAAGAGCTAACACCCATCCTTCTCAAACTCTTCCAAAAAATTGCAGAAGAAGGAACACTCCCAAACTCAGTCTATGAGGCCACCATCACCCTGATACCAAAACCAGTGAAAGATACTAAAAAAAAAGAATATTACAGACCAATATCACTGATGAATATACATGCAAAAATCCTCAACAAAATACTAGCAAACAGAATCCAACAACACATGAAAAGGATCATACACCATGATCAAGTGGGATTTATCCCAGGGATGCAAGGATTCTTCAATATACGCAAATCAGTCAATGCGATACACCATATTAACAAATTGAAGAAAAAAAACCATATGATCATCTCAATAGATGCAGAAAAAGCTTTTGACAAAATTCAACACCCATTTATGATGAAAACTCTCCAGAAAGTGGGCATAGAGGGAACCTACCTCAACATAATAAAGGCTATATATGACAGACCCACAACAAACATCATTCTCAATGGTGAAAAACTGAAAGCATTTCCTCTAAGATCAGGAACGAGACAAGGATGTCCACTCTCACCACTATTATTCAACATAGTTTTGGAAGTCCTAACCATGGCAATCAGAGAAGAAAAAGAAATAAAAGGAATACAAATTGGAAAAGAAGAAGTAAAACTGTCACTGTTTGCAGATGACATGATACTATACATAGAGCATCCCAAAAATGCCACCAGAAAACTACTAGAGCTAATCAATGAATTTGGTGAAGTTGCAGGATACAAAATTAATGCACAGAAATCTCTTGCATTCCTATACACTAATGAAGAAAAATCTGAAAGAGAAATTAAGGAAACACTCCCATTTACCATTGCAACAAAAAGAATAAACTACCTAGGAATAAACCTACCTAGGGAGACCAAAGACCTGTATGCAGAAAACTATAAGACACTGATGAAAGAAATTAAAGATGATACCAACAGATGGAGAGCTATACCATGTTCTTAGATTGGAAGAATCAATATTGTGAAAATGACTATACTACCCAAAGCAATCTACAGATTCAATGCAATCCCTATCAAATTACCAATGGCATTTTTTAAGGAACTAGAACAAAAAATCTTAAAATTTGTATGGAGACACAAAAGACCCTGAATAGACATAGCAGTCTTGAGGGAAAAAAACGGAGCCGGAGGAATCAGACTCCCTGACTTCAGACTATATTACAAAGCTACAGTAATCAAGACAATATGGTACTGGCACAAAAACAGAAACATAGATCAATGGAACAAGATAGAAAGCCCAGAGATAAACCCACGCACTTATGGTCAACTAATCCATGACAAAGGAGGCAAGGATATACAATGGAGAAAAGACAGCCTCTTCAATAAGTGGTGCTGGGAAAACTGGACAGCTACATGTGAAAGAATGAAATTAGAACACTCCCTAACACCATACACAAAAATAAACTCAAAATGGATTCGAGACCTAAATGTAAGACCAGACACTGTAAAACTCTTAGAGGAAAACATAGGAAGAACACTCTTTGACATAAATCACAGCAAGATCTTTTTTGATCCACCTCCTAGAGTAATGGAAGTAAAAACAAAAATAAACAAATGGGACCTAATGAAACTTAAAATCTTGTGCATAGCAAAGGAAACCATAAACAAGACGAAAAGACAGCCCTCAGAATGGGAGAAAATATTTGTAAATGAACCAATGGACAAAGGGTTATTCTCCAAAATATATAAACAGCTCATGCAGCTCAATATTAAAGAAACATACAACCCAATCCAAAAATGGGCAGAAGACCTAAATAGACATTTCTCCAAAGAAGACATACAGATGGCCAAGAAGCACATGAAAAGCTGCCCAACATCACTAATTTTTAGAGAAATGCAAATCAAAACTACAATGAAGTATCACCTCACTCCAGTTAGAATAGGCATCATCAGAACATCCACAAACAACAAATGCTGGCGAGGGTGTGGAGAAAAGGGAACCCTCTTGCACTGTTGGTGGGAATGTAAATTGATACAGCCACTATGGAGAACAGTATGGAGGTTCCTGAAAAAACTAAAAATAGATTTACCATATGACCCAGCAATCCCACTACTGGGCATATACCCAGAGAAAACCATAATCCCAAACGACACATGCACCCCAATATTCATTGCAGCACTATTTACAATAGCCAGGCCATGGAAGCAGCCTAAATGCCCATCGACAGATGAATGGATAAAGAAGTTGTGGTACATATATACAATGGAATATTACTCAGCCATAAAAAGGAACGAAATTGGGTCACTTGCTGAGACGTGGATGCATCTAGAGACTGTCATACAGAGTGAAGTAAGTCAGAAAGAGATAAACAAATATCGTATATTAACGCATGTATGTGGAACCTAGAAAAATGGTACAGATGAACTGGTTTGCAGGGCAGAAGTTGAGACAGAGATGTAGAGAACGAACGTCTGGACACCAAGGGGTGAAAGCCATGGGGGGGTGGGGATGGTGGTGTGATGAATTGGGTGATTGGGATTGACATGTATACACTGATGTGTATAAAATTGATGACTAATAAGAACCTGCTGTATAAAAAAATAAACAAAATAAAATTCAAAAATTTTAAAAAAAAGGTAGATAATAACGAGTGTTGGCAAGGATGTAGATAAACTGGAATCCTCACACATTGCTACTGGGAATTTAAAATGGTGCAGCTGTTTTGAAAAATAGTTTGCTAGTTCCTCGAAGAGTTAAACATTGAGTAACATATGACCCAGCAATTCTAATCCTTGGTGTATGCCCAAGAGAAATGGAAACATATGTCCACACAAAAACATATACACAAATGTTCATAGAAGCATTATTGATAATAGTAAAAGTCTGGAAACCACCTAAGTATCCATCAACTGATGAGTGGATAAACAAAATATAGTGTATTCACCCAATGTAATATTATTCTACAGTAAAAAGAAATGAAGTACTGACACATGCTACATGAATTAACTTTGAAAACTATGTAAAATAAGCCAGTCACAAAAAGACCCTGTACTGTATGGTTCCTGCTATAGACTGAATGTTTTCCCCCCTAATTCATACGTTGAAGCTTAATTCCTAATATGATTGTATTTGGAGGTGGGGCCTCTGGGTGGTAATTAAGTCATGAGGGTGGAGCCCTCATGAAAAGGATTAGTGCCCTTATAAGAAGAGACACAGGGAGATGATTTTTCTTTTCTCTCTGCCATGTGAGGACACAGCCAGAAGGTGAGTGTCTGAAAAACCAATACCCAACTGTGTTAGTACTCTGATCCTGGACTTCCCAGCCTCCAGCACTATGAGAAATAAATTTCTATTGTTCAAGCCACTTGGGCTATGGTATTTGTTATATCAGCCCGAGCTGACTAAGACAGTTCCATTTATATGAAATGTGTAGAATAGGTAAATCCAGAGAGACATAAAGTAGATTAGTGGTTTCAGGGACTGAGGAAAGGGATAAGGAGTGACTGCTAATGGGAACAGGGTTTCTTTTGGGAGTGATAAAAATATTCTGAAATTAAATAGTAATGGTGGTTGTACAACTCTATGAATATACTAAAGACCACTGACATGTACCCATTAAAAGAGTGAATTTTATGTTATACAACTTATATCTCAATAAAGCTATTTTTTAAAGAATCAGAATGACACTGCTTTCTTGCCTAGAGGCAGAGGGATGGACTTGAAGATCTTTTCATGCCAGTTTCAGTCCTAAAAATCCATTTGTGAGTCACAGCAGGGTTGGTGACATTTGATGTTAACCCTTCAGGAGGACAGGGATGACTGCAGGGGTCCCTTCATCTCTCTATGGCCTGATGCCTTCACTCACTTACTCACTGATTCACTCACCTGCTCACTCATTCATTCATTCAGGCTCCCAGGAGCATTTACTTAGCACTTTATAAGTCGTCGCTCGGTCATCTGGGAGATCTAAACCTGGTGGGTGAGGAACACACAGAAGAAGGTGAATCTGGTGCAGTGGGAGGTGCCAGCTGCAGGGACATGTGGGGGTTGGGGGAGCTCCGAGCAGGGCTTGTGTGAATCTGCCTGGGGAGGTCAGGCAAGCTTCACAGAGTGACACTGAACTGAGAAGGGGGAGGAGGAGTTTGTTGGGATGTCGTGGTGGGAAGGGCACACCAGACAGAGGGAACAGCATGTGCAGAGGCTCAGAGGCTGGGAAGCATTTGGCCTGTTCAAGAAAGAGCACATGGTCTGGAATGGCTGGAGGATTGGGTGCCTGTTTCAGGGGTGGAGCAGAAGTGAGAGATGAGGCTGGAGAGGCTGATGCCTGGGATCCCTTCTCCCTGTTTTCCCATAAAAGATGCCTACAGGACTTCTTTCCATGTGTGAGTTACAACATGGGCTTAGATAATGTCCCTGCTGTTCCCTCTGCCAGGAGCCCAGCTCCCTGCTCTGCAGGGGAAATTCTACTGATCTTCCAAGGCCCTGCCCTTATGAATTCCTGACCCCTTCCTCCTCCCAACCACCAGGTAACGTGACCCCCCCTCCTCAGGGTTCCCATAACCCTGATACACATCTCTGACTCATTCCCCAAAGGTAAACATTGTGTCTTAGTCCTTTTTTTTAATTTCCATAATCTACCACAGGGCTTGGCACATCACTGACATTCATACTTTTTTTGATTGAATAAGTAATTTCTACTTGAAACATGTGGCGTGATGGGCAGAACACAGCTCATGGTCATGAGAACTGGTTAGGGAGTCAGACAGACCCAAGGTCAAATCCAGACTCTGGCATTACCTCTCACACCTGAGTTTCTATGGTAAAATGGGGATAACAACCCATTTATCCATTCAGCAACTATCTATTGAATAACTACTATACACCTAGCTCTGTGCTAGACACGGGGCCACAGCAGAGATCAGCACAGCCCCGGCCCTCTCCTCAGGTAATCAACAGTCCAGCTGGGTCATGGCTCACAGATGTTAAATAGCCACTAACTGATATATGATTATAGGGTTTGATGAACTATGTAAAATAATTAATGACACAATGATCAGTGAGAGTCAGGGACCTCATTTGCATTGGGGGAGGGGTGGCTGGAGGCTGGTGGGCAGAAGTGGCAAGTTGCTAGAGCCAAGCCAGGTAGAGGGCTTGGGGGTGGGGGTGCTAAGGGGAGAGACCAATGAGCTTTAGGGGGCTTGGGTGCAGTGGGGCAAGATGCACTTATGGAACAGCCAGAGGCTAGCAAGGCCGGAGAGGGTCAGTGAGAGACAAGACAAGCAGTGAACTCAGGGAGGGGGGTGGAGGGAGGATCGTGGGGCATGGACAGAGCAGGGAGAGCTGTGTCCTAAGGCAAAGAGACCGTCTGTGACCCGAGCCTATCGCTAGTGCATTTACTCTGGGCCCTTGATTATCCGTGGCTGATGTGGCCCTACTGTTGCTGTGTGGCAGCTGTGGTGACTGTGGTGACTATACTGTGACCTCTGGACATGGCCATGCTGGCCTGGCTGCTGGGCAAGGAGGCAGCCGCTCAGGAAGGAGACCAGACATCTGCTCTAGGGAGAAGCACCCTCCCAGCTTCTGCCCTGTCCTCTCCCTTGCTGCCTCTTGGGGCCACTCTTACCCACCTATCACCAAGGAGGCACAGGGTAGTGGTTCAGGCTTTGAGCTCTGGAGCCAAGCAGACAAGAGTTCAAATCCCAGCTCTCACTGCTACGTGCTGTGTGACTTCAGGCAAGTCACTTGGCCTCTCTGAGTCTCATCTACCTTCTCTGTTAAACAAGTATATCTCACGAGGTTAAATGAGATAAAATATGTGAATGCCTAGTAACATGCCAGGTATACAGAAATCACTCAATAGTTGCTCACTATTGGTAGTGTGACTAGTATTCAATGCATGCCCAGCACCTGGGGCCTGGGGAGCATTTGATGCAGGTGGGCGGCTGACATCAGCTGGAACCATATTCTCTCTCCTGCCGGCCAAAGCTGACTTGGGCCTCAGCCTCTGTCCTGTTCTGTGCTCCAACCCTCCCTGCCAGGGCTCCCAGGGCTCTGCTCAGGGTTCCACCCCTGAGCTCCATCCTCCTGCCTAAAAAGCTCCTGAGATGCAGATCCTTCATCTGCACACCTGTGTCTCCCCTGAATCCCACCTCCCTGCAGCCTCCTAACTGACCGCTGAGCTGCCACGGGCAGGTGTCTGGGCCTTGGCCCTGCCCTGAGCGTCTCCTCCCCAGCCCACCACCACCCCATTCCCCTGCTGTCCCAGGTCCAGGCCGGCCCCATCCTGCTAGCAGAGCAGGGAGTGACATGGAGAAGGAAGGCATGTCCCAAGGGTAAGATGTGTCAATATCCGTGCCTTTCTGATCCCTGGCTCTGTACGATCTCAGAACAAAGATGTTAGTTGACAGGCCTCTGTGATCGCCCCAAACTTCAGAAAATTGGAATAAAACATAACCATATGGGTGTACTGCATGCAGATGGCTAAATGAGAAGACAAGAACTGATGGGAAAGTTCTCTGCCTCAGCCTTCTTGGCTCCCCCAGCTCTCACAGAGAGCAGCTTAGTGACGGTCTGCAGCTCCGAGGATGAGACGCAACTCCAGCCTAGCCAGACCCCTCCTCTCTCCAGCTTCAACTGCCCCACCACCCCAAATCTTTTCACCTCCGTCATGCAGGCCTTCAAAATGTCTGTGCTCCCTCCCACCTCAGGGCCTTTGCACATGCTCTTCCCTCCATCAGGAACACACTTTTCTTTTTGCCCAGTTAAGGCAACTAGCACGTTCCAAAGTAGGGGGTGACCCTGAAAGTGGGGTGAATTATAGGGTCTATTCCTGGCTGGTGGGGAACCAAGACTCCGGAATGGCCCTGCTCACTCCTGGCCGGCCTCCTCTGGGGGGGGGAGGACTTGCTTTCATAAGCTTCCTTGAACTTTCTTTAAATTATAGTTTCAGAGACCATCTTATCAATGTGTAACCTAAAAAATTTGTTCATAACATGTCCCTTTTGTGTAACATGCACAGTTATGGTGAGAGAGGCAGGGGGGCTGTTCCCCCCTCCTCCCTCCAGCTCCCCCTTGGCCTGCAGTCAAGCCCCCCTGGACACCCCATGAGTCTGTGAGATCAGATGTGACTCTGCCATCTGGTTCTGGGTGGATCTAGGAACATTGAGCAGGGTCTTGCTAAATTGCCCCCAGGCTCAGCTTCTGAGAAGTTCTTTCAAAGCCTCCTCTGTGGGGGAGTGGATGGTGCCAGTTTCCCTTGGAACACAGAGCTTATTTCACTCACCTGTGCCCCCGCTCAGGGCCAAGAACAGTGCCGGCGCTTAGTAAGAACTTAGAAAATCTCTGGTTGAATTGGACAGAACGTGAAACAGGAAGTGAACAAGCTTTCAAGGGGTGCATCAGAGCATGGAAAGCAACTGTTTGTAAATTAAAATCCTTTTCTTGGCCCCTGGAGAGTATAGAGCTTTCAAGAAGGCCTTTGACCAATACTTGGATAAAGTGCAGAATTTCTTTCAACTGTAAATAGTCCTGACTCAGGAAGCTGGATCCTTCCAACATCCACACGCACACACACACACACACATACACCTCTCTCACTATATATAATGAGTCGATCATAATTATTCATGGATTCCATATTTGAAATTTTGCCTGCTTGCTAAAATTTATTTGTAACCCCAAATCAATACTTAAGGTACTTTTGCTGTCATTCATGTACATGCACAAAGCAGGGAAAAACTTGAGTGACCCGATGCCAGCTGAGTCAAACAAAACAATGCTCTGCCATCTTGTTTCAGCTCTCGTTCTGTAAACTAGTGTCTTTTGCCCTATTTAGTGCCATGTTTTTTGCATCTTTGTGCTTTTTGTTGGTGATTTCGCTGTTTAAAACGGCCTCCAAGCACAGTGCTGAAGTGCAAGAGGGCTGTGATGTGCCTTACGGAGAAAATATGTGTGTGAGACAAGTTTCACTGAGGCATGGGTTTAGAGCGCTGTTGGCTGTGAACTCAATGTTAATGAATCAACAACATATATTAAATAAGTTGTAGCTAAACAGAAACACCCATAAATCAAGGTTATATATTGATCCATTTACTTTTGTAGAAACTGCCATACTTTTTTCCAGAGTGGCTGTATCATTTTTATATTCCCACCATCAATGTATGAGGTAATCCATTTCTCCACATCCTCACAAGCATTTGCTGTTTTGATTAATTTTCATTTTATTCCTTCTGATAGGCATGTAGTGATAGTTCACTGTGGTTTTAATTCACATTTCCCTAATGGCTAATGACATGGAACATCTTTTCGTGTGCTTATTTTCCATCTGTACGTCCTCTTCAGCGAAATGTCTCTCCACATTATGGAAATAAGCAAAGATCAACCAAATGATAAAAGCAAAGGCTAGCCCTAGATCCCAAAGGTTTTCTTCTATGTTTCTTTCTGGAACTTTTATAGTTTTATGTTTTACATTTAAGTCTGTGATCCACTTTGAGTTGATTTTGAGGTTTCAGTAAGATGTGGTTTACGGATGCCTATTGGTCCAGCAAAATTCGTTGAAAGGGCTATTTTTCCTCCATTGAATTACTTCTGCACCTTTGTTAAAAATCAGCTGGGCGTATATATTCACGGGTCTGTTTCTGGGTCTCTATTCTGTTCCACTGATGTCTGTGTCTATCTGTCCACCAATACCATGCTGTTGTGATTACTACAGGTATATAGAAAGCCTTAACATCAGGTAGAATGATTCCTCCCACTTTATTCTTTTAAAAAAAATGTTTTAGCTGTTCTATTCCCTATCCTTTTCCATATAAAGTTTAGAATAAGCTTGTCTATGTCTACAGAAGACTTTCCTGAGATTTTGATAGGAAATGCATTAAAACTATAGATCAATTTGGGGGATAATTGTCATCTTTGCTATGTGGAATCTTCCAGTCTGAACATTGTATGTCTTTTCATTTATTTAGGTCTTCTTTGGTTTCTGCCATCAGCATTTTGTAATTGTCAGGATCATACACAGGTTTTGTTGCATTGATACCTAAGAACTCAAATTTCTTTCGGGAAACTGTAAATTGCATTGTGTTTATAATTTTGGTTTCCACGTTTTTGTCACTAGTAGAGAGAAACGTGATTGAGTTTTGTGTGTTGATCTTGTATACTGTGACCTTGCTGAACTCACTTTCCAGTTACAGAATTTTTTTAATAGACTTTATTTTTTTTGAGATGTTTTAGGTTCACGGCAAAATTGAGCGGAAGGTATACAGATTTCCCTTACACCCCCTCCCCCCCATATTCATAGTCTCCCCATTATCAACATCCCCCACCAGAGTGGTACATGTTTTACAGTTGATGAACCTGCATAGACACATCATTATCACCCAGAGTCCATAGTTTACATTACTATTTACTCTTGGTCTTATACGTTCTATGAGTTTGGACAAATGTACAATGGCGTGTATGCACCATCATAGTATCACTGCTCTAAAACCCTCTGTGCTCCACCTGTTCATCCCTCCCTCCTCTCTAAACCCTGGAAACCGCTGATCTTTTTACTGTCTCCACACTTTTGCCTTTCCAAAATGTCATATAGTTGGATTCATATAGTGTGTAGCCTTTCGCATTGACTTCTTTCACTCAGTAATATGCCTTCAAGTTTCCTCCATGACTTTTCATGGCTTGACAGCTCATTTCTTTTTAGTGCTGAATGGTGATACCACAGTTTGTCCAGTCATTCATGGAAGGACATCTCAGTTGCTTTCAAGTTTTGGCAAAGATGGATAAAGCTTCTATAAACATCCGCGTGTAGGTTTTTATGCGGATGTAAGATTTTTAACTACTTTGGGTAAATACCAAGGAGTGCAATTGTTGGATAGTACAGTAAGAGTATGTTTTCTTTCGTAAGATACTGCCAAACTGTCTTCGAAAGTGGCTGTGCCAGTTTGCATTGCCACAAGCAGTGAATGAGAGTCACTGTTGACCTACATTCTCACCAGCATTTGTTGTTGTCAGTGTTTTGGATTTTGTCCATTCTAAAAGGTGTGCAGTGGTACCTCACTGTTGATTTAATTTCCCTGATGACATATAGTGTGGAGCATATTTTCTTATACTTGTTTTGCATTTGTATATTTTCTTTGGTGAGGTGTCTGTTAAGGTCTCTGGCCCATTTTTTAAATTGGGTTGTTTGTTTTCTTATTGTTGAGTTTTAAGCATTCTTTGTATGTTTTGGATAACAATACTTTATCAGGTGTGTCTTTTGCAATTTTCTCCAAGTCTGTAGCTTGTCTTTTCATTCTCTTGACAGTGTCTCTTGTAGAGCAGAGATTTTAAATTTTTAATGAAGACTGGCTTATCAGTTCTTTCTTTCATGAATTTTGTCTTTGGTGTTATATCTAAAAAGTCATCACCAAACAGAAGGTCATCTAAATTTTCACCTATGTTGTATCCTAGGAATTTTATAGTTATGCATTTTACACTTAGGTCTGTGATTCATTTTGAGATTATTTTTATGAAAGGTGGAAAATCTGTGTCTAGATTCATTTTTCACCTTTTTGTATGTGGATGTCTAGTTGTTCTGGCACAATTTATTGAAAAGACTGTCTTTCCTCATTGAAAGAAGTCTTTGCTTCTTTGCCAAAGATCAGTTGGCTGCATTTATGGGGGTATATTTCTGGGTTCTCTAGTCTCTTCCATTGATCTATTTGTCTATTCTTTCAGCAATAGCACATTGTCTTGATGACTGTAGCTTTATAGTATGTCTTAAAGTTGGGTAGCATCAATCCTCCAACTTTGTTGTTCTCCTTCAATATTGTGTTAGCTATTCTGGGTCTATTGACTCTTCATACAGGCTTTAGAATAAATTGGTTGATATCCACAAAATAACTTTTTGAGATTTTGATTAGTTTTACATTGAATCTATAGATCAAGTTGGGAAGAAGTGACATCTTAATAGTATTGAATCTTCCTATGCATGAACATGGAATAGCTCTCCATTTATTTAGTTCTTTGAATTCTTTAATCAGAGTTTTGGTTTTCCTCATACAGATCTTGTATATATTTTATTAGATTTATACCCAAGTATTTCCTTTTGGGGGTGTGAATGTAAATGGTACTGTGCTTTTTATTTCAAAGTCTATAAGTTCATTGTTGGTACATAGGAAAGTGATTGATTTTTACGTATTCATCTTGCATCTTGCAATCTTACTATACTGTAATCACTTCTTAGTTCCAGGAGGGTTTGTTTGTTTTTCTTTTGTTTGTTTTTGGTTTTTTGGTTTTTTATTTTTTATTTTTTTGTCAATTTGTTAGATTTTCTACATGGACAATCAGGTCATCTGTGAAATAAGACATTTTAATTTCTTCTTTCTAAATCCATATACCTTTTATTTCATTTTCTTGTCTTACTCCATTAGGTAAGACTACCGGTACAACGTTGAAAAGCAGTGGTGAGAGGAGACATTCTTGACTTCTCAGTGGAAAAGCCTCAAGTTTCTCACTGGTAAGTATGATGTTAACACTAGGTTTTTAAATAGATATTCTTTATCAAATTGAAGAATTTCCCCTCTATTCCTAGTTTACTGAGAGTTTTTATAATGAATGGGTGTTGCATTTTGTCAAATGATGTCTCTGCATCTATTGATATGATCATGTGAGTTTTCTTCTTTAGCCTGTTGATGTAATGGAGTACATTAATTGATTTTTGAATGGTGAAACATAAATTTTTAATTTATGCCTGGGTTAAATCCTACTTTGTTGTGGTGTATAATTCTTTTTACATATTGTTGGATTCTATTTCCATATATTTGGTTGAGGATTTTTGCATCTATGTTCATGAGAGATATTGGTGTGTAGTTTTCTTTTCTTGTGATGTCTTTGTCTACTTTTGGTATTAGGGTGATGCTGGCCTCATAGAATAGGTTTGGAAGTAGTCCATCTGCTTGTATTCTCTGAATGAGATTGTAGAGAATTGGCATAATTTTTTCCTTAAATGTTTGGTATACTTCACCGGGGAACTGTCTGGGCCTTGTGCTTTCTGTTTTGGAAGGTTATTAATTATTGATTCAATTTCTTTAATAGATATAGGCCTATTAAGATCATCTGTTTCTTCTTGTGTGAGCTTTGGCAGATTGTGTATTTCAAGGAGTTGGTCCATTTCTTCTAGGTTATCAAATTTGTGGGCATGGACTTGTTCATAGTATTTCTTTATTATCTTTTTTTCATGTCCATGGGATCTGTAGTGATGTCCCCTCTTTCATATCTCATATTACTAATTTGTGCCTTCTCTCTTTTTTTCTTTGTTAGCTTAGTTAGAAGTTTATTGATGTTATTGATCTTTTCAAAGAAACATCTTTTGGTTTTATTGATTTCTCTATTGATTTCCTGTCTTTAATTCCATTGATTCTGCTCTAATTTTAATTATTTGTTTCTTCTGTTTCCTTTGGGTTTTATTTGCTCTTCTTTTTCTAGTTTTTTAAGGTGGAAACTTTGATTTTAGATTTGTCTTCTTTTCTAATATACACATTCATTGCTATACATATCCCTCTAAGCAATACTTTCACTGTATCTAACAAACTTTGATAAGTTCTATTTTCATTTTTATTTAATTCAAAATATTGTTTAATTCCTCAAGCTTTCTCCTTTGACTCATGTGTTATTTAAAAGTATTTTGTTTAATCTTCAAGTATTTGGAGATTTTCCAGCTACATTTCTGCTTTTGGTTTGTAGTTTAACCCCACTGTGGCCTGAGAGCAGACGTTATATGATTTCTATTCTTTTAAATGCATGAAGGTATGTATTATGGCCCCAGATGTTGTCTATTTTGGTGAATGTTTCATGTGAGTTTGACAAAAATGTGTATTCTGCTGTTGTTGGATGAAGTAGTCTATAGATATGCATTATATCCAGTTGGTAGTATAGCTGAATTAAATTATGTCCTTACTGATTTTATGCCTGTTGCACATGTCCATTTTGACAGAGGAGTGTTGAAGTCTCCAATTATAACAGTGAATTCATCTACTTCTTGCAGTTCCATCATTTTTGGTTTCACATAACTTGATCCTCTGTTATGAGGCGCATACACATTAAGAATTGTTATGTCTTCTTGGAGAATTGACTCCTTCATATTATGCAATGTCTTCTTTTATCCCTGATACCTTTCCTTGAACTAAAGTCTGCTCTATCTAAAATTAATATAGCTATTCTGGTTTTTTTTTTTTTATTAATGCCAGCATGGTATATCTTTCTTCATCCCTTTACTTTTAATCTTTATATTTAAAAATAGGTTTCTTGTAGACAACAGCTATCAGTTAATTTTAAAATAGGAGAAGAATAGAGAAAATCAATGAAATGAAAAGCTGGTAACTTGGGAAAATCTAACAAATTAATAAAATTCTAGAAAGACTGACAAAGATAAACAGAGGACACAAACAATCAATTTCAGGAATGAAATGGGGATGTTATTACATATCTTACAGCCACTAGAATTATAGTAAGGTAATAATACAAACAACTTCATGCACATAAATTTACAATTAGAAGAAATTAACCAATTTTGTGAAAACCACAAACTATCAAAACTCAACCAAGATGAAACAGACAATCTGAATAGTCCTATAACAATTAAAGAAATTGAATTCATAACTTAAAAGCTCCCCCAAAAGAAAATCCCCAGGAATAGATGGTTTCACTTAAGAATTCTATCAAATAATTAAAGGATTAACACCAATTTCACACAATCATTTTGAGAAAATAGAATAGGAGAGAGGCACTTCATGACTCATTTTATGAGGCCAGAATTACCTTGATACCAAAACCACTCAAAGACAGTACAAAAATGAAAATTATAGACCAATATCATTCATGAGCTTAGATACAAAAATCCTCAACAAAGTATCAGAAAATTGAATCCAGTAATGTATAAAAACAGTTATAAACTTTGACCATGTAGATATATCCTAAGTGTGAAAGTCTAGCTCAATTTTAAAAAATCAATCAATGTAATCCACCATATCATCAGGCTAAAGAAGAAAAATTATATGATTGTATAAATTGATGGGCAAACATTTGATAAAGTTGAATGCCTATTCATGATAAAAAATATTCAGCACACTAGGAATACAGTGTGCTGAATTTCTTCAATGTAATAAAAGCGTCTACCAAACAACAACAAAAACAACAAACCCTACAGCTAACATTGTATTTGATGGTGAAGGACAATACTTTCACCTTAAGACTGGGAACAAGGCAAGGAGGTGTGGTCTCACCTTATTCAACATAGTACTGGAAGTTCTAGCCAGTGCAATAAGGCAAGAAAAATAAAGAAAAGCATACAAACAGATAAGGAAGGAATAAAACTGTCCCTACTTGTGGATGATATGATTGTCTACATACAAAACCCCAAGAAATCTAAAACAAACAAACAAACAAAACAAAGCAAAACAACATTAACAAAAAACTTGCAGAGACTTCCAATTTCCAATCCAACACGTAAGAAGCTGGAAGTCACGACTCTATCTTCATTGGCACAGGGCAAGGAGGCTAGAGTGACAGATAATCTTGCCTCACAAACCCACCTCATTCTGCCTTGTTACTGCCAGCTGGGAGTGGAAGCTCAGCTCTTCACTGAGCCCCACGGAAACAAGAAAATGTAGGGGAGACCAGAAAGCTGACTAACACCGCCTCACATTCCCTCACTCAACCTTGCTGCTGCCCAATGTGTCCATCTCTCCATTGTTCCCTGCTGAGACCAGAGTGTGGTGGCTGGTGAATGGAGTGCTGACTAACCCTGCTTCACATTACCTCATTCAATCATACTGATGCCAGGTAGAGGTGGAAGTTCTGCTCACCACTGGACGCTGCTGACACCACCAGAGGGGAAATCAGAGCACCGCCACCCACTTTTCAGGTGTGTGGGGAAAGTGGAAGATCATCTCCCTGTTTGCCCTGTTGATATCATAAGAGTGTGGGTTGTTTTCCCATTGACGTTCGGTTAGATCAGGTGGCATGGCCCCAAAATTTTCTTGTGTGTTAGACAACCCTTACCCCTGTTACTTGCCTAGGGAAAAATAGGATTTTTTCTTATAAATAAATCTTGGAATTTATTTTTTTGCCTATGCCTGTTCATTGTTCCAGGTTGGAGACACCTACAGAACTCTGTCTAGGGTATATGAGACGCAATAAGAGAACTCAAAGAACTCACCACCATGTTATTTCTAAAGTCTTGTGGTCCTGGTAAGTCTGCTTCCTTCTTGCCACCTTCCAGAGTGTTCCTTTGAGTTTTTGTTGAATTATGTCCAGAGATTTTAGTTGTCAGAGGGAATACCTGGGTGAAATGAGGCTACTCCATCTAGGCCAGAACCAGAGGTCTTGACATAAGCTTTAGATAGAATGAGTTTCAGACAGACATTGACGATCATTTCATATCCTCTTCTCTCTGTGCTGACATGTGCTCTTTCTACCAGAAGGTCACTCAGAATCTTGTAAGACTTTGTTTAAGAACAATATACATTATCTGTGTCAGTTTCAAAGCATGTCTGCAAATTCTTTGACACTCCTTCAACAGAAGGATAAGGTCTATGCCACTTCATCTTAAACCTAGAGTAAGCTTACTGTCTGGTCAATCAATAGAATACAAAAGTGACACTATGTGGCTTCCAGGCTAGGTCATAGAAGATAATAAAGCTTCCTCTTGGTTCTTAGGAACATTCATGCTAGAGCCTTGAGCTGCCGTATAAATATTCTGACTGCCCTGAGGCCTTTGTCATGAGCAAATTCAAGCTCATCCACCGAAAGAGACCGCATGGAGAAGTTTTGAGACAGCAAGAGGGGAAGAAAAAAAATGCCTCGCCAGTCCCCAGATGTTACTCTTCCACCCCCACTCCAGCTCTACCCACAATCTAATTGCAACTGCATGAAGAGGGAGCAGGGAGATAGTAGGTAGGAATAAGGTCGGCAAGGTGGTTGGGGTCAGGGTAGGGGCTCAGTTCCTGTAGGGCTGGGTGAGCCATTGTAAGGACCCTGGCTTCTTCCCTGACTGAAATGGAGTCACTGAAATGCTCTGAGTACATGATGGACGTGATATGACAAGTTAACTAGGATCACACAGGGCCTTTTATGAAGAGCTGACTCTTAGAGGAAAAAGGAAACAGGGAGGGCAGTTAAGAAGCTATTGCAATAATTCAAGACAGAGATGATGTGACCGGGATGGGGGACCAGGGAGGTAGCTGTGGAGTCGAGAAGTGGTCAAGTTCTGCAAACATTTTGAAAAGCAGCCAGCATGTTTGCTGATAGATGTGGTATGGGATGTGATAGGTCAAGCATGACTCCAGGTTTCTGGCCTGAGAAACTGTGAGAATGGAGTTGCCTTAACTGAGCTGAGGGAGACAGTGGGAGCAGCAGGTTGGGAAGTGAGGCAGGTGAAGAACAGGACGTCAGTCGGGATGTGTGAAGGACATTGGACACCTGTTGGGCTCCCAGGTGGAGATGTCGTATAGACAGTTGGATGTATAAGCCTGGCATTCAGGAAGAGGTCCAGGCTGAGATGTAAATTTGGGATCCACCAGTATATGAATGGCTTGTAATGAATATGAATCTGATGAGGTCCCCAGGAGAGTGAGAGAGGATAAGGAGAAGAGGACCAAAGATGGAGCCCAGGGACAGCACAAGCTTACAAGTCGAGGATCCAAGAAGAAACCAGCAAAGGAGATGGAGAAAGACAGCCAGGGAAGTAGGAGAAAAACCAGGAGAGGATGGGAGCAGAGGGGAGAGAGGGTTTCAAGGAGGAGGGAGTAATGGGCTGAGTAAGATGACAACTGAAAACTGATCACTGGATGTGACAGTGTGAGGTCATTGGTCACTTTCACAAGAGCAGTTTTGGCTGAAGAGGTGGGGATGAAATCCTGATATGAATGTGTTAAGAGAAAATTGGAGGAGAGAAGTAGGAAGTGATGAGTATAGATAACGCTTTCAAGAGGTTTGACCGTAAAGATAAAGCAAAGAAATGTGTTTGTAGCAGGAGAGGTGGTTTTTCTTTTTAATTTTATTGTGTGTTTTATTCTTTGTGGCTGTAGAAATAAATACTGGCATGTTTGCCCACTGATGGGAGTGATCCAATGGAGAGGGGAACTTTGCTAATGCAGAAGGAAGAAGAGAATTGCTGGGGTGATGTTCTTGAGCAGACAAGAAAGGATGGGATCTAATGCATAAATGGCTTTGGAAAGGGACATGTGAGTTTCAGACCTGTGATGAATTTTCCCAAGGGTCTCCCAACAAAGTTGCACATCCTTCCACATATTTATCTGTGCCAAACCAAGACAGATAGAGTATTTTTGCATCATGCTGCTTGTATTTTTCAAGAAACTTGTTTTCTTTGTTCAAAACTATGTCATAGAGATTCTCCTATGTTAGTACATAGAGACCAAACTCAATCTTTTTAATGACTGCTTAGTATTCAGTAGCATGGATGCATCATTATTTATTTAACCAATCTCCTGTTGATGAACCTTTATGTTATCTCCAATGTTTTATTTGCTATTGCAAATAATGCTGTAGATAACCTCCTTGCATAAATGCATATCCTGGAGCGTTTCAGAATCACTAACTGCTAGAAGTAAAATTATTGGACCAAAAGCTAAGTGCCTTTTGAATTGTGATAGATGCTGCTCAAGTGTCCTCCACAAAGACTACTGCAGAGAACATCCCACTAGCGGTGCAGGAGTGTGACAAGTCAATAGCAGGTTTGTTTAAAGTGGGTCTCAACTTTAAAGTGTTGCCAGAACCGTAAGTGATAAACCACTGACCCCTCCTCTCCAGGCTGTGAGAATGTGCCAACCCCAGCTGGTCTGGGGAGCTGGAGAGGCAGAGAATTGGGACGGTGAGAGAAGAGAGAGAGGACAACGTGGGGCAGGAGGGCAGACCTGGGGAGCTGCAGGGAGTCGGGCTCTAGCCTGATTCCTCAAGCCACTCCTGTGGGGTCCCGGGCAAGTGGCTTAGCCTCTCACTGCCTGATCACAACAAACGTGCTTGTGTGGATCCAGGGAGGTAGCAAATATGAAAATGAAATTGTAAATGTTGGGGCAGAGACTGCAGGCTGCCCACCGATAGTGACCCTCTTCTTTCCTCCTACCACGACCCCTACTTTGTCCGGGACAACAATTTCCCCTACTTATAAACATTACATTTCCCCTTCTGCAGGCTGTCATGTGAGGCAGCTCAGGCCAATGAGATGAGAGCAGAAGTTCCTGGGGGCATTCTGGGAAATTCCGTGGACAGCCTGCCGCTGATCCCAAAAGGCGCCCCGAGGCCCTGGTGAGCAACCGCAATGCGACCTCAGGGGCGCCCGAGTGCGTGGAGGACATCGAGGGGAGATAAAGGAGGAGACTGAGCCAATGGCATCTTGGAGCCGCTGGCCCTTCACCAGCCCCTTCCAGACACCTCGTTGGGTGAGAAAAGTAAGCCTCAGATTTGTCTACGCCTCTGGTTGGTCAGGTTCCCTTTACTCTCAGGAAGGCCGTCCCTGGAGTTTCCACTAATGCCGCATGAGAACTTTCTGCAGTCTGGTAGCCTCTCCGGGTCGTATTATTTTTTTTTTTTTGGTGGGGGATGGATCAAGCCATTTTATTGAAGGGCTTCGGGGGAGGGTAGAAAGGCTGGGAGGACAATGAGATATGACGTCCTTCTCCCAGCAACAGCCACTTGCTTCTCTGAGCTCCTGCTGTGTGCCAGGCACCATGCTGAGAGCTTCCTGTGACCCTCACATCCTTCCTGTGAAGGAGCGTTCAACAGCTGTACCTTATGGGTGGGAAAACTGAGGATCTGAGAGGTTAAGTCTCAGGCCCAGGGTCACCCACCTGTCCCTAAGGAGCCTTGAAGGGGACCCACATACATCCCACCCTCCCACTGCCCTTGTCTGCAGCGATGTGGTTTTCAGTAACCTCCAGGTATAACCCGTGCCTCAGTCCCCTTCCCAAATCCTGGCCATTGTTTACCTGGAATAAACCTGGAGCTCCCACTAAGTCACTGTTAGAGATGGTCCCCAGGCTGGTGCCCAGCAGCAGACAGAGACTCTGTGTGAAATCCAGCCCTGCTCCCCGATTGTGACTTACTTACCTGACAATAATTAGTTCATTATGTCTAAAGTGCATCTGACTCCTCTGGAGGCTTTGCAGTGATTACAAGGTGGTACATTATTAAAAATGATTTATGGAGGCTAAAAGTTTTGGACGAAGAGCTCAGTGACAAGATTGCTGGGCCACCATGAAAGAATTTGCCTGAAGTCACAGGTTGGATATGAACCAGGACCTGTGGCCGACTCCACCCCCAGCCCCCGACCACTGCCCTCACTGCCCCTCTGCTCCTGGGTGTCCATCTGTGCAGCTTTTAAGGCTCATGTCCTCAACCACCCTATGAGGGTGGGGCTGGTCAAATCACTGTCCCCCATCTACAGATGTGGAAACTGAGGCCCAGAGAGGGAAGGCAACTTGCCCAAAGTCACACAGCAGGGAGTTGGGGGATCCCCGTGTGCCTAACTCCTCCTCTAGGGCTGCCTTGCCTGCCCCCCACCGCCCTCCCCACAACAATCCTCAGAGGAAAGCACAGACTGAGGCCCCCTTCTCCCTGGGACGGGGGTGTCGTGGGCTCACAGAAAAGCCCCCATTTGTGGTCTCTCCTGTCCTGGTGGCCAAACCCCTCTTTCTAGGTCTGCACCACATCCCCCCTTATCGTCCCCCCACCGAGCCCCGGGGCTGTCACTTCCCTAATGTACCCGCTTTACTTATTACCTTCAAGGAAGACTTCATCCAGGAGGCAAACACAGAACACCTGCTTCTGATGATTGAAGGCATCCTGCTTCCCTCGGATGCAAAGGGAGCCCCTGCAGCCCCTGCAGTAACACACCATTAACCTCTGCCAGGGCTGGACAGCCCCCGACACCCCAACACGGTGCATCCCCTTGCCCGTGCCCGCAGGCGCTGGGCCCTGCGCAGTTCCTCACAGTGGCTAGTGCGCCGGCTCGGGACGCACTATGCTTTGCACCCCGCTCTGCCGCTCACTAGGTGTAAGATTTAAATCCAGTCACCTGACCTCTCTGAATCTACTCTCCTTACCTCTAAAGTGGGAATGTTACTTACCTTCTCCAGAACTCAGTTTTCCCCTCAAAAAAAATAGAGAAGTGAGTTCAATTGTTTGTAAGCTCAGCAAGGACCTGGACCTTTTGCTGCTGTATCCCTGGCACCTCAAAAGTGGTAGGACGACAAAATGTTTTTGTGAAGCCACCCACCTGCCTTCTTGCTCCCGTGCCCTCCCTTCACTGGGCGAGGTAGCAGACAGGGCTTGCTGAGCTGTGCGACAAAGGCCCATCTGGCCCTGAGGCCCAGGGGCAGGGATGTGGGGTTCAGCCAGAGGAGACTGGTGGGGCCCCTGCCATGTCCGCACGGCCAGTGTGATTCCAGCAACCCTGCGAGGGAGGGGCTGAAGCAGCCAGGGAACCTCACCTAACGGGGGTGGAGGCTGGTGAGAACTGGGGAAGGAAGGGGGGTGAGCTTGGAGTTAAGAGTCTGAATGGCTGGCAGGAAGGAACCAAGCAGGACCAGCCCCCTCAGCTGCTCAGTCACCCCTGGGACTGGGGACGACTCGAGGATGAGGGGAACGTGTGTGCTTCCTTTCCTCTGAGATCAGGGTGGGCCTGGACCACCTCCAGGTCTCCGCCTCCCCCAAGATGCCACAATTCTCCTTACTCCTCCTGGGGTCCCTTTCCCCTCACAGAGCCCTTGGGACAGCAGGGGAAGGGGCACGCCCCCCGAGGCCCCAGGGCCACACGTGGAGGGGCCAGCAAGGCCACCTGACTCCCAGTCCAGGGCCAGTGGTCTTCCACGCCCCCTGAAGGGTCAGATGGGAGGGTTCCCGCCTGCCGGCTCCCTCAGAAGGGGAGGGCAGTGAGCCTGTGCCTCGAGGGCCTGCACCTTCTCACCTCCTATCTGCACGTGGAGAAAATGAACTTGCAATGGGAGGCGCCCAGAATCCACTGTACAGATGAGGAAACTAGGTCTTGGAGAGGTGAAGTCATTTTCCCAGGATCCTACAGGCGGGCAGTGTCAGAGGTGGGATTCAAACCCAGGTCTTGGTAGCTGCAGAGGCTGAGCCCTTGGTGACAGAGCCTGGACCCTGGCGGTGGCCTGCACTCTCCTGGACCCAGAGAGCCCCGGCAGCGCCCAGCCCGCTCCCTACCCTGAACTGCGGGAGCAGCTCGGTCATTTCCCAAAGACTCCGCCTTTTCCCAACCCCAGGCCCCCACGTCTGAGCAAACCCTGTCCCTGTACTTCCTGACAGCCTACAAGACTGTGGCTGACGTGGGCCTGGGGCATGCCTGGGCTCCGTTAGGTGCCTCAGGGACCTAGCCCTGGGATGCTGGCCTTGCTCGTTCGTCTCATTGGCAGGTCTCTCCTGCTGCCTCAGAGCCCTCAGCTCCCCCAGGCTCCCCAGGAGAGCAGGAAGAGACAGGCTACGCCTCCCAGAACACAAAATGCCCAACTCCGCCAACAGGACAGCTGCCCAGAAGGCTGAGCCCATGCTGAGCAGAGCTGGAGGCTGGTGACCAACAGCGCAGACGCCCCAGCCAAGCCGTCTCTCCACCCGAGGGCAGGGTTGGGCTGAGTGGCGGTGACCCTGCAGATCCCGTGGCCTGGTGGCAGCAGGAGGACAGTTGTCTCCAAACCCCACCCTCCCTTGATTGACAACCCAGCCCCAGCCAAAGACAACCCAATTTGTTGCATCTTCCCATACTTAGAAAAGCAGTAGGACGCTATTACCGGGTTGGGCGGGGCCGGTCGGGGAGGGGTTTGTGGGTGAGCCCTGGGTCCCCCACCCGCTGAGGAGATGGATGAGGATGGGCTTCCTCTCACGGGGTCAGGCATAGACCTGACTAAGGTGCCAGCTATTCAACAGAAAAGAACGGTGGCATTTCTAAACCAATTTGTGGTGCACACTGTACAGTTCCTCAACCCCTTTTCTGCAGTTTGTGAGGAGAAGCTGGCAGACCTTTCTCTTCGTATCCAGCAAATTGAAACAACTCTCAATATTTTAGATGCAAAGTTGCCATCTATCCCAGGGCTAGATGATGTCATATTTGAAGTATCTCCTATAAGTGTCACTAGGATCACAAATGAAACACATTCTGAAACCACTGCAGAGCAATCACAGAACAGTTTACAGGACTCTGGGCCACAGGAAAGTGAAGTAACACCAGAAAATATCTTAACTGTAGCCAAGGACATAAGATATGCCAGATATCTCAAAATGGTTCAAGTGGGTGTTCCAGTGATGGTAATAAGAAACAAAATGATATCAGAAGGACTAGACCCAGATCTTCTCGAGAGGCCAGATGCCCCAGTGCCTGATGTAGAAGGTGAAAAAAATACAGAAGAAAGTTCAGACAGCGAATCTTCTTTTAGTGACTAAGCTTAATTTTGATAACAATTACATATACATGTGTTGGTGCACATTTACATTCTATAAGAAAGAGAGCCTGAACTTTAACTCTTAGTCATAAAAACATCAAATGGCTACATATCCACCACCAAGCTTCCTCTGTGAAAAAATAAATAAATAAAGCATTTATAATTAAAAAAAAAAAAAGAAAAGCACTAAAATCTTTAGCTGAGATATGTGTGCTTCGTGACTAGCATCAACCTTCTACCAAGATGTGTGTGTGAGTGCATGTACCCCTTCTCCAAAACCACATATATGCTCACCTCCCCCTGCCTCTTCCAAGCAGTTCCTCAGAGCTCTCTGAGAGACTGTGTCCCGGACTATAGTCCTCGGTAACTAGGTGTTCTCTTGCAATTGATCTTTCCATGAAGAGCATGCTTTGGAGACATGAAATAACCAGCAGAGAGCCTTAAATGAATTACACTTGTCGACTGAAATAAAAATGCACCGAGTGAGAGCAGGTGCCCACGGTGAGGGGAACTCACACCCCTCCCTGAATAGCTGGGCGAAGGGGGAGCACCAGCTCCAGATCAGAGGAGTCCCCACAGGTCTATGCCTGGTCCCTCGAGCTTGTGCCGACTCACAGTGGCAGAGCCTGCCTCTCCACAGGCAAGGCTGGCAAGAGTTCCTAGGTCTTCACTTCTCCTGCCTATGAGACCCATTCTGCCTAAGAGCCAAATTGAGGAGGGAGAGGGGCCAGAAGCAGACATTTTCCAGATGTCTGTACTTTGCAGGGGAAACAGACGCTGTCCATCTGGACCTGCTGATGTGAGATGCAACGTGGCCAGCGGGGAGGTCATGGCCCTTGGGCTCAGGCAGCCCCCACTGTGGATCCAGGCTCCTTCGAGCTCTGTGACCCTGGCCAGGCACTCAGCATCTCTGGGCCTCAGCTTCTTCACCTGACACGTGAGGCTAATAACAACTGCCTCTCAGGGACAGTTTTATTTTTAGAGTCAAATGAGTTCTCCAACATGATGGCCAAAACATGTGCCTCCATGTGTCCATTACTTCATAAATCAGTGACGAGGAAAATGCAGAGGGTCAGCTAGAGGTTTGGATAGTTGGAAATAAACATTTCTACTTTTCCCCTCTCTTACCTCACCTTGGACCAGCTGACCTGGCCCTTTATACAGAACCCTCCTCTGGCCCAGGCATCTCTTCCATGCTGTCTGCCAGACTTTCTCTGTGTCATTCCCCGTGACTCTGCCTCTGTCTCCAGACGCTTCCCACTCTTCCCTCTCCCTGCCTTTGGGACTGGACTTTCTCCAGTGCCCTGGGCTCATTTGCCCCACTCACATGGAAGACCATGGCGAGGTCATCTCTGCCTTGAAACCAGGCGTGTGCCAGACCCCAAGGGAAGCTGTGTGGGATATGGGTGTTGGGCTGCACATCAGGAAGGGCACCTCTGCTCCTCTGCCTCCCGCCTGCCTGGCCCTTCCCCAAAGCCCAAGTCCAGTTGGATGGACCAGGAGCTCAGCTCAGCTCACAGCAGGCACACCGTGTGCTGGGAACTTCAGTTCACTCAGAACTAAAGCTGGCCCTGGGGGTTCACAGCGGGTGTGCTCCTGGGCCGTACGGAAGCCAGGGTCTCTCCTAAACCCTGCGATCAGTGTGCCTTGTATGGTAGTGAAGAGAGAGCTTCTCCACACAGCTTTAATTGAGGAATTACAGGGTCCTGGAGGATGGAGTCGGGAGGCTTTGAAGACAGACCACCAGGAGGGTGAGGCTGGGGGTGGGAGTGGGGGGCTGGGAGAGGAAGCCTCCCCCAGGGTCACCCAACCTAGATCTCAGTCTCAGCTCTCCCTCCCACTCACTCATGACCTCCCTCCCACTCACTCATGACCTCCCTCCCACTCACTCATGACCTTAAGTTGGGAAAGCCCCTTAACTCCTCTGAGCCTCAGTTTCCCTGGGATTCTGTGAGGGTTGCATGAATATAATGCATGTGAAAGTCCCAACACAGCACTCGGCTTAGTAAAGATGGGCTGGAATCAAACCTCGTCCACTGTGATGAGGAGACCTGGGACCAGGACCCAGTGTCCTGTTGCCTGAACTCTGACCCTCCTGCCCTCCCTCCTGTTCTAGAGGCTAATCCCAGCGTCCCTCCCTTTGGACCCAACAATGAGTCATGTCACACACATGGTGCCTCCCTTGGCCATGTGGCCTTCACAGCATTCAAAGATGCCGGGATTCATCAGGGCACCGCTCCCCGGCATGACCGCAGCTCCACACCAGCTCCTTTCCCATCTCCCTCCCTCCCTCAAGATTCCACATCCTTGGGATAATAGCTGAGTGCATTTGCGGAGAGTTTCTAATGGCTGGTTGGGTCCCTCGAGGGCTAGTGCTCATTCCCTATAATGACATTCATCAGCCTGTCTGACATCAATACTGTTCTCAGGTTAATATGTTTAACTTAATGAGGCATTATTTGCAGTTAGAAAACTCCTGAAGAAGCGTGATTTCTCCTGATGAACTAAGCTGATGAATGGATTAATACCAGGCTTGAACAAGCTGACCAAGAAAATGAATCTAACCGGCTTTGTTTTCTTCTTTAGTGATGGGCTGTGCTTAAATTAATTCGCGTAAAACTGCCCATTTCTTAGGGGAAGAAACAGGAAGAAGACCCCACTTGGCTCTGTGATTCGTCCTCCATGTGCCTGTTGTTTCCCTCCCCCCGACCCCCAGCCCCAGCTCCAAAGAGAGAAAAGAGCAAGGACCAGGATGTGAAAGGAGGGAAGGAGAGGAGTGCCTGAAATTGTGCAGCAGGAGGGGCCAGAGAGTGAAAGGGGAGCTCTCACGTGGCTACAGAGGCCACAAGCACAGTGGACACAGCTGGAGCCAGCTGGCCCATCTCTGTCATTGCCAGCTTTGTGGGGTTCACTGCTGTAGCCCCAGTGTACAGCACCTAGTGGGCACTCAGTAGGTATTTGTCACATGATTGCAGTAGGTGCTCAACACAGATAGCTCTTACTGTAATTCAAGGGATCATGTGACCTCAAGAGGGAGCAGGTGCCCAGATACATCTGGTGGGTGAGCCAGATGACTCCTGACCCAAGGGTCAAGGATGACCCAAAGGTCAATTCCCTTTGACGATCTGACCCATCACTCTCCCCATGGGCACTTAGAGCCAGCCACGAAGTGCCAGCCAGCCAGGATGCACTTTCCTTCCTCCCAGGCTGAGGGCACCCAGGCCATGCCAGTTCACTGCCTGCCCCCCTCCTAAACCAGAAAACAGAGAGGGGCTTAGCACCCTCTCTGCACCCATTCTGCTTGCTCAGTGGCCAGAATTCACTCTGAGAGCAAGATCGTCCCTTTTTGTGGTGTCCCTAGGCAGGGGTGGGATGGGATCTACAGGCAAGCAGAGCTGTGGAATCAGAGAGACCAGTTGGGCAGCTTGGACATAATCCAGGCAGGAGGCAATGGTGGGAGAATAAATAAGCCTCCACGTTGCAGGGTTGCAGTGAATGTTTGTCCGAAGCCCCCAGCACCACTCCTGGCACATAGTAGGCCCTCAGGAGATGGTAGCTATTATTAGTAGTCCATGTCGGAAATGACAGAGCTGAAATATAATCTCTCAGCTGCCTAGCCTCGTGTGCCCTGGCCCAGGAGCTGTGTCCAGTCTCTTCAAGGAGATGAAAATGGCAAACTCAGGCTGCAAAGAGAATTTGCTGGTGATGAGTTGCAGAAAATTGGGTCTTTGCAGCAGTGGAGAAAGACCAGAGGATGGGATTAGATACGTGACAAACACCAAACTTTCACACGTTCCCCATGTGCTCACACGGCACAGACCCAGAACATTTTGAAGGAAGGTAACCTTTAAAGGCTATGTTCTCTTTCTCAATTTAAATGAAGTAAGTGTAGGCACTGAAGTGCATATATGGTGACTGAATCGTCCCAGGTCAAACCCTCTCCTCCTATAATATATCCTCCAGATGGGACTTTAGCGAGGTGTAATTACATCACGCATGCTCTGTTCACGGGACAAGTGATCACATGCATTTCTTTTGCCTTGAGGCTGATGGGCACCTTCCATCTGCAAATGTGGCTTTTAAGTATGTCTGTTCGGGGGAGGAGTTCTAAAAAGCAAAGACAGCCCCCCGGAGCAAATCAGCCTCTGGCTTTTCAAAGGCAGCAGCTTCTGTTTGCTGGTTTTGTTCTTGGTGAATGTTTCTGGCAGAGAATTCAGAAGTGAGGTCAGAGGTCACCTCAATCTGAGCAGAGGCCTGGGTGGGGCCTGGGTCCTCGCACAGCTGACCGAGTGATCTGGAACCTTTTGCTTCCACTCTCTGGGCTCAGTTTCCCCAATGCATAAAAGAGAGCCCTCAGGCCCGTTTGTGTCTGAGGATCCTTCTGAGTCGAACGTGACAATAAGTCCAAGTGAAGCTGGGATGGAGGACGGTAAACAGGCAGGGAGTGGAGAGGTGGTGGGACTGGTGACCCTGCTGACGGGCTACCGTTGAAAGTCCTGCCTTTACCACTTCAGTCCAGGACCAACTTCCAACCACCAGCCCCTGCGTTTCTTTGCCCAGGGGGTGTTCTTTGATCACCAAATCCTACCCCAGTACCCTGTGTGGCAGAACTTGCTTGTCCCAGCATTAATGCCCCAGCCCTGGGAAGAGCCTTCGACCTATGGCAACCAACGGCGAGGTAGCTGGGACCTCTGGTGACCAATGGCAAGGTAGCTGGGACCTATGGCGACCAATGGCGAGGTAGCTGGGACCTCTGGCGACCAATGGCGAGGTAGCTGGGACCTCTGGCGACCAATGGCAAGGTAGCTGGTGTGTAAATACGCAGCCAGCTGTTCTGATGGGGGGCACTTTCTTGTGCATGTGTGTGCAGCACTACCTCCTGGTTTGAACACAGGCTTTTTTGGAGGGCTTCCCTTCCCTGGCTCACTTCCCCTCCTCCCTCAAGTGTTTCTTTTCACCTCCCAACTTAATTGCAGTCATTGAAGCCTTAAGTTCTGCTAACACGGGACCCAAAATTAAGATGACAACTGAGAGAGAGAGAAGAGCACAGACAGATTCTAGGGTGGGCGCTCATCCCAATGGTGTGTTCAATTACTGGGAGCTCTTTGAGCTGTAGATTTACGATGTGTATGCTTTCCTCTGTGTGTGTTTTACATTTTACGATAATAATAATAATAACAGGGCCCTTTCTACTGAGATGCCATGAATATGCTGGGGGGACGGCGGTGGCAGGGACATCCAATACATAGAGTACAGTAATAAAGTAGTGAATTTTGTCAAATGATGTGTGGATGAATGAATTTATTAGAAAACACATGAACTGTTGAATAAATGAATGAACCAAAGAATCATGGAATACATGCATGAACGAAGCGATGAATGAATGAACACCATCAGGAGTGAGCGAATGAATGAACCTAGGAAAGAAAGGATGTAAGAAGAAATCCCTGGTGACTGCGTGAGGAGCTGGGTGCCCAAATGGACAATGGAAGGAAGGACGAGTGGATGAAAGGACACGCATGGGAGTAAAATGAATGAATAAAGTAACACATAAATGAGCATGTGAAGAAACCAGTTACAGACCAATAAATGAATGAAAAAAAACTGAAGAAGCGAGTGAATGAATGGACATAAAAGTCTAAGAAACAATAAGCAAATAATTATATAAATGTTTAAGTGCATAAATGATTTAATATGTTCTGGCTGCACATGAGGGGGAAGTAATTTGTACAGCAAAAAACTCTCAAGTCTGAGACAGCGTCTCCACTCAGACACCTGGGGCCAAGGTCTTAGAAAATCAGCATGTTCTCAGAGAAATGTCCAAAAGTGACTTCAGTTTGGATTTAATAGAAACATTTTTAAGCAAATATCTATGATGCAACGGACTGGGCCACTCCCCAGAATAAACCCTGGGTGAAGCAGGAAGAGCTAAATGGAATTGACTATATTGTTTTCACAATTAGGTCACAGATAATTACCTATTATGTAGCAAATCCCCAGCATGATTTTAATAATCACTATTTAAATAACACATTTTCACTGTCTTCCTTACAAATTAACCTCTGGAGTTGTAACTACTGTCGGCATGGGAAAGTTTGCTATGTGGCTTGGGAATGAGGAAGGGGGTTGGCATTGTCACCGTGATTGTCCCCTGAGACCCCGAGGCCAGGTGATTCTGGGGACAGAGCTCAGGTTTGGGGAGACCCAGGTCCAGGATGTCAGGCAAGTCCCTCCCCCAATCTGGGCCACCTCAGTCAGCTCCCCTGAGAAGTGAAGATGGTCTCCAAATGCCCAAATTCCCCGGGTTATCGGGAGCTCTCACTCCAGACCCAGGTCAGGGTCAGATTTAGTCAACCCCCACCTGTTTCCCCACAGCTCAGGCACATCCTCATCAAGGGGTAACGGGGTCTCCTCTGGACCTGCGTTTCTCCCCCACCAGACTGAGGGTGGGACCCATCTGGTCCTCAGCACGTGCTCAGCTCCCAGCACAGGGCCTGCACACAGTAGGTGCTCAGCGTACGCTGGGGGAGGAATGCATGGATCTTGCTGTGCAGTGTGGGTTTGAGAAGCCACTTCAGTCCCTTTCAGAACCACGAGGTGTGATGAGCAGGCGGCCTCTCACCACGTCCTCACGGAGCTTCTCACGGTGACCCCGTCACTGACGCTCTCCCAGGTGTCACTCCTTCCCTGGACTCCGCCTGCGTCTGCCCGTCTCGGCCCCTCCCCCACTCCCTGTGCGCTGCCTTTAGTACCTGGTGGGCCTGAAAGTATGGAAACTGGTGTAATTGTGCACAGAGTATCAACGGGCTCTGACGCGGGGCCGGGACTCTGCTCTGATCAAAGTGCATGAGGGTTAACGTGTCTCCGGGTCCCCGCACTGACCCTGACCGGCTGAAGTATTGATGAGAGGTCAGCATGTGGTCTGACCCCCCACAGGGATGGAGGGAGGGGAGACCTACCAAAGTTCTCCGTGAGTGCCTGGAGGAGCTGGATGGAGGATCCAGGTCCCTGACAATGACCTGGATGCCGCCCCTGCTGTCCAGCGTGTGGATTGACTGCTGTGTATTTGCACCTGGGATTCTGGAATTTCTTCCTGCTTCCAGACGTCTGCTTACCTAGAGTCCATCTCACTTAAACTGTCTCTTTCTGTCTAAGGTGTTGGAAACCGCAACTGACGAGGTCCTGCCTGCAGGTGTGATGGACAGTCCCTCATCCCCTTGTCTGTGTCTGACCCTCCTGACCATTTGGGTGACAGCCAACCCCTCCCCCAGTCAGCCCTGATGGAACTGGCCACGGGGGCAGGAGGAGAAGACCAGCGTAAGAGGGAGGCTGAGCTGATCACAAAGGCCTGAACTCCGTGGGGAGGAGTGCAGACTCCGTCCTATCAGGAACGAGGAGCAGGTGGGGAGAGCACAGCAGTGAGTTCCGTGCAGCTGAGCTGAGCGGCACCTTCATCCAGGGGATCAGGAACCTGGAGGGGATCCCTGGTCAGCCCAGGTAATCTGTGACCACAAGTTACCTTGGGGTATGTCACCTGTAGGACCCCCACCAGTTCCAGGACCTACCTGCCTCCCAGCTCAGCTGATGGTGTTGGGCACAGAGACCAAGTGACCATCCGGCCGGTCACCTCCATGGGCTCTGCCTGGCGGGGCTGTTCTGGCCGGACTCCTCCACGCCCCCTGCTCTCCCGCAGCAAGTCCAGCCTCACAGGGGCAGCCCTAGCAGGTGCCCTGGGAACTGGACCAAAGGATCCCTGCTCACCTTTCCAGGATGCCAAGGACACCCCCAGGCCGCCTCCGGGTGGGGGAACCACAGGTGGCTGGAGAAGCAGCTGAGAATCCTTTTATACTTGCTACATTCTTCAGTTTGTTCTTGATCGTCACAAATTGCCCTTGGAGACAGAGGAAGAAGTTATAAAAATGAAAGGAGAAATAGGCAGCAGTGACTCCCATGAAATGAGATCAAGTTTCCTTCTACACAATTGAACATGGACATTTAAAACATCCTTGTCACACAATGCAATGACTCCTGTTAGGGAAGATTATTTGATAATGAAAGGACTGGAGGTTTCTGGATATTTAAGGAGCAAAGAACCAGGGGCTTCAAAGTCAGACAGACCGAGATTTGAGTCTCAGCTCATCCACGTCCTCAAGCAGGTTTCACCACACTTTCCAAACCCCATCTTGTAACTTCTTAAGTGGGAGATGGTGCCTCTCTCTCAGGTATAAATGAAAGAACTTGGGTACAAGAGCACAGCACCTGAGACACTGCAAACGTTCAAACCATGGTTGTTGTTGTTATCGACTAAGTGAAGAATAAAGATAAAGCAGAGGTCGTCTTTGGAGAGATGCTTCCTTCCTTTGTCCCTTTGGAAATCTCCTTGTTGGGCTGCTTAGCTAATTTGATAATCTCTTATTCTTCTGATAAAATAAAGCTCGACTGCAGAAAGCTTTATCATCAAAGGAAGAAAGAAAAAAGAAGATACTCACACTGCAATGTCCATAAAAATCCATTTCTTACGCAAGGTCCCTGGTTGCAAAGAGGCGAAGGGCAGCCCCTTGCCCCTGCCTGTGTCCCCTGCACTGAGGACAGGTCGGGCAGAGTCTCGTTGTATCCCTACAACTGCTGCAGGGGGGCACCATCCTCCCATCCTGCAGATGAGGAAACCGAGGCTCAGAGAGGTGATGTCACTTCAAGGTCAAATGATGTCACCTTCCTACACACCTGCCAGGTGAGACCCAGCAGGAACCAAATTCCCTGCTCCATGGAGCCGGCGTTATGCTGGGGGTCACAGGCTATAGGGATGAAGTCGTAGTACGTGTCAAGTGGTGATCAGTGGGAAGGAGAAAAATCAAGCTCGACGTCAGACAGCCTTGTTTGTTCTAATGAAGCACCTGCCCATGTTCTGCAGCCTTGAGGCATCTCAGAGCTGCTTTCTGCTAGGGAGGCTTCTGGGTGTGAAGAACACTCTTATGGGAATAATGGGTGCATGGAGAAGGACCAAGGACCCTTCCTTCCTTCCTTCACTCATTCACTGACTCGCCCATCGCCCAGACCGGCCCTGGTGTAAGTCTGTGGAACCAGGCCCCCCAGGCCCCATCCTGGGGCTCACACTCCAGCTGGGGCCCTGATCCTATGAGTCAGATCAGACCAGGAGGTCGTGCCAACTCCGGCCTGTCTCAGCCCTGGGTCCCTTGTCTGTACGATGCAGGCGATAACAGCGCTTATTGACCTGTCACCCACCCGTGCTGGGAATGTGCTGAGGGTTCACGTGCTTCATCTCTGCCCAGCCTCACAACTGCCCTGTGCGCCCACAATGCACAAATTAGGAAACCGAGGCCCAGAGAGGTGACGTCAGCTGCACAGTCTGAGTCAACAAGTGGCTTCAGGGTCAGAGGACCCGAGTGTGTGTCCAGGCTCGGCCATTCCCCGAGCTGTGTGACCTCAGCAAGCCTCTCGCCCCCGAGCCTGTGTCCTCACCAGCAAAGCAGTGATGATTGTGGTACCTGCCTTATGGGGCTGTTGGGAGGGGAAGTGAGGTGGTGCTCAGGACACACATGGGACATGCCTGGCCCAGAGCAACTGTGATCACGGTGACAGCAACTCCCTGCCCTTGGGCTCACTGCACTGATCCTCCTGGCAGCCCTTAGATGGATATGCGATCATAACCCTTAACAAAACATGCCGTGGTCTCCAGTTTGCTGGTGAGGAAAACAAGACTCAGCAGAGTGGAGTCATTAACTAAAATCGCAAGATGACAGCTAGCAGAGTCGGATCCCTTCATCTTTCCTGTGCTTTCTATCTACCCCGATTTTCTCCTTTGCTTCTTCCTTTGTTTTCTTTTTGACTCATTTGCTTCTGTCCATTGTATAGATCAAATATCCTTCATTACCTTTCTGCTTCTATTGGTTGCAAAAGTCTGCACCCTATTTCTCTCCATTTATTAATTACCTTAAAATGAAATGTGCACTTATTTAGACTTAATACAGTTTAAAGCAAATCAACATCTCTGCCCTCCCTTTGAACAACACCAAGATCATCAAATACCTTAACTCTAATCTCCCATCTTAATGTTGGTTTTATCTAGTGCTATGATTCCATCTTCTTTTTCTACTTCTCCCAACTTAGTTCTTACTATTATTGTTGTTGGTTTTCCTCTTGTTTCATATAGGCAATAAGCAATTAGATTTATCCCAAGTACACAAATAGTTCTACATGCTTGTCCTGCTTTCATCCTATTCCTTCCTTTTAAGCTCAATGTCTTTCTTTCTGAAGTGATCTTTTATTCATTCTTTTAGTAAGATCTGGTAAATTATCTCAGTTTTTAATCTGAAATATCTTTTTTTCTTTATCAGTTTTTATTTAAATGTAAGATCATTACAAAGATATCTTATTACTCTTCTTGTTTTTAATTTTTATTTATTTATTTATGGCTGTGTTGGGTCTTCGTTTCTGTGCGAGGGCTTTCTCTAGCTGTGGCAAGCGGGGGCCACTTTTCATCGCGGTGCGCGGGCCTCTCACTATTGCGGCCTCTCTTGTTGCGGAGCACAGGCTCTAGACGCGCAGGCTCAGTAATTGTGGCTCACGGGCCTAGTTGCTCCGCGGCATGTGAGATCTTCCCAGACCAGGGCTCGAACCCGTGTCCCCTGCATTGGCAGGCAGATTCTCAACCACTGCACCACCAGGGAAGCCCTCTTTATCAGTTTTGAGTGATGGTTTACCTAGAACTAAAATTCTCCTTTGGTAGTTAGTTATTCCACTTGGCACCAAAAATAGTATTCCAGTGTTTTCTGGTCTCTATTGTCACAGTGGAGTAGTCAGATGTCTATCTGTCTTTCTCAACTGATCTTTTCTTTCTCTCGTTGCCTTTTATAAAATATAAACTTGTTTTTAATGTATATCCAGGGGTCCCTCATGCTCCCTTCCATTCACTACCATTCCACCAGTTCTAACCAGTTCTAGCATTATAGATTAGTTGTTTCTGTTTCAGAACTTTTTATAAATGGAATTATACAGTATGTTCTCATTTGTGTCTGTTTTTTTCTTTCTTCTCAGCATTATGTTTGTAGTTGTAGTTTATCAATTCCCGTTGATGTAGATACAGGTATAGATATAGGTATCAGTAGATCAAGAAGTAGATCTAGGTCTAGATATAAACATAGATTTTTTTCAAGGCCTTCTTAGGATTCATAGGGCTTCTTGAATCTGAAAATCATCTTTCCATAAATTCTGGGTTCTTATTGATTTGATTATTTCCTGTTTCATTCCTTGTTTTCTTGTATTCTAGAACCCTATTTCATGTATGATGAATCATATTATTCCAGTCTAATATCTCTTAATCTCACTTTTATATTTTCCACAAATTTACTTTTCTGATCTATATTCTGGATAATTTCCTTTTGTCTACATTCCTGTTTACTTATTTTCTTCCTAGCTTTGCCTCATCTGCTACTTTATTCATTCATTGAGCTTTTATTTCAAAGGTTATATATTTCATTTTTAGGGAAATATTTTCTTTTCCAATATGCCTGCTCCTTTTTTCATAGTATTTGGTTCCATTCTTATGGTTTTTTAAAGACTTAATTTTTTAAGACCAGTTTTAGGTTCACAGCAAAAGTGAGAGGAAAGTAAAGATATTTCCCATATCCCCTCTGCTCCACCCCCCACACGTGTAGCCTCCTTTGTTGTCAATGCCCACCTCCTAGAGTGGTACCTTTGATGAACCTACAGTGACAAATAATAAACATCAAATTCCATAGTTTACATTAGGGTTCTTAGTGTTGTACATTCTATGGGTTTGGACAAACGTATAATCACAGGTATTCACTATTATAATAGCACACAAATATTTTCATTGCCCCCAAAGTCCTCTGTGATCCACCTATTCATCCCTCCCCCAGAATGATTTTGATTCTTTCTTTTACGTCTTTATTTTAAACATACTTACCTTAGAGTTTCCCTTGGAATCGTTCTTTTATTTGAGGTTCTTTAGATTCTCTTCCTATTCTTTTTTGTCTGCTACTTCTCATGCATTACGTCCATTCTTAACTGGTCTTCGAATTTTGGTTTTTGAGCTCCTCTTCATTGGGGCCTTCTCTGTGGGAATCCTGTACAGCCTGAGTGAAGGGTGTGGCCCACTGAACTATTCTGGATTGGCTACTTCAGATGCTCCAGAAGTATCATCAGCCTGGCACCAGTTATGGATTAGTTCCTTGGCTTCTAAGTTCAGAAATCAAACTTATGGGGTAAATTAAAACCCTCAGCCCAAAGGAGGTGCAGGTCTATTTACAAATTCCCCAGAAAACCCTTTGTTGTTGCTCTACCCAGGGTCCAGACAGAGACAGACACGCTTCCCTGCAATGGAATTTCCTCCTAATGGATTTTTTTTCTAATACACTCTTTCACTGAGGGTATAGCTCTTCAAATGTCCCAGCTCTATATGGGGACCAAATATCCAAATTCTGGGCTCCCGTGGGCACGAGGCCTCGTTTGCCCTGTGAGAATGTTATGCCTGAGCCCTCAAGTTACCAAGACTTACAGTCTCACTCCCACCCCCAGCATGGCAGCTGCTACCCCAGTTCTTACACTTGCCACCCTGGTTGTCGGTTCCTCTCCACTCCCTAGGGATGTCCCTGTCCTTTTTGCTATATTTGATCAAATGTTTCTAGGGTTCATAGAGGGAAGGTTTTCAGGGGAAGGAGTTAGAAGCCAGTCTCTGAGATGGGTCTGTCCCCTGCCCCACCCACCCTGGGCCCATCTGGACTGAGTCTGAGGATCCCGTGTGGTATCAGTAGCAGGGGTCCAGGAGGCAGGTGGGTTTATAAATCAGGGCTCAGCAAATGGGGCTGAATGTAGACACAAATTTGGAGTACAGCAGATGTGTTCATTAACGTCTTTGGGAACATGCCAGTATCCACATGGATGTGTTTGTGTGTCTGTTCCTTTGCCTATGCACCTGGGCAGTGCCCAGAACTTCAGTATCTGAGGCCTGGATCAGTGACAAATATGAGTGCAAACTCACAGGGCACCACACCCTGCTGCCTTTAGGGAAGAAATGATCTGGATTCATATGAGCCCAACATGGAAAGGAGGTCGCCTGGGACTCTATCAATATCTGGGTCTCCGTTTGGGCTCTGGTGCTTTCTAGATGTGTTCATTTAGGTAAGTCAGTTCTCTTCCCTGAGCCCCAGCTGGAAAATAGAGATAATAAAGCCCACCTGGCAGGGTGTCCTGACAACTGCGACAACATGGGCAGGTGTGCCAAGCTGAGCACACGGTGATGCCCAGGACAAGCATCGGGAGCCTCTGCTCTGTGCTCGGTCAGGGCAGACAGATCTGGGTTCAAGGTGTCATCGAGAAGGAAATGTTTGAGTTGGTCCTCAGAACATTCATTCCACCAGGTGGGAAGTGAGGGAAGACTTTCTATGCAGAGAAACCAGTATATGCAAAGGCTGGAGATGGTATAGGTGTGGAATGTTCTGGGACAGTGGGTGGTTCTGTGCAGCTGGTGTGATGGGGGAGGGTGGGAGGGACTGTAAGTTCTGGGGACACCTAGACCCAGGGGATGGAAATGGGGACAAAAATGTTCCAACATGTCTTGTTTGGCCAGAGCTGGGTGTGGGTCAGAGAACTGGAGCTTTTGTGACAGCAGTCAGCAGAAAATGGACATGCCTGTCCTCAGAGGACTCAGACCTTCAAGACCCAGGAAGCAACTCCTAAGCCTACACTCAGCATCACAGGTCCCTTTCAATGTCCTTCATAAATGGATGTTGGAGGTCTGGACAGAGTCCCATAGGGATACAGCTCTGATTAAAGGAGCAGAGCCAACTGACCCATGGGTTGGAGGAAAGAAGTTTGCCTAGTATACCAATATACTGTTGATATTATTATAATATTATTTATATGATTAATTGATACTAATAGCAGTATTTTGTTGATATTATTATTAGTAATATTATTAATAATAATTAATACGCATTATAGTTAACACGCGTTGAGGGCTTACTTTGTGCCAGGCACTAAGCTAAGTGCTGTATGTGCGTGTGTGTGTGTGTGTGTGTGTGTGTGTGTGTGTAGTGTATATATCAGTTTATTTCATCCTCAAAAGCCCTCCTAAGGAGAGTACTAGTATTACCCTCGTTATACAGATGAGGAAACTGAGGCACAGAGCAGTTGAGTTCACTAGAGAAAGAGAGTTGGATGTAGGGTGGGGTGGCACAGACTTGGGGGGTCGGGCAGGTCAGAGCTCACATCCCCATCTGGCCCCTCACCTAGCTGTGTAGCCTTGAGCAAGTGACTCCACCTTTCTGAGCCTCAGTTTCCTCATCTGTCAAATGCAGGATGGGCTAGGACCCTGCAGCACCCAAGGTCTGGCAGGGGCTGCAGAGATGAGAGTCCCCCCCACAAAGCTGCAGTCGGTGCCAAGTCCCTGCTCTGGTTCCAGGCACCTTCAGGGCTGGGGACACCCAGAGGAGAGGGTAGTCCCTTAGTGAGAGAGTGGCTGCCTCAGCCACTTTCTGGGAATTGCCAGGAGTCTGTGGAGCCCAGAAATCCCAGGGGTATGAAATACTAATGTCACATCTGGGGTCCAAATCCCAGCTGGTAGGGAGCAGCAGATGCTCAGCGCTAATTCTGCCTCCATCCACCGAGGGGCTGAGCTCTGTACATGAGACCGGACTCCCCAGTGCAAGGATCGCTTTGATTACTTCGTAATGATAAACATGCTGAAATTATATTGTCAGCAGTTAATTATCACTTGTTAAACAAGTGTGTTCCCAGATTGCACGCTTAATTTTCATAACGGTTTGCAAAAATTCCTTTCTGTTATTTATGAGGGCTCTCCGAGAGGGACATTCATTGTTAGAAATGAAGCTGTTTTCAATGCAGATTTTAAAAATAAACAGGTTTCCTTGGCATCGAGTCAGGGCTCCTTGTATGAAACAGAAAACACTCTGTCTAGTTTAAGCAAAAGAAAAAGGGGGAAGGGGGAGGGGACTGGCTCCTGGGGGTCCTGCAGACCTTAATGAGCTTGGATCTGACTCAGGCCTGGAACAAGGACACCCGGCAGCCCTGTCCACGCCCTCTTCTTGTGGGTTTCATCTTCTCTCCTCTGCTCTTGTGTCTCATGCTTCCTTCTGCAGCCAGGTTTTCTCAGCTTCTTATTCAGCTGCAGACATGGCCCTCCTGCCTTTCTTGGACATCACACACCCTTGTATCTGAGCCCAGCAAAGTGATGGGTCAGACCCAGCTCACTGGTACCCTGGAAAAATCCTTAGCGTTGAAGATGCATGTTTGTCTCCAGGGCCAAGTCCTGCCTTGCACAGTTACTACGTGTCAAAGGTCATTATAGGAGCAGATAGTGACAGTGCCAGCTACACAAGGAAGTGTAGCTGCCATTGTTGTTTCTGGGGTGTGGTTGTTATGCCAATTACAGCAGCAGCAGCAGCAGTGACAATAATATACTGTCCCCTGAACAGAGTTGGAGCCCCCTGTACTGGGGAGACAGGCATGGATGACAACTGTCACTGGTCAGACCCTCACTGGGTGGCCAAGAGAACCGGAGCAGGTCCTGTGGGACCTCAGCCCTGAGCCATGAGCCCTGACTTCCTTGACTGTAAGAAGGGATTGCTGAAAGGATAAACTGAGGTCACCAGCACACAATAGTTGCTCAATAAATGCCCGTTTGCTTTCCTGCACAGTGTCTGGTAAATGCCCAGTGAATGGAGGGACTTTGGGACAAGTCCACAGGAAGCCAGCACAGAATACTAAATCATGCTTTTAAAGCTCCCTCTAGCGGCCGTGTGGAGAATGGGTGGTCGAAGGGGAGAGAGTGGAAGCAGCGGGACAAGGATGGAGGCTGCTGCAGGGGTGCAGGAGAGCAGTGATGGCGGCCTCGCTTGGATGTGGCGGAGAAGCAGTGGGTAGGGAAGAAATATTGATAGGATATTGGTATCAATGATATACTGATATTTGGGAGGTAGACGTGTTGGGAGACAAAATGTTTACAAATGCAGCCCGTGCCGCGTCAGCCCAGGGCAAGAGACGCCTTCTCGTAACCTGACCACCAGGGGGCGCCTCTTCCCTGCTCCCAAGAAGGCTCACCTGGCTGAGCTCCCCTGACACCAGCACCATCCCTCCAGCTGCCTGTGCACCTGCAGGAACGCTGCTTTGGGTCTCCCCGGGTGCAGTGGCTGCATCCTGGGATAAGGACACAGAGGTCTGGGGTCCCGGGTGGCTGGTGATGAAGAAGCCATTGGGGGTGGATGAGCCGACCTGAGAGGGGAGAACAGGGGGTGGAGAGCTGTCAGGGCGTGTCCTGGTCTCCTGAGGTCCGTGCAGCCCCAATACTGAGCAGCTCAGAGCTCAGAATGGGAAGGAGGGATGCAAATGGAATCTCACTGTGGATCCATTTCTCCCCAGGACTCAGCAAGACCCTCAGTGCTGGCAGTGGCGTGGTGAGGTCACCTCACACACTACTCAGCGTCCATGCTCTTTCTGGAAGGTCCCAGAAGAGCAGAGCCATGTTGGGAGTGCTCAGAGCCCAGCCCTGGATCCTGACAAGCCAGCTGGGAGCCCCGGCCCCAGCCCTCGGCATCTGTGTGACGCCGGGCGGTTCCTGAGCCAGGCCTGTGACCTCCTGTGAGAATAGGAGTGTCCCTAGAAGCCACTCCATAGAGCTGCTGTGACAAATAAGGGACAACATCTCATTGAGGACAGCGTCTTACACGGGGAGCAGAGCCAGCGCTCAGGGCGCTCACTTCCTCAGCAAATGTCCACCAGAGGCCACCTGGGGGGCCCTGTCTCGGCAACAGGGAGAAGCTCAGGTTCTAGAAAGAGGAGACACCCCAGCGTTAACGGAGAACGGCAGTGTGGAAGCCAACGGTAAGAGCCAGGAGTAAAAGGCAGCGGGGAGCGGGTGGACGGTGTTGGAGGTCACATTTGTAAACAGGGGGGTCAGGGAAGGCCTGTCAGAGCAGGTGACGCTGGGACAAAGACCTGAAGGAGGACGGAGAGGGAGCCGGGTAGACACGGGAAGAGGCTCCAGCCAGAGGGCAGGGCAAGGGCCAGGCCCTGAGGAGGAGCAGGCCCAGGGCTCCTGGTCCAGGAAGGAGGGAGGGAAGTGAGTGAGGGGGATGGGCTGGGGGGATGGGGCAGATGCAGGGCCCGGGGCCACTGTCAGCATGGACGGTGTCCCCGTGAGGCAGGAGCCCTGGGACGTGGAGCAGAGCAGGGGTCGCCCCGCCCCGAGTCTCACAGGGTCACCCGGCTCTGCCTGGAGAGTGACGAGAGAAGGGCCAGGGCAGAGGCAGGGACCAGGCCGGAGGCCACTGCACCGGTCCAGGCGTGATGGTGATGGACCACGGGGAGGGGCTGAGGAGCAGGAGGAGATCCCAGATGTGGGGCCACGTGAAGGCCGAGCTAACAGGAGCTGAGGACGTCACTCCATAAATATTAAGCATTAGTAGTTTTTTGAACTTCTCGCTACTTTACTGAGCATCTCCTTATAGGAGAAAGATTCAAGAATGAATTCTGTAGCAGTCTTATTTATGAGCTAAATAATCGGAATCATCCAAAATGTTTAAATGGGAGTTTAGTTAAATAAATTATGGGACATTAATTAAATGAACTACAGTTGACCCCCGAACAACGTGGTGGTTAATCCATGTATAACTTACAGTCTGGGCCTCCGTATCCTCGGTTCCTCAGCATCCACAGATTCAACCAACAATGGACCCTGTAGAACTGTAGTATTTACTATCAAAAATTATCCATGTAGGGGCTTCCTTGGTGGTGCAGTGGTTGAGAATCTGCCTGCCAATGCAGGGGACACGGGTTCGAGCCCTGGTCTGGGAAGATCCCACATGCCGCGGGGCAACTGGGCCCATGACCCACAACTACTAAGCCTGCGCGTCTGGAGCCTGTGCTCCGCAACAAGAGAAGCTGCAACAGTGAGAGGCCCGCGCACCGCGATGAAGAGTGGCCCCCGCTTGCCACAACTAGAGAAAGCCCTCGCGCAGAAACGAAGACCCAACACAGCCAATAAATAAATAAATAAATAAATAAATAAATAAATAGTGTTCCCTTAAAAAAAAAAAATGATCTATGTATAAGTGGACACACACAATTTAAACCAATGTTGTTCAAGGGTCAACTGTATTTCCAAAAATATACAATAAAATGGAAAACTGGTCAGATCAGAGTTACAGGTAAGAAAGACCCAAATCTATATGTGCCGCATGTGGAGGACACAGCTGGGGTTCATTGGCACCCAGTCCTCCTCTGCCCCACCCCCACCCCCCCAGGAGAACGGCACACCCCGTGGCTTTCACGTCAGGCCTGGCCGTGAGACTGGCTTTGGCCAAGTAGATATGAATAGAGGTGAATAGAAGTGGGGAGTATTGATTCCGGGAGGGAGCATTTCACACCCAGGGTTCAAATTCCCATCCCTTCTCCCGCCTAAAGTGGCCATGGAGGCACATGTGGGAATGCCAGCATCATAAGACCATGGTGCTTCCGTCAGTCTGAATCCCTGGGGGTCTGCGATGAGCAAAGCCCTCCCCACTGACCGCAGTGGACATGTGACACAAGCTTTGTTGTTTCAGGAGAGGGAGGAAGTTATCAGAGCACATCCCGGCTCATCCCAACAGTCTGTATCGTAAGTCCTAAGTTTTCATGTGTTGCTTCGACCTCCTTGACCTTCACAGGACCTCAAAGGCCCACCCAGAGTTCCCCTGCTCCTGCCAGATATGCCCCCACCAACAGAAAAGCCCCCCGATCCAGCTAGTTCCCCTATCAGCTGGAGCAGCCGTGCTCCATCAGGTCCTCGCCTAATAGGCTTCAGCTGCCAGCCAGAGTGGAGTTATTCGATCAAACCCATCGCATCCTCCCCGGGAACCAGGAGGCACCTCACCCTCTTGCTACTACAAAGCCTGCCTCCCACTGCCCCTGCTGGTCCACTCTGCCCCCAAGTGCAAGCCTAGCGTGGCCCACATGGCA
The DNA here is from genome assembly GCF_028021215.1 of Eschrichtius robustus. Lineage (NCBI taxonomy): Eukaryota > Metazoa > Chordata > Mammalia > Artiodactyla > Eschrichtiidae > Eschrichtius > Eschrichtius robustus. The sequence continues at coordinate 23,759,956 of NC_090826.1, read as the reverse complement.
GGCAGCATCCGCCTCCCCTAGGCTGCAAGTATATGTGACTAAGAAACTGCTGTCCCGTGCATCTGTCCGGGGACAGGTGTTGTGGGTTAAGCCATTTCATTCTGCTTAGGATGGAGGATCCTTCCCTCACTGATGGTGGGAATAGGAAGTGATCAGAACACAGTCACACCAACGGGAAATCACTTATGAAAATATGTACTTATATATAAATAGAAAAAGAATGAGGAAAAGCATCAGCTACTGTCTTTGGAGGTGAGATGCCAGTGCTTTACATACATTTTGCACATTCTCAGTGTTTTACAGTAAGTATGAGTTATACTAAAAGAAAACTCAATGTTATTATCAAGAGTGCTGGGTGCTGGCAAGGCCGTCCCCATCCCAGGCTGCATCTCAGGCTCTGGGCACACGGAGCATCTGTCCCACCCATTAGCCCTTTATTACAGATCATTTTGTTCTCTAATTGTCCTCCCTGCATAATTTAGCAGGTCATCTACTGTCTTGTTCTCAAACATTTAATTTAGTGTCTCTTGGCCTCAGTTTCTCATCTCTGAGTGCAGTGGTGGCAGAAAGGGAGATCTTTAGAGGCCCTCAATGCCAGCACTCCCCCAGGGCCTGGAATAATAACAACTGAGTCTGTGCCAGGCCTGGTGCTCAGCCCTTCATGTGCATGAGTTCACTTAATCGTCTAACAATCCTATGAAGGAGGCACTGTTGTTATCGCCCCGTTTTACAGATGAAGATACTGAAGAACAGAGAGGTTTAGAAACTCATCCAAGGTCACACAGCTCAGAAGTACCAGAGTTGGGCCTTGAACCACAGCAGTCTGCTCCCCAGTCCCTGCTTTTCCTGCTCTATTGAGTGTTGGCCTTTACTGTGCCGAGCACTTGATGCCCAATGTCAAGATGGGGGCCTTTGCCCCTGCAGGGGCCCAGGTGCCACAGGCAGCACTGCTCCAGAGGGACAGCGTCAGTTTGTGACTGTGGCTAGACCTGTCCGCCAGGTAGAGACTGTCGGGCACAGCTGGGGTGGCTGGCAGCCACCTCAGCTCCAGAAACTCACCGTAAGTCCTAAATCCTGTGGAAGTTTATGGCCCAGCATAATTGTTCTAATTACCAGTGTCATGGCTAATAACATTATGCGACAGCCATAAACTCAGAAAGTCTGAAGTGGGCCCTGGAGAAGGGAGCAGCTGAAGATGGTTTGAATGGGATTCGAAGGGAAGCAGGAGGGCTCAGGCTGGGGGGAATGGCTGTGTGTTCTGGGGACAGAGTGTCTTTTCATAGTTTCACTGAAAGCTACACTCACAGAAGATGAGAATCAGATCACGTTAAGCAAAGTTGGATAATGAAAGGTTAAAATCATTGGAGATTATCAATTCAGAGCTTAAGATAAATGTCACAATGATAATGTAAGGGATACAGAACAGGACAGTTTGATGGAACGCTTCTGGACCCTCTGGACATTAGCATCACAGGACATTAGAAACAGCATGGTGGAGATTGGTTCAAGAAACAAGAAAAATCTCAAATAAACAATTTAACCTTACACCTAAAGGAACCAGAGAAAGAAGAACAAACAAAACCCAAAGTTAGTAGAAGGAAAGAAATTGTAAAGATCAGAGCAGAAATAAATGAAATAGAAACTAAGAAAACAATAGCAAAGATCAATAAAACTAAAAGCTGGTTTTTGAGAAGATAAACAAAATTGATAAACCTTTAGCCAGACTCATCAAGAAAAACAGGGAAAGGACTCAAATCAATAAAATTAGAAATGAAAAAGGAGAAGTTACAATGGACACCACAGAAATACAAAGCATCCTAAGAGACTACTACAAGCAACTCTATGCCAATAAAATGGACAACCTGGAAGAAATGCACAAATTCTTAGAAAGGTATAACCTTCCAAGACTGAACCAGGAAGAAATAGAAAATAAGAACAGACCAATCACAAGTAATGAATTTGAAACTGTGATTACAAATCTTCCAACAAACAAAAGTCCAGGACCAGATGGCTTCACAGGTGAATTCTATCAAACATTTAGAGAAGAGCTAACACCCATCCTTCTCAAACTCTTCCAAAAAATTGCAGAGGAAGGAACACTCCCAAACTCATTCTATGAGGCCACCATCACCCTGATACCAAAACCAGACAAAGATACTACAAAAAAAGAAAATTACAGACCAATATCACTCATGAATATAGATGCAAAAATCCTTAACAAAATACTAGCAAACAGAGTCCAACAACACATTGAAAGGATCATACACCATGATCAAGTGGGATTTATCCTAGGGATGCAAGTATTCTTCCATATACGAAAATTAATCAATGTGATACACCACATTAACAAATTGAAGAATAAAAACCATATGATCATCTCAACAGATGCAGGAAAAGCTTTTGACAAAATTCAACACCCATTTATGATAAAAACTCTCCAGAAAGTGGGCCTAGAGGGAACCTACCTCAACATAATAAAGGCTATATACAACAAACACACAGCACACATCATTCTCAATGGTGAAAAACTGAAAGCATTTCCTCTAAGATCAGGAACAAGACAAGGATGTCCACTCTCACCACTATTATTCAACATAGTTTTGGAAGTCCTAGCCACAGCAATCAGAGAAGAAAAAGAAATAAAAGGAATACAAATTGGAAAAGAAGAAGTAAAACTGTCACTGTTTGCAGATGACATGATACTATACAGAGAGAATCCTAAAGATGCCACCAGAAAACTACTAGAGCTCATCAATGAATTTGGTAAAGTTTCAGGATATGAAATTAATGCACAGAAATCTCTTGCATTCCTATACACTAATGATGAAAAGTCTGAAAGAGAAATTAAGGAAACACACCCATTTACCATTGCAACAAAAAGAATAAACTACCTAGGAACAAACCTACCTAGGGAGACAAAAGACCTGTATGCAGAAAACTACAAGACACTGATGAAAGGAATTAAAGATGATACCAACAGATGGAGAAATATACCATGTTCTTGGATTGGAAGAATCAATATTGTGCAAATGACTATACTACCCAAAGCAATCTACAGATTCAATGCAATCCCTATCAAATTACCAGTGGCATTTTTTACGGAACTAGAACAAAAAAATCTTAAAATTTGTATGGAGACACAAAAGACCCCGAACAGCCAAAGCGGTCTTGAGGGAAAAAAACGGAGCTGGAGGAATCAGACTCCCTGACTTCAGACTATACTACAAAGCTACAGTAATCAAGACAATATGGTACTGGCACAAAAACAGAAACATAGATCAATGGAACAAGATAGAAAGCCCAGAGATAAACCCACGCACCTATGGTCAACTAATCGATGACAAAGGAGGCAAGGATATACAATGGAGAAAAGACAGCCTCTTCAATAAGTGGTGCTGGGAAAACTGGACAGCTACTTGTAAAAGAATGAAATTAGAACACTCCCTAACACCATACACAAAAATAAACTCAAAATGGATTAGAGACCTAAATGTAAGACTGGCCACTATAAAACTCTTAGAGGAAAACATAGGAAGAACACTCTTTGACATAAATCACAGCAAGATCTTTTTTGATCCACCTCCTAGAGTAATGGAAATAAAAACAAAAATAGACAAATGGGACCTAATGAAACTTCAAAGCTTGTGCACAGCAAAGGAAACCATAAACAAGATGAAAAGACAACCCTCAGAATGGGAGAAAATATTTGCAAACGAATCAACGGACAAAGGATTAATCTCCAAAATATATAAACAGCTCATGCAGCTCAATATTAAAGAAACAAACAACCCAATCCAAAAATGGGCAGAAGATCTAAATAGACATTTCTCCAAAGAAGACATACAGATGGCCAAGAAGCACATGAAAACATGCTCAACATCACTAATTATTAGAGAAATGCAAATCAAAACTACAATGAGGTATCACCTCACAACAGTTAGAATGGGCATCATCAGAAAATCTGCAAACAACAAATTCTGGAGAGGGTGTGGAGAAAAGAGAACACTCTTGCACTGTTGGTGGGAATGTAAATTGATACAGCCACTATGGAGAACAGTATGGAGGTTCCTTGGAAAAGTAAAAATAGAATTGCCATATGACCCAGCAATCCCACTATTGGGCATATACCCAGGGAAAACCATAATTCAAAAAGACACATGCACCCCAATGTTCATTGCAGCACTATTTGCAATAGCCAGGTCATGGAAGCAACCTAAGTGCCCATCAACAGATGAATGGGTAAAGAAGTTGTGGTACATATATACAATGGAATATTACTCAACCATAAAAAGGAACAAAATTGGGTCATTTGTAGAGATGTGGATGGACCTAGAGACTGTCATACAGAGTGAAGTAAGTCAGAAAGAGAAAAACAAATATCGTATATTAACGCATATATGTGGAATCTAGAAAAACGGTACAGATGAACTGGTTTGCAAGGCAGAAATAGAGACACAGATGCAGAGAACAAATGTATGGACACAAAGGGGGGAAAGAGAAGGGGAGGTGGTGGGATGAATTGGGAGATTGGGATTGACATATATACGCTGATATGTATGAAACAGATAACTGATAAGAACCTGCTGTATAAAAAATAAATAAAACAAAATTCAAAAAAAACAAAACAAGCATGGCAGCCTCTGGAGCACTAAGAGGAGGAAGCAGTGTGAGACGAGGGCTAGGGAAGAGACTCGGATTTACTCTCACCTCTGCTGCTTATTAGCTCTGGGACCACTTATTCACGGCGTCTAGAAAGCAAGGAGACTGGAGGCTTCCTTCATGGAGTCGGTGGGTCCTAAATGGTGTGATGGGTGAACAGTGCAGAGCACAACGCCGTGCACCTCGTTGTAACTGAGAGATGTGGCTGCAGATATAGATGGATGATGGATGATGGATGATAGACAGATGATGAGTAGATAGATAGATAGATGGATGATAGACATAAAGTCAGGGCTAGAAGGGCTCTTCTGAAACCTGCACACCTCTTACTTCTCATCGGAATCACCTGAGGCCTCTACAGCACCCTCAACGCGGGCCCCCACCAGCAGGGCCGGTCAGGTTTGTCCCTGCGCATCCTCAGCAGCAGCAATGGGCTTGGCTCAGAGTCAGGGCACAATGAATATTCTTGAATAGGTGAACCATCGCATAGACAATGAAGCTTAAGGGGCTGAGCCAGCGGCTGCTATGGCCTCGGATGAAGAGATGGGGGTTGAAATCCTCGCCCTAGGAGCCCGGGCGCCTCCATTTCACTACTGTGACGTCGGGGTGGGGCAGGGGTAGCGCCAGCCTCAGGGAAGACTGTGAATCCGCAGAGAGCTGCTCAGGCCTGGCACAGGGGGTCTGGGGGCACCTTCTGTTTTATATCCACCATCCACGTTCGTCTGCTGTTCAGCCAGGAACTCCCGCGTGGGGCGGGGTGCCGTGAGGCGAGGCCCAGACCTGGGGACCTGAGCGCTGGCATCAGCAAAAGGCGCTAGAACTTTTCTGGCAGGCATTAGGTAGCCTTTGGGTGTCTCTGCACGGGGCAGGGCCGGGAGACCTGAGCCTGCTGTTCGGGGCATCGGTTCCTGAGCCTCGGACCTCCCGTTACACAGGCAGCCGGCGGACCCCATCCCGGGCCCCTGAGACCATCTCGGGTCAACATTTGAGAACTCTCTCCAGTAAGACAGAGCTGTACCTCCGCCCTGCCCCTCACTCTTTTGGGACCCCAGCCCCCTAAAACAGGGGTCTCTGCCCAGAGCCGGGTGTTGGGGGTTTCACTGCCTCCCCCGCACTCCTCCCTGGGGCAGCCGGATTTCCCACCCTCCCTCTGGAGCCTGTGCACCAGGCCCGCCCGTCTGCCCCTCCCCCACCCCACCCTGCCTCTCCATCCTCACACATCTTGTCTGGCTCAGGCGCCCCAAGTGCCCAAGGCCTTCACGCGTGCTGTTCCCTCTGCCCCTTGGGATGGCCTCTGCCCCTGCCCTGAGTCCCCAGCTCACCCTCCAGACCCGCCTACAGCCGTGACCTCCAGAAGAAGCCACCCGAGCACCTGGCCTGGGTAGGTGCGGAACGTTCCCTTCAGCGTCACGATCCCATTTGCAATTTTGATGTGATTATGGGACCCTTTGGCCCCTGGCCCTGCACAAGAGCTTCCCAGCCCTGGGGCCCCGCACAGCTGGCAGAGAGCAGGGCTCCGGCATTGCACGCTGGTGAAGGAGTGAGTGAACGAAGGAGGACAGAGCTGAAGACTCACTCAGGGCCAGCTGGGACACACGGGCCCATGGGCCAGAGGGGACACGGCCCTTGGGGCCCCCAGGATGGAGGAAGGTGCTCTGATGGGGGGCAGCAGGGCAGACCAGGGTCACGGTCTGCAAGGATTCAGGTGGAGTCTGGACACAGCCTGCCCTCCTGCCCTGGCTGCCCCCCCCCCGCCCAGAGCCCCTGGGCACCGGACGCGGGCCTGGGCAGCCAGAGGCCTGAATACTCATAGAGCCTGGGGGCAGGAGTCCCAGGAGGGGCACAGGGAAGGAACTGGGAGTCCCCTGAGGCCTCACAGAAGGGCCCAGTTCAGGGCAGATCATGGTCTTTGAACCCAAAGCCCTGGGTTCGAATTATGACCCTGACCCTCCTGGATGCAGGGACTTCAGCAAGCCCCATCCCTCTCTGAGCTGTACTCTCCTCATGCATCAAGAGGACCACTGATTCCCCCCTGCACTCTGCAGATCAGGATGAAGGTTAAGAAAGCCATACCTGCGATGTGCTTTTTTAAAGGACAGAGTATCACTCAGCGCCCCAGAGCACCACACGCCTGCACCCTCTGAGCCTTCGACCATGCTGTGACTTCTGCCAGGCATACCCTTCCCCATCCTCTTGTCAGGAGCCCCTCCTCTTCCCTCCGGACTGAGGTTAGTGTCTCCATCTCTGTGACCACTTCCCCCACCTCCGGGCCTCCCAGCTGTGCCGCACGCTGGCTGTTCAAGCCAACAGCTGTTATTAAGCACCCAGTGCACGTCGGGCCTTCAGCGTAGGGATGCTCTGGCCCAGTCCCAGCTCCATCACTTCGAAACCATGGAGACGTGGGGCAAGTGCCTCAGCCCTCTGCTTCTGTTTACTTGTCTGTAAAACAGAGCGATGGTAACAGCATCCACCCCACAGCAGGGCTGAGGTGATGAAACAAAGTCATCTGCATCTACAGCCAAGTAAGTGCCCCATCAACGCAGCTCTGCGTATGTATATTCACCGGGACATTTTGGTTGCAAATGACAGCTCAGACTGAAGCAGAAGAAGGAACGTGTTAGCTCAACTCCCTGGGCAATGCAAGATTGCAGGACGGGGAGGGTATCAGATCTCCCACCCTCTCCTTCCCCTCCCCCCGCCCCCCTTCTTTCCAGGGCTGATTCTATGATTCTCTCCGTGAATCAGCCTCATTTCTCTCTTCTAAAGAGCAATGGGGTTAGGTGAGTAGGAAGCGAGAAGGACCCAGCCATCTCTCCATCTATTGAGCCCAAACGGAAGAGGAAGCAGCCTCTGTCTGCACCTAAGTATAAAATCCCAGGAAGAATTCTGTCTGGGCTTGACCCCCAAGATGCCACCTCTACCAATCACTGAGGTCCAGGGTGGGGACACCACAGTGAGTGGCTCCAGGGGAAGCGGCTGGAGTCGGGGGACAGTTCAACAGAAGAAAGGGGATTCGGGGTAGGAAGGAACAACAGACGCCCCCATATGTGGCCCCGCTCCTTCCAGCTCACAGAGGGGAGACAGCCAAGGCCCCCCACAGGGCTGGGCTGCAGTTTCATTTCACACTCGGTGCCCGAGCTTGCATCACAGTGCTGGCCAGGAGCCTCGTGTGTGGTTATTAAATGCGATGTGCTGTAGGTGTATAACTGTCAGAATGGTTTTGCATATTTTGATAAATCTATAAATATGGATTGTAATTATCCATCATTAACATATGCTTATGTTCTGCATAAGTGTACATTGTTTCCCCAAGGTTGCAAGTTGCCAATTCACGACCAAGAGACAGGGACCCTAGCCTGATGGTCATGTGTCCCCCATCACCCAGGACACGGAACGTGTCCATTCGTCATCCTGGGGACAAGGGGCAGCAGGGACGGTGGGCAGATCTCCCCACACCACAAGCAGGTCCTGGAGTCCTGGAGCTCCGGAAGGACAGAGAGCAGGGTCAGGAGAGAGGTCAGCCCCAGTCACCAGCCTGGACCAGGTGACAGTTGAGTGGGGAGGGGTTACCTGAGCACCTGCCTGTGGCTCCACCCAGGGCCCTGCAGGGGGTCAGAGCTGGAGCCCCGGCTGCCCTCACTCACCTGGGGTCACCCTTGAGCCTCAGTTTCCTTGGCTGTAAAATGGGGATGAAAGCAGCTCCCTCCTCGCAGGGTGGCTGTGAGGATTAAGGGAGCGAGTGCAAGTGAAGGGCACCCAGCAGACGCAGGAAGTGCTCACTTGTGTGAACTGATGCCCCTGCTGTTGTCACCCCAGGACTGTGACAGAGAAGGCACATGGGCCCATTTCACAAATGGGGCTAGTGGCTGCGATGGCTCCTGGCTGCTGACACCCCCTTGGGCCAGGCGCCTGCACAGCCGACCCCATGTCCCTTTCACAAGCGCCCTACATGGCAGGTGCTGTTCTGGCCCCCTCTCCACAGGGGGAGGCTGTGCCTCAGGTGGGTCAAGTACCTCCTTGATCACACAGCCTACAGGGAGCAGAGGCTCAGAGCAGAGCTTTCTGCCCCCAGGGACCAGGCTGGGCCACCACCCCAGACCCCACGTGACCCAGGACACTCAGTCAAGAGCATTGATGAGAAGGTGGCGGACATTCATGGCTGCCTGCCCAGCAGCCCACCCCTCCTTTCTTCACTTGCAGAGCCCTCAGTTTGTTCTGCAGCAACAGGTCTCCCCAGCCCAGGGGTGACACCAAGCCTGTTACCCCAACCCCATTCTCCAGAGATTGTTTCAGGGGTTGGAGTATGACCCAGAGCTGGTCACTGAGATGTAAAGGAAAATCTGCTGGTGGAGGGATTACTTCTGGGAAATAATTTTTCTGCTTTATTCCACGCCCTTCTTCTCAACTTGAATGTTATCGTGTGAGACATGATGTTTGGAGCTGTGGCAGCCATATTGCAACCATGAGACAATAAGCTAAGGAAAAAGGCAAGAATGGTCAATGATGATAACTAGGAAAAAGGAAAGACCTTGGTTTTTTGGCACCACTGAGTATCTACCAACTCCAGAACTACCTCCCTCCAGACATCTTTTTGTGCTCAATCATTTCACATCTCAATAACTTGAGCCACTGTTGTTGCATTTTCTGTTACTTGATACCCAACACATCCCAACTGATGGAAGCACCTACTGTGTGCCCAGCCCATGTCTCACATAACCTTCAACACACAGAGTCAGGGCTATTCGTCTACATCTCTGTTTCTCTCCCATATCAGACTCTGGACTTCTGAAGGTGAATGTTTACCTTGTTGCATCTGACCCCCAGAGCTCCACATGGGTCATAACCCCACAGTGAGCCCCGATTGCCATGAGCTGAGTAACATGGATGAATGAGGGAAGGGGTAAATTAAGGACTAAGTGAACGTAGTGGATGTGAAAGTGCTTTACAAATACAAAGTAAGGTTCTGGAAGTTACATGGAGATGAGTGGTGGAAGAAGGTACAGGGTGGAGAGCAGGGATTAGAGGAAAAGATTCTTCAGGGAAATGAGGCTGTGTCTTCTTCCCAGACGTCCCCCTGCCTCTCCATCCTGCTTACACAGACATCAGGTTGGAAACCCCACCTACCCCATGCGCAGTCACTCCCCTGGGCTGAGGGAGCCTTTGACAGCCAGCGCCTGCTTCCCCAAGCCGGAGAGACGGGCTTTGTGCTCTGTCATTTTCCCCAAAAAAATTGTTGCGAGCAACCAAATGGTTATCATTACTTCAGCGGCAATTCTTTGCTACATTATTTTGTATGAGATGGAGGACAGGCCACCGGGAGAGGAGGTGGCAGGAGAAGTGAGGAAAACCATTTAGGGTGAACAGGCTGTAAAATTTCAGCTCCGGGTTTTGCAGGGAAACTGAATTAAAGAATCAAATCAAATGAATTTTGCCATCAGAGCAAGAGATCTGTCTCCCCCGACATGCCTTACTTTGACAGTTGGCTTCAAGAAGTTTGATACAATTTATTTATCCAGCAAATAAGATCAAGGTATGAAATAAGACTCATTCTATCTGTTAAGCGCTTGACATAACTGTGGGTTATCCAGAGAGGGTTTTTTTGGCAAAACTGATGAGTCTTTTTTTGTTGTTCTTTTTCCCACTGATGCCTTGCATTCCTGGTGCCTGGAAAGGTCCAGTGAGGCAGTAATCAGCAAGTACGTGGTGGGTGAAGGTGTGGAGGCCAGAGCCCCAGCCCAGCACAGCCCTTACCCTCCTGCTTCCCTCAGAGTCAGGTAGAGGACCAGGAGGGGGAATAGTAAAAACATCTTTCCTCCTTTGAAAGCATCATTAAAGAGGTTACCAGAGTGGACATAGAAGATCCAGCATTAGCCAATTAACTCAGTTTCCTCATCCGTAAAAGACAATGGCCTTGATGCCATTTACCCCGTGGGGAGCTGCAGGTTCCATGAATCACAGATGCGAGACCTGTGCGCAGCCTGGCACACAGTAGGACCTCAAGAAGTAGTTTCCCCCCTTCCTGACCCACCTCGCAGACCCTTGGGAGAGGGCCTGGGCCCCCCTCCTAAGGCACAGTTTGCAGAAATGCCTCTGGGATATTCCCCATGGCAGCTCCCCTCCCCCACCCAAACACCGTCATTTTTCTGTGTCTTCAGAAATGACAAGAATGACACAGTGTCTCCATCTCTAAAAAGAGCCTGTCTGCACATGTCAGATCCCCTGCCTCCCACCAAGGGTGTGCATGGGCACACGTGTGTGATCGTGTGTATGCGTGTGCACACGTGTGTGCAGGGCCCCACGGGGGAGGACCCTACACCTCACATCCTTCAAGGCCTCCAATGTGATCTCCTGATGCTGTCTCTAAAGTAGGGCCATAGGGACAGGCGGAAAGAAGGCGAGGCCCCACTAACAGCCTCCAACATGTGTCCCAGCTCCCGTCCACTCTGCCTCTCATGTGGCAGGAATGTGCTTTTTCATAAATCCTGTGGTTGTCTGGTGAATCACACAATTACAATACATCATGTATTTATTGACAAAAGTGTTCATTTGTACTATGTAAATATTTGAGTTCTGTTCCAGTGTCTGTGACTCTGTCATAGCATTTCTTCATTTTTCAATCTTCTGGGAGCCTCCAAGCAGGGAAGAGGCCTGGGCTGCCCTGGGCTCTGAGAGGCTGGCGTGGGGTGGACACAGGCATGGGTGATGGTGCGTCACACAACAGGTGTGACCCCGCCCACATGTCGGGGCCTTATAAGTGTGCCTGGGGACACACTAGACCCAGGTGTGCAGGGTTTGGTCTTGTTACCTTCCTGTCTCATGGAAGGAAGAGAGGGAGGGAGGAAAGGAAGAAGCAAGGAGGTGGGTTAGTTTCTCAATGACTTTGATCAAAAAGTGCCAGAGACTTTCAAGGGGTTGATCTGTGATTTCCCAGGCATCTTGAGAGGGAAGTGGTGTTATCCCCATTTTACAGAGGAGGAAACTGAGGCCCAAAGAGGTCCAGCAACTTGCCCAAGGTCACATCATTGGTAAAGGATGGAGGTCAGCCCTGGGCCCCCTGAGCGTGAAGCCAGCTGCCCCCCACCTCCACTGTGGGCAGGAGAGTCGAAGGCTAAACAGCCGGACCAAGGAGGCAGACCGAGCTGGGCCAGGTCCCAGCACTTCCGATGGCTCGCTCTGTGACATGGGCAAGACGCTCAACCACCCTGGGCCTCAGGGTCTCCCTCATAGAGGGTATCTTTGCACCAACGCAGTCCTAGTGCTTTCACACATGTTCTCCTGTCACCCTCCCTGCTTTGCAACCCTGTGGGGTCTTGAGGAATAAGCGGGACCATCCACCTGCGACCCTCGAGCGTGCCAGGCGCTAGACACCAGCTGTCACCGGGATTGTGTCAAGCCTGGAACTGTGTCCTTTAGAGCAGGGCCCAGGTTTGGGGGTGGCCACAGGCCCTGGACCACTGCAGGAAGGCACCAGTGGGGAGGTTGTGGAGGAGACAGGCTGGGGACAGCTGGGGCCTGGAGGCCTCATTCTGTCCAGAGGCCAAAGTCACGGCCCTTTGTCCTGGAGGGAGGGCCTGCCACACACATGTGAGGTCTGCACCCCTCCCTCCAAGGGCAGGAGGAGTCACTGGTGTGAGTGCCATGAGGGCAGGGGCTTCGTCTATTTGTGTTAATCACTGTTTCCTTGGTGCCTACATGTTTGTAGGTGCTCAATGAGAGTTCGTTGAATGAATGAATGAATGAGTGAATGAAAGAATATCTTTCCTCTAGCAGTGTATGCCTATCACCCGAGCCTGGCATGCAATGGGCCCAACAGAGCTGTGAGTTGAATGGATGAATGGTTCATACAGGGGGTCCCTGGAGGTGGTCTTCAGTTTTGAGGATGACGGCGGGAAGCAGAAGTCAGAGCCATGGGCAGGGGGCAGGGAGCCCTGGACATGAGGGAGGGGTGAGTGGGTAACCCTGAGTGGCACTGGAGCAGGCCCTGCTGGCCAGGGGAACCCAGCTGATCTAAGGCCCAGGGGACAGATGCCCGTGATTTGTTCTTGCCCTGCCCGCTCGCACCTGGGCCACTTCCTCCTTCCCCTCCTGGCTTCTGGCCACAGGTCTGACACGGGACACAGGCCTGTCCACCTCCCATGCTGACCCTCAGAGACCCTCTCCTGCTGGAGAAGGGCCCTCTTCCTCCCCCGCTGCTTACCGGCTCTGACCCTCGGGGTCTGGGGGTGCAGGGTCAATGCTCCCCCTCAATGTGACCACCCCACTCTAACTCCTGCCGCGTGATGAATGGAGAGCAAGTGGTGGGGACGGGGAAGGCAGTCAGGTTTCACTGGGCTGCGCTCCACGCTGGATGGATTAAGCGGGCGCTTTAGCTGTCGGGAACTGTAATAAACCGATTCCACAGGGGCAGCCAGGGTGGAGCCAGTGCAGAGCCCTCAGCTGGAGGCTGTGGTGGGCCCTGCCCCCGAGCCCTTAAACCTGAAGCTCCTCCCACATCTGTGGTGGGCTCCAACCACGCCCAGCCCTGCCCATCGGTGCCCAGCTGTTCTGATGGCCTCTTAACTCTCAGACTCTTAAAGTCCTAAAGCAAGCTGAATCGAGCTCATTAAACCACAGGCATTTAACATCCATTGTCCCACCCCCTCAGGTTCCCCGAGTCACAGAGCCAGAGCCAGAGCACCTTAGACTCTCAAATTCCCACAATCAGAGCATTAGGGGGTCTGCAAACCACAGGAGGGGTGCATTTTAGACCCACAGACCCTGAGAAGCACAGACTCCGGGTATCACAGATGCTGGACCTGGGTGTGTGTTATACCCACTGGGGCTCATGGGAGGCCTGCCAGGAGCTTGGGGCCTGGCAGGGGAGCAGGGGAGGGGTGAGGGGTGAGCACCGATCCTGCCCAGGACCGGCCCAGCGTGATATACTCGGGACCACAGCCCTGAGCTGGGTCCAGAGGCCTGTGGTGACCTCACTGTCCATTGTATGGAGCCATGGTAGGTAGAAGTAAGTCAGGCCCATACCTGGCCAGGAAAGAGGTTGGTGCCTAAAAACAGGCAGTATCTAGGCTGGGGACACAGGACTTCAGAGGAAGGAGAGGGTTGGGGCATCCTGGAAGTCTTCCTGGAGGAGGTGTAATTGAATCTGGGCCCAGAGGGAAGGTGGGATTAGCCCCTGGGCTCATGGTGGAGAGAGTGGGTCAGTGGGTAGTTCCTGGCTGAGGACACAGCTTGTATGAAGGGTGAGGCGTGTTTGAGGAACAGCAAGTGTTCTGGGAACCAGCAGCTTGGAGAGTTGGGGAAGGAAATGGAGAGAAAGTAACAGGCAAAAAAGTAGTACTTTAGCAAATGGTCCTGACCTTCCTTTGCAACTTGGCAATGCTCCAAGCTGGGCAGACCCTGCCCTGGCTGTCCCCTAGCAGGAGGATGACTTTGGAGCTGGACGGTGACCCTAGCCCTGGCGCCTTCCCTGGTAAATTCAGCTTCAACATCATCCTGTCCTATGGTGGTGCCAGGTGGGGCCCCAGCGCCGCCCACCTCCCCACCTCGGCATCTCCAGGCCTATTAAACAGGAGAGTCACAGGCTGACACGTAGGCTTGTATGAGCTGCACCAAGTCTCCACCCAGCCTCAGGCACCACCACTCAGCCCTTGAATTCATCACCCCCTCTCCCCCAACACAGGGCCTTTGCACATGCTGCTCCCATGGCCTGGAACATACCTCCTCCTCATCTCCCCAGAGTTTCCCTTCCTCACCCCTCAGACCTCCTCAGGGAAGCCCTCTTCGACCTTTCTGCCAAGGTCAAACCCTGGCACAGGCTCCCGAGCCCTGGGAACCTCATCCTGGGCACACTGGTCACAGGGCAGGTTCCAGGTCATTTGGGGGCTGTCTGTGCCCCCACTGGGCTGTGAGCTCAGGGCTGGGGAGTGTCATTGTTTCGTTCACTGCTGTAGCCCTCGGAACAGGGCCTGGCACATCGTAGGTGCTCAGTAAATACTGGTGGGAGGAAGGCATGGAGGGAGAAGAATCGGTGGAGTTCGCCCTGTTCAGAGAAGGTGCCTGGAAAGCAAAACAGCAACACAGGATGAAAGGAGGGAGGACCAGGGGCCCCCGACCCACAGCTGAGAACTCAGGGTATGTCATTTCCAACCAGGAGCCCCTGAGGCCGAGTCAGGGGACAGAGGATAAGAGTCACTCTGGGAAGCCCCAGATGGAGGCCAGAGAGGCGGGAGGGCAAGGAGGGACATGGTCTTCCCAGAGGAACATGGTCTCCGCTCAAGGCTCCCATCTGTGGGAGGACCCGCCACTCTGACCACATCCCTCCCCTGCTCCCGAACCATCCATGGCTCCCAGCGCTGCCTGCTCAACCCACCTTCCCCGCCTCACCTCCCTCCATTTGTCCCCACAGGCCCTGGGCATGAGGTCCCCAGACCAACCCCCTGGTCCCTAATCCACCACACTCTTCAGCTCAAGCGTCACCTCTTCCAGGAGGCCTTCTCTGATTCCCTTTGCTGCTTGTCCCTCCTCCGTTCCCAGAAGACCCAGCTGATGTCCTTCCTACAGAGCTTGTTTCAGTCTCACCACTAGATCGTGAGCTATTGGAGGCTACAGGAGGTTTTATTCTTCTTGCCCTGATGCCTGGCACACAGCCTGGCACATAGTAGATGTCATAGTGGGCTGGATGGATGAATGAATGAGTGAATGAGTAAATGGATGGATGAATATTACTAGCCTCCATTAATTCAGGACCTGCTGTGTACCAGACACTATGCTGACATTTTACAAGCATCATTTCATTTACTCCTCCCTACAACCCCTTGTAGAGTGTACTGATACATGCCCATAGTACAGACGGGGAAACTGAGGCTCGGGGGGTTGGGTCACTCACCAAGGTCACACAGCAAGTAAGCTGAGGCAGTAGAACCTTCCTGCTCAACCCCATCCGATGCCTCAGTCTCCTGGCTGAGCTGAGCCCGCAGTTCATGGTCACATGCAAGACATCCTGGTCAATCTCTCCACTCACTGGGGACCCACGATGGCTGCTTTAGCTGAAAATCATGATCACGATCATCCAGCTTCAGTTCTAGAGCAACAAAGAAGGACCTGCCTTTTCCCAGCACGTGTGCAGACATGAGGGCGTCACTTAGGGACCCCTGCGTAAGTGACAGGTGCATCTACGAGACCCCAAGTCCTGCCCACGGAGACTCTGAATGCTCATCGTCAGCAGAGACCCCTGTCCTCTCCCCCGCCCCCCGAGGCTGGCAGCCTTTCCAGGCCCATGGGGACCTGGCAGCTTGTAGCTCCCTCTCCATTGCTCCAGGAACATCATCTATCTATCATGAAGACTGAGGCTATAATGTCAGGGTCATTTGTATATCTCCAACGAGCAGAAGCCACAGGGCTGTTCAGATCCCAGAGATTCTGGGGAGAGGGCGAAAATACTCAGATGAAAAGCAGAGGGGACACAGAGGAAACAGGATGTGCCAGGGAGATTAATCCACTGCTCAGACATGAAATAAATGCATTCAATTATGTTTTATTGCATTTCATTTGAATGTATACATTGTAGTTAGCTGCCTGCAAGCCTTGGATTACCCAGAAAGAAAGCACAATGAAAGATGAGAGAATAAAAACACACAAAAAAAATTCTCCTGAAATTGGAATCACTAAGACCAAGTAATTAAACCAGACATGAGACAAAAGCAGCCGCTTGGCACCGAGACCCTCTCAGCACTGACACCAGGTCCCCACAGCATACAGCCCGGAACCAGGTGCCCTTGGCTAGATCGTCCTGATCACCAGCATCAGGAAAAAACTCATGACAGAGTCAGAAGATCCAGGCTGTCTTGAACTGGCACCAACATGCTGTGTGACTATGGGTAGGTCACTGCCCCTCTCTGAGCCTTATTCCCCAGGGGAGAAATTAGATGCCTAAAGCAGATGCTCTTAAAGAATATGGGGAATACAGAGCAAGAAGGGATCCCATGGGATCCAGTGCAGGGAAAAAGAAACCCTAGAGACATCCCTGGGAGTTGTGATCTCCTCAGCAGAGCCCTTCAATGAACCTGTACCAGATGGCATCTGATGAATCAGGGCAGCCAGACTGGGCACAGTGTGGGAGGGAAGGATGGGTTTCTGGTGCCTCCCATCTCCCTTCCAGCAACTTCTGTCTCCCCACAGGAGTCCAACCCTTGTGCTCTGTCCCTCCACCATCAACACTGCACCCAGGAAAAACCCTGGAAATCCCAAAGGTGCCTGGTCCCCCAGGGCAGCATCTACTTTCTAAGAAATGGGCACTAAGGTTCTCAGGCATCAGAGGGAGAGGACTTCGGTGGAAGGAGACCTTCCAGATTCCTGGCCACTGATTCTGCCCACCCTTAAGGCCAGAAAATCGTGAGGAATGCAAGGAGCTCAGAAGGGGCCATTAGTGTAACATCCAGCTGCCGCATATGTGTGTGTGTGTGTGTGTGTGTGTGTGTGTGTGTGCGCGCGCGCGCGCGGCGCGCGCATGCGCAAGAGAGAGAAAATGTGTACGGGGGTGTGTGCAGGGGACCAGCACCTCAGCAACAGGGCACAGTGGTAGGCAGCCCAGCACACTCTTTTAACCCTGGCGTCAGAGATGAATCATCCTCAGCTGCCCAGAGCAGGAGCGAGGCTCCCAGGCAGGCTCTGGAGACACGGTTGTGAACCAGACATAGCCCTGGGCTGGAAGGTCCGGCAGCCGGGCCCCACCGTGTCCAGCCTCAGTAAAAACACACTGACGTCCCCTCGTGTATTCATTCAACCAATATTTAACTGAGCATCTACTGCATGCCAGGTTCTGTCCTGGGCGCCTGCAACAGCAACGGACAGAGCACAGACATCTCTTGTGAAGCTTTTATGTAAAGCCCTCTGCAAATGGCCAACAGTAGCCACCATTTATGGAGCACCTGCTGTGTGCCGGGCACGCTGCCCAGCACTTCGCACAGCCCATCTCTGAGTCAGGCACTGTCCCTGTCTCAGGGGAGGGAGAGCACGTGGTACCCACCCTCTGCCCAACCCGGCCTGGGTGTGGCCACCAGCCCAGCCTCTCCAGGTTCTGGCAAAAGCCACACATACTTTTCCCAAGAGGACCAATGGGGGCACAACAGAAGCCTACCTTATAGGAACTCCAAGGCTTTAGGGAGCACCCAGAGACTGTCTGCTGGTCTTCCCCATCCAGCCATCCTTGGGGAGGTATCATTCTCTCCAATTTACAGGTGAAGAAGCCGAGGCCTGATCACAGGATGGTCTGTAGCTGAGGCCTGAGTTCACGTTTCTCACAGGAGCCCATAGCTGCACACAGCCTGGGGTCCATCTCCTGCCCCGTTCATTGAAGCTTTGTGACCCTGAGCAAGTACGTTGCACCTGTTTCCCCATCTGTGAAGCAGCAGTAATAATAGTACCCACCTCACAGAGTGAGCAAACAAACTAGGAAACTGGCCTTTGTAAAGACCCAGCACAGGACCCAGCACACAGGAAGTGCCAGGGGCTCAGCCCGCGTCCCCCTCAAGGCCAGGGCTCTTTTAGTTTCCTTGGACTGCCCCCACCCCAGCAAGTGGGGGGTGCCACCTTCTCCTGGGCACACTCGTGACCCATGAGGCCCCCATCTTCCCTGACTGATGGCCCGGGGGACACAGGAGGGGGTGGGGCGATCCCAGGATCCTAATAAAGTCTCCTAATAATCACAATTTAAAACAACACATATTAGGGGACTTCGCTGGCGGTCCAGTGGTTAAGACTTTGTGCTTCCACTGCAGGGGGTATGGGTTCAATCCCAGGTCGGGGAACTAGGATCCCACATGGTGCATGGCATGGCCAAAAAAATAAAATAAATTTAAAACAACACATATTATTTGAAGTGAAGAAAAAAAAAACCACTATGCTTTAGAGAACCATGCTTCATCTAAAGGAAAAAGACAACAACATTAAAACATCATTTTTGTTTTTTTAAGTCATGTTTTCTTTGCATTCTCTCAATTCTAGTGGCAGTCAACTGCCGTGGCATGCACTTCAACAGAGGAAAGCATGAGTCTGAGAGATGGCAGTTCTGGATAGATACCAAGTCCAGCATGTGTTTGCCAGGAGAGAGGGTGTGGGAAGCAGAAAGGAGGGCAAGGTTCCTCCAGGGTCACCTGCTTCTGCCCTGGGGCTCTCAGCTCTGCACCTGTGTGTGCCTTAAGGGGCCACACAACACAGCGTCTAAGAGCTTGGACTTTGGCGGAACCCAAAAGGCCTGTGTTTTAGTCCCAACTCTGCCACTTATCAGCTGGGTGAGCTTGGGCATGAAACCCCACCTCTCTGAGCCTCAGTTTAATCACCTGTGAAATGAGCATCATACGAGTGCCCACCCCGCAGGCTCTTTGGGAGAATTAAAGGAGATAATGCCTGCAAAGCCCCGAGCCAGGGCCTGGCATGGAGTCAACACTCCAAACTCATTAGCTATTAATTCTGCACTTTTTTAAAGATTTTTTTTTCCATACTTCACTATTTCTAAAAAGTGGCATGTGTCTCACAATTGAAAAGTACATTGAAAGTGCTCATGTGTCTTTTTCGCTAGAAACTATTAGGAAATTGATGGTGGACTGCTAAATCCACAGTATCGAGAATGATAATGAAGAACTGCATTCCAGCAAAGGGCCCACAGGTGGGCACAGCCTTGCAAGAACAAGTTCTCCACGTTGCACTCTCTCTCACAAGGCAAACCCAGGTCCTCGGCCAGAGATGAATGGAGATTTGAGATATTCACTTTGTTCAGTCCTGGAAAAGAAAAGAGTTGTCTGCCCCCCCCTTTTATGGCCACAGGAAAACCCATGTGCCAGACTTTTGCGTCTAGCCAGGCTGGAGGAACTGGGTCTGGGCTTACCTTCCTGCTGGAAATAACTGACCAATCAACCAAACAAACAAAATATATGAAACCACAGTTTTCAAGACACTGAACTCCAGACAATGAGAGACAGTGATTCCTAAGAGACAGGAATGAATGAGGTGAGTCAGTGGTTGCTCCAGTGAAAACAATGAGAGAGTTTCAGGATACAGGGAGGCAGAACCCAGGAGCCAGTGGACACAACGAATTGAAGAGGTGATGAGCAGTGAATCCAGGGAGAACAAGAAAACCAGAGTTCACAGGACAGAGCTCTGTGGAGGAGGGAGCTACACAGAGAGAATGCTGGGAATCTGCAGAGGGTCCTCCTGGAGTATTCAGCTGAGTACTAACCAGTATATATGTGTGAAGGGAATACTTGTGTCTGAGGAAAGAACCATTCAAGAGGATTGGAGGGGACAATGCCCAGTGCTCATACTGGGCAGGAACAGTGCTATTCCCATATCCTGACTCACAGAGCATTGGGTAGAGTACTCAGAAGAATCTTGCCTAAGTAGTGGGAGAAATTAGCCCAAGGCTAAATGATGCTCTGGACTCACCTAATGATGCTTCAGAGCAGGACCCAAAAGGATCAAATCATTTCCAGGCAATTTAAGTGGGTCCCAAGAATATTTATAAGGATACAAAAATATCAACCATCCTACAAGGCAAAATTGAGAATGGTATCCAATTAAAGATTAGCAGACATACAGAGTAGAAATATATGACCCATAATGAGGAGAAAATCAATCAATTAAAAGCAAACCTGGAAAAATCTGAAAGAGAAATTAAGGAAACACTCCCATTTACCACTGCAACAAAAAGAATAAAATACCTAGGAATAAACCTACCTAAGGAGACAAAAGACCTGTATGCAGAAAACTATGACACTGATGAAAGAAATTAAAGATGATACAAACAGATGGAGAGATATACCATGTTTTTGGATTGGAAGATTCAACATTGTGAAAATGGCTATACTACCCAAAGCAATCTACAGATTCAATGCAATCCTTGTCAAACTACCACTGGCATTTTTCACAGAACTAGAACAAAAAATTTCACAATTTGTATGGAAACACAGAAGACCCCGAATAGCCAAAGCAATCTTGAGAACGAACAATGGAGCTGGAGGAATCAGGCTCCCTGACTTCAGACTATACTACAAAGCTACAATAATCAAGACAGTATGGTACTGGCACAAAAACAGAAATATAGATCAATGGAACAGGATAGAAAGCCCAGAGATAAACCTACGCACATATGGTCACCTTATCTTTGATAAAGGAGGCAAGGATATACAATGGAGAAAAGGCAGCCTCTTCAATAAGTGGTGCTGGGAAAACTGGACAGCTACATGTAAAAGAATGAAATTAGAATACTCCCTAACACCATACACAAAAATAAACTCAAAATGGATTAAAGACCTAAATGTAAGGCCAGACACTTTAAAACCCTTAGAGGAAAACATAGGCAGAACACTCTATGACATAAATCACAGCAAGATCCTTTTTGACCCACCTCCTGGAGAAATGGAAATAAAAACAAAAATAAACAAATGGGGCCTAATGAAACTTAAAAGCTTTTGCACAGCAAAGGAAGCTATAAACAAGATGAAAAGACAACCCTCAGAAAGGGAGAAAATATTTGCAAACAAAGCAACTGACAAAGGATTAATCTCCAAAATATACAAGCAGCTCATGCAGCTCAATATCAAAAAAACAAACAACCCAATCAAAAAATGGGCAGAAGATCTAAATAGACATTTCTCCAAAGAAGATATACAGATTGCCAACAAACACATGAAAGGATGCTCAACATCACTAATTATTAGAGAAATGCAAATCAAAATTACAATGAGGTATCACCTCACACCAGTCAGAATGGCCATCATCAAAACATCTACAAACAATAAATGCTGGAGAGGGTGTGGAGAAAAGGGAACCCTGTTGCACTGGTGGTGGGAATGTAAGCTGATACAGCCACTATGGAGAACAGCATGAAGGTTCCTTAAAAAACTAAAAATAGAACTACCATATGACCCAGCAGTCCCACTACTGGGAGTATGCCCTGAGAAAACCATAATTCAAAAAGAGTCATGTACCACAATGTTCATTGCAGCTCTGTTTACAATAGCCAGGACATGGAAGCAACCTAAGTGTCCATCGACAGATGAATGGATAAAGAAGATGTGGCACATATATACAATGGAATATTACTCAGCCATAAAAAGAAATGAAATTGAGTTATTTGTAGTGAGGTGGATGGACCTAGAGACTGTCATACAGAGTGCAGTAAGTCAGAAAGAGAAAAACAGATACCGTATGTTAACACATATATATATGGAATATAAAAATTTTAAAAAAGTTCTGAAGAACCTAGGGGCAGGGCAGGAATAAAGGCACAGACGTAGAGAATGGACTTGAGGACACAGGGAGCGGGAAGGGTAAGCTGGGACGGAGTGAGAGAGTGACACAGACATATATACACTACCAAATGTAAAATAGATAGCTAGTGGGAAGCAGCTGCATAGCACAGGGAGATCAGCTCAGTGCTTTGTGTCCACCTAGAGGGGTGGGATAGGGAGGGTGGGAGGGAGACGCAAGAGGGAAGAGAAATGGGGATATATGTATATGTATTCACTTTGCTATACAGGAGAAACTAACACACCATTGTAAAGCAATTATACTCCAATAAAGATGTTAAAAAAAAAAACAAAAAAAGAAAACCAACCCTGAACCAACAGAGATGTTAGAATTTGCAGACAAAGACATTAAAACTGTTGTTATCACTGTGTTCCCTATGTTCAAAATGCTATGTAGAAACATGGAAAATTTTAAAAAGAATTAGATCAAATTCTAGAGATGACAATTACAATGTCTGATGAAAAATATACCAGATGGGATTAAGAGTTTTGAAATTGCAGAAGAAAAAATTGATGAATGTGAAGTCATAACAATAGAAACTATCCAAAATAAAACACAGGGAAAAAAAAGAATTTTACAGAAATGAAAAGAGCATCCATGAGTTACAGGACAACTTCAAGCATGATGATATACATGTAATTCAAGTTCCTAAAGGAAAAAAAGAGAAAGGGAGTGGGAGTAGAAAAATATTTGAAGAAAAAAATGGCAGAAATTTTTCTAAATTTGATACCATCTCTAAACCGAGAGATCTAAGAATCTCAACAGATTCCAAACACAAGAAAACTATACCAAGGCATACCATAATCAATTTTCCTAAAGCCAGTGATAAAGAGAAGAGGTTAAAAGCCAACAGAGAAAAAAGAAGCCTTAAGTACAAAGGAACAAAGGTAACAATGACAGCAGATTTCTCTTCAGAAACAATGAAAGCAAGAAGACAGTGAGGCCACAGCCTTAAAGTATTGAAAGGAAAAAATAATCTCTGAACCTACAATTCTATAACCAGTGAAAACTGTCTTTCAAAATTAAAGTGAAATAAAAACTTTTTCAGACATGTAAAGATCTTCAATACAAGAAATATTAAAGGCAGCCCTTCAGGCAGAAGAAAAATGATACCAGATGAAAATATGGCTCTACACAAAGCCATAGAGTACCAGAGGACTTCCCTGGTGGCGCAGTGGTTAAGAATCCGCCTGCCAATGCAGGGGACATGGGTTTGAGCCCTGGTCCGGAAAGATCCCACATGCCTTGGAGCAACTAATCCCATGCACAACAACTACTGAGCCTGCGCTCTAGAGCCTGCAAGCCACAACTGCTGAGCCCACGTGCCACAACTACTGAAGCCTCGCATCTAGAGCGCTTGCTCTACAACACGAGAAGCCACCACAATAAAAAGCCCGTGCACCGCAACAAAGAGTAGCCCCCATTCGCTGCAAGCAGAGAAAGCCCACGCACAGCAGTGAAGACCCAGTACAGCCAAAAATTAATTAATTAATTAACTTAAAAAAAGAAAGAGTACCAGAAATGTGAATTTTTTCTTATTTTTAAAATTTCTTTAAAAATAATTGAGACACACTCACATACGCACACATGGTAAATCTATCATTCTAAATCCAGTGAAAAATGTCTTTGAAAACACAATACTATTTACTATAGCCCCAAGAAAAATGCAATACCAGGTATAAATCTAATAAAACATGTATGGTATCTGTATGCTGGAAACCACAAAACGCTGTTGAAAGAAATCCAAAAAAGACCTAAATAAATGAAAAGACATACCATGTTCATGACTCGGAAGAGTCAATAAGAGGTCTATGTATCCCCAAAGTTATCTATTGACTTAATACTATGGCAGTCAAAATTCAAGCAGAATTTTCTTGTATACATAGAGAAGTTGATTCTAAAATTTATCTGATAGGGCAAAGGAACTGGAATAGATAAACAATTTTTAAAAGAGAGAACAAAGTTGGAGGAATCACACACTTTAATTTTAAGATTTACTATAAAGCTACAGTAATCAAGACAATGTGGTACTTGGTAAAGAGACAGAAATATAAATCAGTAGAACAGAATAGATAGTCCAGAAATAGACTCCCACCAATACAATCATTTGATATTTGACAAAGACGCAAAAGTAATTCAATGGAGAAAGGATGTCTTTTTAACAAATTGTGCTATAACAATTGGTCATCCATAGGCATCTACTCCCCAAAAAAGAACCTTGACATAAACTTTATACCTTACCCAAGATTAACTCAAAATAAATATAGATCATAGGTAAATATAGAAAAAATAAAACAATAAAAATTTTAGGATAAAATATCCATGACCTGGATTTAGATGAAGAGTTCTTACAAATGACACCAAAAGCGTAATCCATAAAAGAAGAAAAATGATACCTTGGAGGTCATCAAAATTTAAAACTATTGTTCTGTGGAAACACACTATCAAAACAATGAAGAGACAAGCTACAGAGTGGGAGAAAATATTTGCAAACAACTTATTCAACAAAGGATTTATGTGCAGAACATAAAATGAACTCTCAAAACTCAAAAATAAGAAAACAATCCAATTAAAATAAAGGCAAAGATAGTGGCAGAGAGTTAGACATATAGATCAATGGAACAGAGCAGAGGACCCAGAAATAGATCCACAGAAATATGCCAACTGATTTTGGACAATCAAAAAAGCAACTATCACAATGTTCATTGCAGCACTATTTACAATAGCCAGGACATGGAAGCAACCTAAATGTCCATCAACAGACTAATGGACAAAGAAGATGTGGCACATATATACAATGGAATATTACTCAACCATAAAAAGAAACGAAATTGAGTTATTTGTAGTGAGGTGGATGGACCTAGAGTATGTCATACAGAGTGAAATAAGTCAGAAAGAGAAAAACAAATACCGTATGCTAACACATCTATATGGAATCTTAAAAAAAAAAAAGAAATGGTACTGATGAACCTAGTGGCAGGGCAGGAATAAAGACGTAGACATAAAGAATGGACCTGAGGACACGGGGGGAGGGGGAAGCTGGGAAGAAGTAAGAGTAGAATCGACATTTATACACTACCAAATGTAAAATAGTTAGCTAATGGGAAGCAGCAGCATAGCACAGGGAGATGAGCTCGGTGCTTTGCAAAGAACTAGAGGGGTGGGATAGGGAGGGTGGGAGGGAGGCTCAAGAGGGAGGGGATATGGGAACATATGTGTGCATGTGGCTGATTCACTTTGTTGTGTGACAGAGGCTAGTGCAGTGTTGTGAAGCACTTATACTCCAATAAAGATCTATTTTTTAAAAAAAGCAATTCAGTGGAGTAAAACAGCCCTTTCAACAAATGGTGCTGGAGCAGTTGAACTTCCACAGGCAAAAATAATACTTCATCCTAAGCCTCACACCTTATATAAACATTAACTCAACTTTGGATCATGGGCTTACATGTAAAATGTAGAACTATAAAGTTTTTAGAAAACAACGTAGGAGGAAATCTTTGAGATCTAGGGCTAGACAAAGAGTTCATAGACTTGAAACCAAAAGCACAATCTATAGAAGGAAAAATTGAGAAATTGGACTTCATCAAAATAAAAACTTTTGCCCTTCAAAATACTTCATTAAGAGGATGAAAAGAAAATCTACAGAGTAGGAGAAAATATTTGCAAACCACATATCCAACAAAGGACTAATGTCTGGAATATATAAAGAACTCTCAAAACTCAACAGCAAAAATATCCAACTAGAAAGTCGGCAAAAGATATATAGAGAGATTTTACCAAAGAGCATAGACAGTGGCAAATAAGCACATGGAAAGATGTTTGACATGATTAGCCATTAGATGTATACAAATTAAAACCACAGTGAGATACCAACACATAACCTATTAGAATGGCTAAAATAAAATACCAATTGCTAGCAAGGAAGCAGATCAACTAGAACTTTAGTACATGGCTGGTGGGAATGCAAAATAGTAGATTAACACTAAAAAATGGTTTGATAGGTACTTATAAAATTAATCATATATGTATTAGTTAGGATTCTCTAGAGAAACAAAACTAAAAGAATGTATATAGATATATAGAAAGAAATTTATTATGGGGGATTGTCTCATGCAATTACTGAGGCTGAGAAGGCCCACAATTTACTATCTCTAATCTGGAGGTCCAGGAAAGCCAGTAATGTAGTTCCAGGCCAAACCCAAAGGCCTGAGAGCCAGGGTATGAATGATATAGCTTCTAATCTAAGTCCAAAGGCCTGAAAACAAGGAATGCCAATGTCCAAGGGCAAGAACAAGAAATAGAGGCAAGGAACTGGAAAGGAAGAAGTAAAACTGTTTTTATTCATAGATGTCATGATTGCCAATGTAGAAATCTAATGAAATTTACAACAAAAGCTACTGGAATAAAGAAGTAAATTTAGAAAGGTTGCAAAATAAAAGATCTATATGTGAAAATCAATTGTGTTTCTATATAGTAGCAATGAAAATCAGAAATAAAAATTTTAAAACACTATTTACAATAGCATCAAAAATATGAAATACTTAGGGACAAATCTGACAAAAGCTGTGTTCAACTTGAACTCTGAAAACTCCAAAACATTATTGAGAGAAATTGAAGAGGAACTAAATAAATGGAGAGAAACTCCATATTCTTGGTTGGAAAATGTCAGTTCTCCCCAAACTGATGAATAGATTCAATGCAGTAACAAGCAAAATCCTAACAGTCTTTTTTTTACAGAAAACGGTAAATTGATTCTAAAAATCATATGGAAATGCAAAAGACCTAGAATGGCCAAAAAGAAGAGAAAAATTGTAGGACTAACACTACCTGACCTCAACATTTATTGTAAGGCTAGAGTAATTAAAATAGTGTGCTGCTGGTAAAGGTAGATAAATTGATCAGTGGAACAGAAGTCTAGAAATAGACCCATATATATATATATATATATATGACAACTGTTTTTGACAAAAGTGCAAAGGCAATTCAGCGGAAAGAGGATAGTCTTTTCAACAACTGGCTGTCCACGTGCAAAACAAAAATCTCAATTTATACCTCACACCATATACAAAAACTAGCTCAGTATTTATTATATATCTAAATTCAAGACCTAAATTCAAAACCTACATCTATAAAAAGTTCTACAAAAAACTTAAGAGAAAATATTTATCACCTTTATTTAGGCAAAGATTTCTTAGATATGACACCAACAGTGCACCCTTAAAAGACAAAATTAACAAATCAGACTTCATCAACATTTAAAAGGTCTGCTCTTCGAAAAAGAATAAAAAGACAAGCCACAACCAGAAGAAAATGGTTGCAAATTATATATTTAATAAAGGACTTGTATTCAAAATCTATAAAAATTCTGGAAAATTAATAATAAGAAAAACAAAAACTTAATTAAAAAAATGACCAAAGATTTGAACAGAAACGTCACTAAAAAAGAAAAATAAGGATGGCGACTAAGCAAATGAAAAAGTTTTCAATGCCATTAGACATCAGGGAAATGCACATTAAAACCATAATGGGTCACTACACACCCATTAGAATGACTAAAATTAAAAAGACTCACTATACCAAGTGCTGGCGAGGATGTGGAGCAACTGAAATCTACATGCTGATGCC
This sequence comes from Eschrichtius robustus, assembly GCF_028021215.1. Classification (NCBI taxonomy): domain Eukaryota; kingdom Metazoa; phylum Chordata; class Mammalia; order Artiodactyla; family Eschrichtiidae; genus Eschrichtius; species Eschrichtius robustus. Next base: position 23,732,371 of record NC_090826.1, on the reverse strand, counting down.
ATACACTTTGGAAAACAGGATGTTCATTTCTTAGAAACTTAAACATATACCTACCGTACGATCCAGTCATTCCACTCGTTAGTATTTGTGCCAAAGAAAGCATATATCCATACAAAGGTCTGTGCACAAATGTTCATAGCAGTTTTATTTGTAATAGCCAAGAACTGGAAACAACTCAAATGTCCATTAACAGGAGAAGGAATCAACAAATTGTTGTATATCCATACAATGGAATACCATTCAATATTAAAAGGAAATGAACTACTGATACATGCAGCAGCACAGATGAATCTCAAAATAACTATGCTGAGACACATACGGTAGGATTCCATTGATATAAAATTGTAGAAAATGAAATCGAATCTATAGCGACAGCAAGCAGATCCGCAGAGGAGGCAGTAGGGAGGGCAGGACGGTGGGATGACCAAGGGGGCACGAGGAAAGTTAAGGATTTGGATTTGTTCACTATCATGACTGTGGGGATGGTTTCATGATTGTATACCTATGTCAAACTCATCAAATTGCACACTTTAAAAATGGAAGTTTATTGTATGTCATTATACCTCAATAAAGCTGTTAAAATATATTAATAAGAGTGGAAAAGGGGGAAAATAACTCTAATCATCAGCTATCTCCCATGAGTGGTTTCTGCTGTGTGCTCTGTACCCCTGCACCGCCCTGGCGGGGGGCTCCCTGGCTGGCGTGCTGGCCGTCACTGGCTACAGCGTGGGGACGAGAGCACCCAGCCTCCTCCAGCTCTCATTCCGGGAAAATCACCTCAAGTTCCACAGGTGTGATTATGAAGAGGGCAGGGGAAATGAGACAGACCAAGACAGTCCCCCCGCACTGGGGATGCGGGAACCTCAGGGAACAGGCTGGAGGTGCGTGACAAGTGTTCTCTTCCTGCTCACTCATGCCCGATGATTTAATATAGTTTGGACATTTCTCAAGCTGATCGGCAGCCAGGCCTCAGGCTGCATGAAATCAGGCAGATAAAAGCCGGAGCCAAGGGCACCGAGATTTTGGCTCCCTGTCGTTTTGCCACCGGCTCTGCCGGAGCCCAGCTGACACCACAGTGGAGAGTGAGAGTGAGAAGAAGAGAGAAAGGGAGAGGCTGAGAATTCCATGAAATTGTCCCTTCTTTAGAGTCGTGTGTTTCTGCTGCTGTTCCTTTCACAGGAGGGGCTGCAGGGAGGTCCATCCAGCTGGGCAGAGGGGACCCCAGCCACTGGCAGTGGATTCTGAACGCCTACTGCGTGCCAGGCCAGCATGGATCCCAGGGACGCAGTAGCGGACAGGCCCGGCCCATAGACACCATCACAATCATGATAGTAAATCACGGTCCTAAGTGCTCTCTGCACCTCCTCTGTGCTCACGGCTCTACTCCTGCGGTGCCCACCCAGGGGACACCTGGCAACATCTAGAGATATTTCTGGTTGTCACACCTGGGGGGAGGTGGGGAATGCTACTGGCATCGTGAGCAGAGGCCACGGATGCTGTTACACATCCTATAACAGGACAACCCATAGGACAGCCGCCGCAGCAAGGAAGTATCTGGACCAAATGGCAATAGGACCAAGGTTAGGACCCCGGCTCTGTATCCATTTCTCATTTAAACCTCACAGCTGCCCTGGAAGTAGGATTATCATCATTCCCATTTTACAGAAACGGAAACTGAGACCCACTGAGGCTTAAGCAAGTCACCCACCATGACTCACCTGTGGAAAGGCAGAACCAGGACTTGAACCAGGTCTGTCTGTGCCCAGAGTCTACACCGTGCATACCATACAGAATCCTCTAGGAGCCCAGGTCCCGAGTTCACGTTCCAGTGGAGCCCAGTGGAGCACCAGGTGAGTCATTAGCTCTCTCCAAACCAGGAGCACTTTACTTTGAAAACTGGGCTCATGAGCCATGGCCTGGGTAAGCACGGGGTGCGTGAGACGCCTCCCACCTTGTGAAAATGTTGGGGAAACAGAAGCGATCTCACATTCACTCATTTATTGGTCAAGTATTCATTGGGCATCTACTGTGTGCTTGACACTGCACTAGGCACTGGGGATGAGCTCTGAACGAGACACAGAGGTCCCTGCTCTTGGGGCATTTAGGTTCTCAGAAGGACCCGGAGTCCCACGAGCAGGGCCTCAGGTCCCAGCTTTGCTCTTCACCAGCCACAGCCCTGGGGCGCTTTGCACCTGAGGGTCCCCTGTAAGACCCGAGAGCACCCTCACCTCCTCCAAGGCTGTGGCTGGAGATCAAATGAGGAAACGGGTGTAAAGCTCTCAGCACAGGCCCAGCACTTAGCAATCTGCAATGAATATTCACTTTTATTATTAGTGATGATTATATTCAGAACAGCTGCTTGAGTAAAACATAAAACCAGGGGTTGTTACTTCCTCCTGTTTTAAGAGTTCTGCTCCCTGTTAGCATTCATTCATTTATCCCTTCCTTCCCTCTGGGCCCCACAGGGATGGGGGCACCAGGCTCCCGGCCTCTGCTGATCGGACCAGGGCTGACACCTGACCCAGGCCAGACCAACCAGGCTTGGATTTGACCTGAGGGACCCTGGCCAGTCCCTGCTGGTGGCTAGTCATGGGAGACACACTGGCGCCTGGGGGACCCATGGACAGGAAAGAGGAAAGGCTGGGCTGCAGAGGGCGGGCTTGGAGCCAGGATGAGAGGAAAGGGGTCTGGTAGTCTTTCTTCCTCAGGCCCTGCTGCCCTCTCCCTGCCTCTTAGGTCTCTGTGCTGCCTTCCCCGCCCCCATTTGTGTAATCAGTTCCCAGCTTTGACTTAATCCAGCCCAAGCCCCCTGACCCTCCTGTTTCCCCATAAGCCAATCAGTGCTCTGCACCCCTCTGGGCCCCAGGCCCACGTTGTATCTTCTCTGGGGCCTGTGCTGGACCCCAAGCTTCCCAAGGGCCTGGGCCCTGGTGATCTTCAGCCATGTTTACTGGAGGAAGGAGTGAATGAGTGAGTGAAAGAGAGATGCAGTCTCAGAGGCCGCCCACCCAGTGGGAAGAGCCAGGGCCAGGGGTGGACAGACCTGCATTTGATTCTGGCCCTGCTGCCCTTGGCCTCCGTGAGTGTCCACCTCCTGCCTGCAGCTGGGAGGGTGGGTGGGACACTGCAGGTGATGTGGGGAACGTGCCCACCACCCAGCAGCACCTCGTCATTGCCAGCTGTGGTGACAGTTGTGGCCTAAACCTCTTAAAATCATCTTTTTGCTTTAGTAAGGGATTGCAGATCTAGCTTCAGCTTCCTTCTTCTTCCTAAACATCTTGCGATGCCCCCACTCCTGGAGCCCTCTGCTCTGGGGACAGCAGGGGACAGGAGTCCTTCCCTCCTCCCCATTGCCAGAGACTGTGGAGGAAGGGGCACGCTGACGCATAGCTTCTTGGGTCCTTGGTTGGCTATTAACTGGACCTGATGACCCAGGGTGGAAGAAGATGTCCCAGCCTGGAGTCCCTGGGGCCTGCCTCCCACTACTAGGACCTTACTGGTTACAGCTCTAGGGGAGGAGCGAGGGGAGGGGGGGAGAAATGCGAGAGAGAGAGAGAGAGAGAGAGAGAGAGACAGAGACAGAGACAGAGACAGAGACAGACAGAGAGAGAGAGAGAGAGGGAGGGAGGGAGGGAGGGAGGGAGAGAGAGAGAGAGAGGGAGAGAGGGAGAGAGGGAGAGAGAGAGAGAGGGAGGGAGGGAGGGAGGGAGAGAGGGAGAGAGAGAAAGAGAGGAGGAGGTGGGACTTCCCTTGGAGGGGGTGAGACACAGGGGGAAGAGAGAGGATAATCGTCTTCTAGAAGCAAAGAGTGCACAACCCTTTAATGTAATGGGTTGGGTTTTTCCCAAGATTTCTAGCGGCTCATCAACTTGAGAAAAATTTTAACTCTAATTTTTAAAAATTCCATGTATCTAAATCTGGTCTTTTCTGATGCTTAGATTTCAACCCCCAACTGTCTCATCAGCCGGGCTTGGAGGCCCTGACTCCTCCCATGTCCACAGACTGGCCCAGAGAGGTGACTGGACAGTCCCCTCGGTCTCTGTCCCCTGATGCCCAAGGGCCTGAGCACTGAGCTGGGAGGGAAGAGAGCTGGTGCAGGAGAGTGGCTGGACCAGCTCCCGGTCTGGAGTCTTGGGCAGGTCCCTCCCTCTCCATGGGCCTCAGGATCCTCACATCCTCACTCTGAAATGGGGGTGATGGCTTGGAAGGGTTGTGTTGGGTGATGGGAGGGGGAGGAAATTCATCGCATCGCCTGGCCCAGAGCAGTCACTCCCTTGCGCCCACAGCTCTGCCCTGCCAAGACAGCAACGTGGAAAATCGTGTGGAATGTTTTCATTGCAAATGGTAGAAAAGCCAACCACCTAAATCAACTTCAGCCGAAAGGGAATATTTTTTGTCCACAGTAACTGGGAAGTACATGGATGTCTAGGCCCCGCTCTGCTCCTGCAGCCCCTCCCTCCCCCCTCCACTGCCCCATCCACCAAGCTTAGGGTCTCACCACCTCACTTGCCCAGCATCCACTTCGTCACTACAACAACAGCATCAATAATAATGATGACGATGATGGAAACATTTAGTGAGTATCAACTATGTGCCAGCCCTGTGCTAAATGTTTTTCGTACATTATCTCATTTAATCTTTTGAACAGTCCTAAGGAGTAGCGATTCTGGGTTAATTTGCTGAAAATCCATTTAGTAAATAGTCAATTCATCAAGTAACCAATTACTAAAAATTCACTTGCCCAATGATCCGTGAGATGCTCAGAGACAGGCAGATACATTAGCCCTGGTCTGGGCCTAGAAACCAGTCAGCTGTTTCACCAGAGTGGCGGAAACAGAGGCAGAACTGTAGCTACGAAGAACCAGGACATAAATCTGCAAACACCGGGACTTCCAGTGACTGCTGGAAAGGGAAGGAAGCCCATCCATTGGATGAATTGTTTTTCTGTGAATTGACTTCCTGAGATGAAGAAACAGAGGCAAAGAGAAGTCAGGTAACTGGCCCAAGGTCACCCAGCTGGGGAGCAGGTGCCACAGGGGGAACCCAGGAGGTGCCGGCTCTGTTCCACTCAGACACCCATGCAAGTCGCTTCCCCTCGCAAGGCCTCATCTTCCCCATGTGTGAAGGACGAGTTGGACTGTATTATCCCTAAGGCCCTCCTGAGCTGATGTTCTGTGAAACCAAGACTCAGAGACAGCTAGCAGCCTGCCCAGGGCCACACAGCAGGTCAGCTGGACAGTAGTGCCTGCCCCAGATCGCCTGCCTCCCTGTCTAGGGTCTGTCCCTTGTTCCTGCTGCCTCAGTCACACACCCTCTGGAGCATTAACCTGCTGGAAATTCTGTCTTCGTTACTTTGCAAGGCAAAAACACATCTATATCAAGAGATAACTGAAAAATAACACTGATGAAGAATGAGTTCCAGAGATGACGTAACTAATTACACCCATCAACAGGTTCAGAATCACCTCCAAACAAGAAGTGAATGGTGCCCTAGGTCGTTGCCCACCCAGCCCTCCCCTCGGGTCTGGAACCCCCCAGATGCCCACCCCTGGAAGTTCGCCTTGCACTGAAGGCCCAAGAAAGGCCTTGTGACACAGATGGATTTGGGGATAGACATGAAAAAGGCCAGGATGTCGTGACCATGACCGAGGAGGAACCTGATGGGTTCATGGCTACAGTTAGCGCTTCAGCACTGTGCCAGGCTGGGCTCCGAAAGAAGCAGGTGCGAGACCAGGATGTGGGTGCCAGTGGTTTGTTTGCAGGGACTCCAGGCAGCCCCAGCGGGGAGCGGAGGAGTGAGACAGGGAAGGAGGGAAGGAATCCAGTGTGCGGGTTTCCAGACTATGGCTTTTCTCAGAGCAGAAAATGCCCTCCCTGCCCCTCCACCCACCTCCCACGGGGCTACAGGACCAGCCCAAAGCCAAGCTCCCCCAGCAAGACCCCGAGCACCTGAGGCCGGCCTCGTTCAGCTCTCTGCCCATCCAGTGTCCTGTCAGAGCTGACGTGGGGATTATGGGATAGCACAGCTGGGAGCCCCAGCGCCTGCCTGGGCCCCTGGCGACACCAGCTAACACAGTCACAGTCACTGAGCACTTGCTGCCTGCGGCTCCAGATCACCTCCCACTGAAGCCTCACAACAAACCCATTTTACAGAGGTGGAAGCTGAGGTAGAGAGAGAAAAGTACCCAGTGTGGTCCTTGTAGCAACAGCAGGGCCTGTCACAGGGTGGGTGCTCAATAAACGCTCCTCCTGTGGACCAGCGCTTATCAAAGTGGGATTCCCAGGCCGGCAGCATCAACATCACCTGGAGACACATTAGAAATGCAGATTCTCAGCCTCACCCCAGCTGGTGTGGCCTCTGAGGGCCTGGACTCTACAGCCAGATTGCCCGGTTCAACCCTGGCTCTGACACTTACCACTTCCATGTCTTCTGGCAAGTCACCTAGCTCTCTCTGTGCCTCAGTTTCCCCATCTGTCTAATAGGGATGTTAATGCAATGGCCCTCAAAGGGTTGTTAATAGGATTAAATGAGTTACTTCATGTGAACTGTTTAGAACAGAGACCAGCTGGCTGACCATAAGGAATCCACTTTTACTGAGAGCCTCCTGTGTGCTTGGGACACCACCAGGCATTTTCTGTAAATGATGCTAAAATATACTGAGCGTGGACCAAGCACTGTTTTGGCTGCCTTACCAAATTCGCTCACTTAATCTTCACAGCCTCCCCACGGGGTGGGTACTAGTGGCATTGTATTTTACAGTTGAAGAAACTGATGTTCAGAGTGGTCCTGTAACTTACCCAAGGTCACAGCTAGCATCTGGTGGAGTCAGCAAGTGAACCCAGGCAGCCTGGCTCCAGGCCCTGCATACCTCACCATGACCCTCTGCCACCTCTCCCCTCGTGAGCTCATTCAAGTCTTATAGCAACTGTGTGAGTTCTCCATCATCATCCCCATCTGAGAAAACCAAGGACCAGATGGGTAATCACATCGGGCACTGTTTTAACTACCTTACAAATTCAACTCCTTTAATCTTCACAGTCACCCTATGAGGTAAGTACTAGAGTTACCCCATTTTACAGATTAGGAAACCGAGGCTCAAATGAGGTAGATGACTGGCCTAACATCCCACAGCTGGTATTCGGAGGAGTTGGGATCCAGGTCTGTCTGATTCCAACGTCCAGGTTCGACCCCCAACCCTGGCCGCACTGTCCTCCCAGGGCACAGAGAGCCCTCACACAGGGCAATGGACACAGAACCACACCCCTAATGCTCTTCATGATGCAGCCTCCGCAGACACAGGCCACCCCTGCTTCTTCCTGGAAGAGCTGAGCTCCTGCCTTGCTATCCCTTCTCCAAGCTGCCTCCTGTCCTAATCCTTGGTGATTTTGATAACCACGGAGGTGACCTGGCCGATGCCCTGGACTCGTGGTTCCTGACCTCCCCTCCTCCACGGCTATTGGAGGGGTTGGTTTTCAGCCACCTGAGATTCACAATGGGCTCTCAGGTGGAGGTTTGCAAGAGACCACAGGGCCCTTGAAAGTGGGAGGCAGCAGAGCTGGCAAGACCAGGTCTGCCTGTGACAGCCACCGTCCCATCCACAGGCCGGTGTGACCCAGACAGTCAGAGGCCATGGCCACCCAGCCAGGAGTGCCCTTTCCCCCAAGGGCCCCCCACGCCAGCCCCCTGCCATCCAGATGCCAGCGCCTGCCCCAGTTAGGCTGGCCGACAGGGAGTCAAGGTCTCGGGTCAAGAAGGAAACCTGGCCCAATGTGATCGCGAGGCCCTGAGCCTTCTAGCCTCGGCCGCCACCATCCTACCCCCAGCCCTGGAGCTATCAGCGTCTCCAGCTGGCACCACAGTGGCTGGTCCACAGAAACACAGCCGCCCTCTCGCTATGCAGATTTGTACCCAGGACACGGAGACCTGCAGCATGTTTTATTTTCTTTGAACAAATCAACTTTCCATCACAACGTGAAGAGTGGAATGTTCCGATATCAGAGGTCTAGAAACGAATATCCAATTCTGTGGGTTTTATTGGTCTCACCCACGCTCACCTGCTGTCCCTTCAGGGAGCCCCCAAGGCTTGGCAGTGTTCTCAAAGCCCTGTGTGTCCCTCCCTCAACTGAATGACTGTTCTCTCTTGTTTTCTCTCTCCCCCTCCCTCTCCCCCGCTCCCCTCCCTCTCCTCCCTCTCATCTTCCCTTGCTAGTTATAATCTCTGAGAACAGGAAAACACAAATTCAGAACGGCATTGTCTTTTATTAATTAGGATTTAGTTCCTTTATTGAAATGTTGCAAGGTGGAGGTTTTCAAAAGAGACAATGAAGGTGCTGGTTGTAATTAACATTGCCCTGCTCTCTGGAAAACAAGAAATTTTCCAGGGTGTGAATTTCTTTTTAAAGAGCTTTAGCATGGGAGACTTCGGGAAGGCCAGCCCAGCCCAGCCCAGGGATTAGCAAGGAAAGCAGGAGTCAGAGGAAAGGAGGGTTGTCAAGCTGAGACACAGAAGGGTGAGCCTTGAGGAAGGATCAGGGAGACTCCACGATAGGGAGTGACACCCCCCGACCTTGCACTACCAGGACAACTGGGTGCTCTGGGCCTGAGGGAGGGACGGGAGGATCTGTCCAACAGTGGAACAGGTTCCCTTGACAGGGGGTGAGCTCCCCATCCCTATAAAAGTTTGAGCTATTACTCACAGGACAGTGAAGGGAGGGCTTCCTGCATTGCCACGGGGAGCTGGACTAAGGTCTCTTCCCGTGCTAAGATTCTGGTTCCAGAACGTCTATTTCAACTGAATCATTTCTTTGAATCATTCCGTTCTTTCTAAGAGCCAAGCATGCTGTGAATGTGGTTGCAAGTCTCTCTGAGCAATTCCTTAATTCAAAGATTCTTGGGGCCTGGGATTCTATGAATGCATCTGTGATCTTATAATTCTAGGATTTTGTGAAAGGCATAAGATTCTGCGATTCAAAGACTCCATTAAGGTAGCTTTGAGTCTCTGAAAGATGCTCTTAATCCAAGATCCTGTGCATCACAGATGCCATGAAAGGGACTCACAGATACGAAAATACTTGACTGTGAGAGAAGGAAGTTTCCAAGACCCTCCCCTCTCACATTTCAACATCTGCTAAGGGGAGGACACTGGGCAGATGACCCACAAGCTACCCTCAGCACTAACATGTGGGGTCATGGGAGTCCCTGACTCCACACTCCACCCCCCTCCTTACCTGTCCTCATCTGGCTCACCCCAATCTTCCCCGGCAGGGATCCAGGGCCCTAGGGGTGAACCAAGCATCCCGGAAGCCCCACCCCTCCCCAGCTCCACATGTGCTTGGTGCCTGGTTAACCTGGGAGGTGGACCCCTCCCAGGAAAGCCTCAGTAGTTAACATGTCTGTAAACTGCTTTTTGGATTCTTCTCCCCAAAACTCCCTGGGACCATCCCCCCAAACAGGCTGGGACACCTCCCAGCTTCTCTCTTCTTGCTCCCTCCACCCCTCAGACCCAGGGCAGCCGGCGTGGGCACACCCCTGCTCTGCCTGGCAGAGCTACTTGGCAGCCTTCTGTGTTGTAATAACTGAGGTTAATCTGGCCCCAGGGACTCCTGAGCCCTCCCCATGGGCTGAGTGAGCTAAACAGGCCCTGAAGCCCCAGGTGACAGGACCCAGGAAGCCAACCCCTCAGCAGATGGGCTCCCAGCCACACACGTTTCTCCCTTGGGATATTAATTACAAGGAAGATGGCGGGTGCAGCCTTGGATGCCAGTGGAAATTTTCTGGTGCGGCTCATTCAGAAAAATGCAGGAGAAGGAGTGAGACCCAAGAGCCCACTTTCATTTCTGTTCTGTTTGTGTTTCCTGGTCCTCTTGCCCTGCTCCACGGAGCTCTTCTCCTATATTCTCTGTTTAATCTGGGTGCTCTCAGTGGGCTCTGAGCACTGGCTGTCCTGCCGGGTTCACTCTGGCTTCTCTGGAAGGAACTGGATCCCAGGGAGGGAGAGATAGGAGACAGGTAGGGAGGGGCCGGAATTCTGGAGGCTGGGCCCACAGTCAGTCCTCCAGGACGTCCCAGGGCGGCCCCCTCCCACCCACCCTGACGTCAGCGGGCAGGTGGGGGTCCTGGGCACCTGCGACAGAGAGGGAACCCGGAGACCAGAGCCTGCAGTCTTAGCCCTGGGGATTGGGACAAGCCAATCCCCTCCCTGCATCTCAGGAGCCTTTCTGGAAATTTCCCCAGAGTTGGCCTGGCCTGAGCCCCCCAGGAGCTGGCAGAGGAGGTCTGACCTCACCCAGGGGAGGCGGGCAGAGGCTGCCATGGCCGCAGACCCAGGCTCTCGGCTCAGGCATCCCAGCCTTTCCCAGGCTGAGGCTCAGGGGCTCCATCTCCAGGACCAGAGGGCCGCTGCCCCCCCTCCCACCTGTTAGATGCCGGTCTCACTTCTGGGACCTTGGCTTCCTTGTTCACTGCTGAGCAGCCAGGGGTCTGGCATAGGTCCTGGTACAACATGTATCTGTAAGGAGGAAGGGAAGAAGGAGGGGGGGAGGCAGAGAGATAACCTTCCTCCCTTCCTCTCTCCCTCTTATCTTATACATTATCCACTGTACGTCCCTGCCCTCATGGAGCTGACATTACAGGGGAACAGACAGATAATAAGCTGTAAACATAATGCATTTATAAATTATATAGAATATTGAGGGGGGAGAGTGGGAGCAGGGTTCAGTGGTCAGAGGAGCCTCCTGAGAAGACGAGGTTTGAGCAAAGACTTGTCCCCTTGTTTCATCGTCACATGATGAGGAAACAGCGGCTCAGAGAGGTTGAACATGTGCCCTAGGTCACACAGCATGAGGGGGAAGCAGGACTTCTGTCCACTCTGCTGCACTCTGAACCCTGACAGGCATCACCTAGCGGGTCTTTGCACCAACACTGAGACAAGGACGTTGTCATCCCCACTTGACCAGTGAGGAAACAGAACCAATGGACCAGGGCCACAGCATGGAACAACCGAGTCAGGACTCGAACCCAGGTTTGCCAGAATGAAAAACCTCTTGCCATCCATGAGCTACCACTTGAAAGAAAGCCACATGGGCCCCAAGGTGGGGTCTCGGGCAGCCCTGAGGGAGCTGTTTAGAGCACGAGCCCTTCTCGGGACCTCTGCTCACTGCCAATCCAGGCAGCAAGTGACATCCTCAGGAAACAGGCGGGGGCTGGTGCCAGCGACAGCATGACTCACTGTGGGAGAATCAAGGGGGTACCTTCTGAGGCCTGAGCCACAGGACAGACCTTCCAGGCCAGGAGGAAGAGAGGCAATCAGGAGTCTCAGATGCACCCCCCTCTTGGGTACAGACAGACCTTCGTGCACTGCCTCACAGCCCCCATCAGAGCGCTCAGCACCCACCCGGCCACCCAGCCCACATGCTGCGTCCCAGGGTGGAGCCAGGTTCCAGGCTGCACCCTCCAGAGTGGAGGAGAGGAACAGGAGCGGTTGGGGGTTACATTTTCCACACGTGAGGGAGGGGGAGTCCCTCGGGGCCAGGTGGCGAGGGCACCCACCAACCTGCTCCCTGTGGTCCAGACGGCAGGAGCATCTCTGGCAGCTGCTGCCCGGGCCCCTCTGGTCAGATGTGAACAGAGGGGAGCCCGCACCCACCCCAGGCCAAGGCAGGACAGGCCTTTGGCTCAAGGACCAGAGCCCGGGCTGCCTCCCTGTGGAGAGATGCCGTGAGGCCAGAGCATCAGGGGACAGATCAGAACCGTGCAGCCTCATTACCCTCCGGCCTGTTTCCCACCGCACGGGGCTGAGGTGGCGGCTACACTAACCACACGGACAGCCGGGGTGACACAGGCAGCTGGGGTCAGGGCCGAGGGGAGAGAACCCAGGGCCCGGGGACCTGAGGCAGGGGATGGCCTGGGAGAAAAGGGAGGGGCACGGAGGGGGGTTGTGTTCGGAGCCCCCACCCCTCACCTGTGACGGGCACTTCACACACTCTGTCTTCTGTAATCCTCACAACATTTTGAAGATGCAGCTTCTGTCTTGAGCCCCTCGGGCCCCTTGCCCCACACTCGTCACTCACACACTGTCTCCTTTCGGTCTCCATGCCCCAGCCAGGTGGGAATTGTTCTCCCCATTTCCTAGGTGAGCAAACTGAGAGCCAGAGGGGCAGTCACGTGCCCGAAGCAACACAGCACGTCAGGGACAGCGCTGGGACTCACCCAGCTCTTTGGATGTGGCATCCGTGTTCTTCCGAGGGTTCTAGAAGGGACTTCTTGGGGACCCCATGGGTAAGAGTTCAATCAGGAGACAGAAGCCACATAGCTATTTGAGTAGGGGATGCTTAACATAAAGAATTATTAAGCTATGCTTTGGAGTGACTATAAGGATATAAGGAGAAATCTGAAGGGAATCCTAGGACTGAGGAAGCACAACCTTGGACTTGGACAGGGTCCCTTCACCCAGCGGCCAGGATTTGGACGTTGATGGAAAAGTGTGGTTGCAGCCCCCTGGATAGCAGAGAAGTTGCTGGGTTCACCCAGAGCAGATGCTAGTGGGCAGGAAATACCCTCAGACACGAGCCAGCCAAGGCTAGAGGGCTGTGCACAGAGGGAGCCGGATGATCTGAGGGTGAAAATCCTGGCGCACACAATCCCCTCGGGGTCACCTATGGTCTGGTGACACAGCAAGGTGGTCACCAGACCCAGGGTGGGCTGTGAGCTCACGGAGGGGTCATGCACTCTGGCTTCCCACGCTCACACTTGCCGGCGGAAGAAAAACAGCACAGCTGACCAGAGAGAGGCCCCTTCACCCGCCAGTGTCCCTCCGTCACCCTCTACTGACAAAGCTTAACACGATGCATACGCCAAGGAGAGGTGCTGACTCCAGTCCAGAATCTAGGACCAGCAACTCAGGGGGGAATTTGGGGCTGAGAGGCAATCAATCAGGGGTCTGAAAACCATCACCTGCAGGTCTTATCTGGCCTTTCATCTGTTTTTGTACAACCCCTGAGCCAAGAATAGTTTTAACATTTTTAAATGTTTGAAAAAATAATTAAGAGAATATTGTTTCATGATGTGACCATTATATGAAATGCAAATTTCAGTGTTCACAAGTTTTGAATTGTGTCAGTTAAAAAATTGTGGAAATTTTCTCTCTGGTTACATAAATACCTTCATTGTATCCTTGATTTGTCTCTTGGTCCACCGATCCTAAAATAGTTCATATCTGGCCTTTACAGAAAAGTCTGACAAGTCCTGCAATGAGTTGATAGCTGTCTAGAGCTTCCTTAGTTACCATGAATTGCCCTCCATGCCATTCCCAAAACTGTCAGATCTGGGCTGCCACGCCCTGGCCTGGCCAAGCCTCTGAACAGCTCAAGGCCAGGAGATGGAAGAGGAGTCCAACTGGGGACCTCATATAGACACCTTAGGGTGAGGGATCCAAGGGCGGCCTGGCTGGAGAAGGGGTGCAGTCTCCTCTGAAGGTACAGTTTTCTTTTGCCGGGTTTGCCCCATGAGAGAAGTCACTGCCCCCTTTGGGAGGTTTTAGAGGAGGTTAAAGGAATCAGATGCTACTGATGTGGCTCTAATAACAGGGGTGAAACCAGCTCTCTCTGACCAGGTCTGAGCCCTGTTCCTGATCCCGGAACTGGAGGCCCCAGTGGTTCCTGGACCACAGAGCCCCCTGGTGTCAGATCCCTTCATTCCAGCCCCACATCTGCCATTCCAGGCCCACCCTCCTCAAAACCACACCACCCCAAAACCTAAGACGTCCTTCACACTCATCTTTTTTTTTTTTAATGAAGAATAGTTGATTTACAGTGTTGTGTTAGTTTCAGGTGTAATGCTCATCTTGTCCTGTCTCTGGGGCCCATTTCACAGTTGGGGAAACTGAGTCAAGTTCACTGGATGACAGCAAAGAGGGAGTAGAAATAGCAGAAACTTAGAGACAACAGGCCTGGCTTCCAATTCCAGCTCCAACTCGGGTGCTCTGGGTAAATCCTGCCTGCGTCTGAGTCTCCTTTAACACCTATAAAATGTCCATCACCCACCCTCTCTGCACCTCACCCAGCCCCCTGCACACATCTTCCTGGCTTAGTTCCTGTCTATAAAATGGGTCTGTGAAATAAGCACTGTGAAGTTTAAGTTAGAAAATCCATGTAAAGAGCCCAGCACGTGGCGCCCAAGAAACAGTAGCTCAATAGAGCTGCGGTCCCCAAACTTTTTGGCACCAGGGACCGGTTTCGTGGAAGACAATTTTTCCATGGACCGGTGTGGGGGAGATGGTTTCGGTATGATTCAAGCACATTACATTTGCTGTGCACTTTATTTCTATTATTATTACATTGTAATATATAATGAAATAATTATACAACTCACCATAGTGCAGAATCAGTGGGAGCCCAGAGCTTGTTTTCACTTGCCACTCACTGATAGGGTTTTGATACGAGTCTGCAAGCAATCGATTTATTATGGTCTCTGTGCAGTCAAACCTCTCTGCTAGTGATAATCTGTATTTGCAGCCACTCAAGGAGCCTGAAAACTAGATCCCTCGCATTCGCAGTTCACAGTAGCGTTCTCACTCCTATGAGAATCTAATGCCGCCGCTGATCTGACAGGAGGGGGAGCTCAGGCGGTAATGAGAGCGATGGGGAGCGGCTGTAAATACAGATGAAGCATCACTTGCCTGCTGCTCACCTACCGTGCGGCCCGGTTCCTAAGAGGCCACGAACTGGTCCTTGGCCCGAGGGTTGGAGACCCCTGCAATAGAGGACCAAGGCTGCCCGGACCCAAATCCCCAGAGATTGCATCCTGGTGAGCAGAGCAGCCCCTCCCCAGGCCAATCCACCTGATGCCACTCAAACTTCTGTGGCCGAGCCTCCCAGCCACGAGGTAGCTCTGAAGAGGGGGTGAAGCAACTCAGAGGGGGTGGGACCCCGCTGAGCAACTCCTGTCTCCTCCTGTATTAATTGTATCCCTATCTGGAACAGATGGGGTGGTAGGTCTTTTTTCTCCCCGTTTTACAAAGAGCTTTGGTCCAAGAGATAACTGTGTAATTAAATGAGGAAAGCAAAACACTCCTCTTAGACGGACCTCACCATCTTCCATCACTTGTAAATCTATTAATGAACTGTAAGTGCAAAGATTAAACCCTTCCTGAAACCTGGTAACCAGTTCATCGTGCATCAAAAAGACTCCCAATGTAATCCAAGACCTAAAGATGGAAAGAAAACAATGTTAATTAGCTTTGCTCTGTTTATCTACACAAAAATAAAAGAAATACAACTTGGTTGCATAGCAATGTGACATTTGCCAGTAGACTCTGGCTGCCTGGGGAGATTCTGGTTTTCCTTCTTTCTGGGGTTTGTTTATAAGCTTCTGTTAATCAAACAAAGAGCTGAAAGAGATTTGGAAGCTGGGTCTCCTAAGGACCTGGAGCAGATGTGGGGAGAATGGAGATGAGTTAATGGCAGGAGTTTGAGTTGGAGAGCGATCCTGAGATGATGCCTGCTGCCTTCCTCAGGGCCTGGAGAGGTAGAACGAATCCCCCCATGCAGGGAAGAATGTGGGCAGAGGGAGCTGCATAGGGCAGGCATGGGGGTGAGGGCGCCAAGTGAGCTGTTAGTAGCCCACACTCATCGCAGATGGACGACTGACCTGAGAAGGGCATTTTCGCTCTTCCCCCACCCATCAGTGACACACAGCACAGTGATGGATTCAGAGATGAGTGTGGTCAGAGATGCTGATTCTTGTGCAAGCAGTTTAGTGAGGGAGTGTCTCAGGAGAAACCTGCAAGAAATGGGCGTTTGAGTGGTTTTCCAATTTTTGGCTAATACAAATAAAGGTGCCACACTTATCCTTGTAATAGACTTTTGAGGACGTATGTTTTTATTTTTCTAGGGAAAATAGCCAGGGTGAAACCACCAAGTCATAGATTAGTTATATGTTGAACTTCATAAGAAGCTATCAAATCGTTTTCCAAAGCAGTGGTAACAGCCCACATTCCCACCAGCAGTGGGCGGGAGTCCCAGTGTCCCCACACCCTAGCCAACACTTAGTCTTAGAAATTTTAGCCATTTCAGTGGGAGTAGAGTATCTTTTGTGGTTTTATTTCACATTTGCCTGATAACTAGTAACATTGTCCATCTTTTCCTGTGCTTTTTGGTCATCATGAACCCATTGTGAAGTGTCTCTTGGAGCATTTTGACCATTTTTATTGCAATTTTCATAGGAAGTCTTGTACATTTTTTTGATTGAATCTCTTTGTATTTATTTTTAGGTCTTATTATAATAGTAAATAGTATTTTTCTTTCACTTGCCAATTTTGGGTTGCTAGTACATAGAAATACAACTGATGTATATATAGCAAACTTGTATATCCTTCAGCTGGCACCCGAGCCTGTAGTAAACAAGCATTTATTTGAGCTCCCTGAGTCTACTTAGGTTTGATGGTGCAGGAGATGGCAGAGATGAAGGGAAAAGGAAGCCTTTCTCATCTGCCAGTGAGGTTAATGCTAATAGTTTACATTACATAGCTCTTAGTATATGTCACCCACTACATTAAATGTGTGCGTGTGTAAACATGTACACACATATATTCACTCATTCAATCCTTAGACACACCCCATGAGGCAGCTGCTGTCATTACTCGTTCCATTTTACCAGGGGAAACTAAGGCGCAGAGAGCTCATGTAACTCCATAAAGGTCACCCAGCCAGTAAATGCAGAGCCAGGGTCAAATCCAGCAGGGCTGGCCTTCTAGCCTATGCTCCCAGCCCTGATGCTGTCCTGTCTCCAGTACATCCTTGAAGATGACCTTGGAGGTTAATTGATATATGCCTGTAAAGGCTGAGCACGGTCCTGGCACACAGTCAGCGCTCAGTAAATGCTGGCTGAGGGTCAGGCACTGCCCTGCACCGTGGGGAGACAGTGGTGACTGAGCCAGACACAGATCCCTAAGGGGCTTCCGGTGCCATGGGAGGATGGAGGCGTAAACAGTCACTTGCAGCGCAGAAGAGAGCTGACAGGAGAAGCTCGGGGGCCACGGGAGCCCAAGGAGGGGCAGTGGAGACAGAGGAGGGAACAGCATGTGCAAAGGCCTGGTGGTGAGGAGGACGGGCCTGGCCCCGTGCCCAGAAAGGAGCAGGTGGGGGGGCCATTCAGCAGGAGCGAAGCAAGGAAGCAGGGTGACCAGGCAAGGTTCAGGAAGGGTAATTTGGGGAAGTGCCAGGACTAGACTGAGGAGGCATCATGGGGCAGGCCAGCGGGAAGCAGCCAGGTTGGGGGCCGGGCTCACAGTCAGCTCTCCCCCGCCTACACCCCATGAGCACGGGGGCTTCCCCAGAGAGAGGTGCAGGGACGTCGGGGAGCCCTCCTCTGTTCTGCGCCTGAACCCTCCACGCTGGGGGCAGCGCTGTAGACAGACCCTGGAGCCCCCAGGCTGTGGGGTGTCAAGCACCCCCTCACTCCCCCATCCATATCCTCTCCCGTTTTATCCCCCTCCCTCTGAGACTGTTCCAGTACATTAAATGGTGAAGCAGCCTCATTCTGGAAGCTTCCAGCTCATTAACTGGTGAGGAGGGAATGAGTGAGGGAGACCCCCCCTGCCCAGGAGTCCTCCCCTGAGCTTCCCGCCCTGCAGGGGGTGGGGCTTGGGAGGGGCGTTCAGGGAGCAGTTCTGAGACCCCCATCTGTGCCTTCCGGAGGCCTGACAGATCTGCGTCCTACTCGCCAGGAAAGGCAAGCCCCACGAGGCCTCCCCCACTGGGTCCCTTTAGTCCTTCAAGGAGCATGATACTCGGGCTAAGGAGGCAGCCTCTGAGGACCCAGGGCTGTGGGAGCAGAGGACGGTGGCCTGGCAGGGTTTCCTTGCTGGTCCCACATGGCCCCCTCATCACGGGCTCCTTCTCCTGCTGGGCAGCAGGGCCCACAAATGCCTCCCTGGGGATGGACATAGAAGGGACCTTGGCAGGGGCCTGGAGCAGGGCTGTGGAGGGGGACCCACTGTGGTTGGACCACGGGGTGATGGCGGCCAGATGCTGGCTCTGGGTTCTGCGTGTCTAGCACCCCCTTTCCCACAGAGGGTTGAGAAATATAAAACCCGAGCAGGGCAGGCAGGGGGAGGGGAACTAGCCCTGGTCCCAGGCCAAGAATGTGCTCAGTGTGCTTGGTCCCCCATCCTTGAGATGTTGAATAGGTGCCTAACTCAGCTCCTCCTTACCTCCCAGGAGGTAAAGATGGTGACACTGGTGGACAAAGTGTCCTCTCCTTGCCCCACCCACTGGACAATGGGGGAGTTCGGAAAGGTAGGGAGGAGAGGGGAGATATTCCTGGTAGGGGAACAGTATAAGCAAAGTCCCCGACGTGGGAGCTTAGATGGTAAAATAAGGGGATGGTGAGGAGACAGGCCTGTGTGAAAGACAGGACACGTGCTGGGGACAAGGGACAGATGTCCGCGTGCACAGGGAAAACGGCCCGTCCTGTACAACTCAGAAGGCCGGGGACTCACGTGTTAATAGGCAGGTTGGGTGGTTCCCGTCACCTCTGACCCTGTGCCCCACTGGGTCCTCTCCGACCACGTGCAAGGACAGCACGCAGAGCCGGAGGTTGAGGGGTGTCCCCGGCCCTCAGAGGACATGGAGCTGATCCCGGGCATCTGTGTAGGGAGGGACGGGAGTGTTTTTCATCCTCATCCTCCTTCTGGGACCATCACGGTCATCATCTGCAAGGGGTAAGTGAGGCTGGTACCCTGGCCCCCCTCCAGGTGGCCATAGAGGCCTGGTGGGCATAGAGGCCTGGCGGCTGGGGACAAGCGGGGCAGCTTGCTGGGGGTGAGTGTGATGTGAGAGGGGGGTCTTGATGGTCACCAGCCCCTCCCTCTCCTGAGGGGCAGTTCCAGCCTGAGCATTGGACCTGCGCATAAAGCTTGTGGTGGGAAGACAGGACCCTGCAAATGGAGAGGCCTGGCTTCTGGTGGATGCCGGATGCCACTGCCGAGGGAAAGGCGCTCAGTAGGGAGGCTTCTCCAATTGAAAGGGTGTTTGCAAGGGTTGAGTCTCTTAGTGCACTTTGCAGTGGGCAGCATGAATCTCAGTACATCTTAGAATCATGGAACTTTGGAGTTTCCTAAACCCAGGACTTGGGATTCTAAGACTCTTAGAACTGAGAAATGTAGAGGCTCAGACCTCAAAAAGTCAGCACTCCAAGGTAGTTCAGGGCATCTAGTCTAACAAACAAATTATCTTCAAAAATACAGGGGGAAAATTACTTTAAAACATTCCGTTGGAGCACAGTACGTGGAGTTACTGAAGGCTGAGCCCCTGGTTGGAGCAGGTGGGAGCTTCTGAGACCCCTCTGCTCTCCCTCCCCGCCCCACCGCATTCCCCACCAAGCAGCCCCCCAGGACTTTGTGGTCCAAGCACCTTAACTGAGGGATGGAGATGCTGAGGCCCAGAGGGGTCATGGACCTGCCCGAGGTCACCCAGGCAGAACCCTCTCCACCCTCTCCCCGCCTGGGCTCTGCGCAGCTGCTGCCAGGCTGGACGCCACCTGGCCAGTTGGCACAGGGACTCAGGGCTGCCAGAAGCAGATAAGCAGGACCCAGGGGAAGGAGAGAGAACTGACTGTGCCTGAGGCCAGGCACAGGAAGGAGAGATCCTGGGAATGTGGCAGCGGGGGGATGTAACAGGGGAAGGGGGGCCTGTCGAGGGCACTAGCCTTGATTTTTCCCCGCCCTTCTCTCTGCACAACTTCTCAAAATAAAACATCTAAAACCATAATTTTTTGAGTAATGACTCTGCGCCAGGAGCTCTACACATATCACCCATTAGAACAGTAGTCATTAAGCACCTACTGTGTACCAGGTACTATTCAGCACTCGCGATACATCAAAGAAATTTTTCTTCTTGGATCCTGACCCACAAAGCAGGTCTGAGTCCCTTTTCACAGATGAGAAAAGTATCATTAAGTGACTTACTCATGTCACTCAGCTGATAAGTGGTAGGGCCTGACTGAACCCAGGCCCGACTGCAAAGCCCGTCCGCCTCACAGCCCGGGATGTGAAGGGCCTCACCACGGCTGACACGCAGTAGGTGTGCATAAGCGGCAAGGCTCTGTCCTTCTCTCAGTAGGGGTCCTGCCTGTAGAGGTCCTGGGAGTTGATTCTCAGGGTATTAGTGGGGGGCAGTGAGGGGCAGATAGAGAGGGCTGTAAGGGAGGGCTCAGATGTTGGGGGGTATTTGGTAGTATTTGGCATCTTAGAAATCTACCCTCAAGGAGACAGGATTTGCCAAGTGGGGGCAGGGGGAGAGGAAGCCTGCCACCCAACCCGGCAAAGAGAGCTGGTGCTCAGTTCTTCACACAGAATCTGCACAACAACCCTGAGAAGAGGCACTGTGATCACCCCATTTTACTGATGAGGAAACTGAGGCTCAGGGAGGTTAAGGGACTCGTCAGAGGTCATAGGACGGGCAGAGCTGGGGTTACAACCCAGGCCCCCGTCTGACTCCATGGCCTGTCCATGCTGCTCTGTTTCCTGCCTCTGTGATTGCGACCCTGCAAGCCTTCCAGAACATTCCCCTTACCTGTGCTTGTCCCTTCCTTGCACAGCAGGCTCAGGTGGCCCCGGGCCAGCCCAGGGGACGGTGGTCTCTCACCTCCTCCCTGGACCCTCTTCTTGCATCGAAGTCACCCACCATCACACTGGCTTTTCCAGCAACCACACCCCCGTCAACTCATATGGAGCCTCCACCTCGGCTTTTCCAGGAGCTGCTGACAAGGCAGCTCGCCCTCCGTCTCTACTTTGCAGCTAATTTTGAACCTAAATGCAGAACTTTTCCAAGTGTCCATGTTACGTGGCATCTGCTTGATCTCACCCTGAGATCGGCTGGAGGCCTCAGTGCAAGGTGTCCCTCCTGGCTGTGTCTGTGGATCTGGTTGGTTGGTGTTTCAGGTTCCTCTTCCAAGTGGACCAGGAGGCCTGGGTGGGAACAGAGCCCTGGGGTACACTGCTGCAGACCTTCTAGGCCAGTATCCATGGTGACAGGTCCTCCTTGGGCACCATTGTTCAGCCAGCTTGACGGGCTGTCCTCTGTCTGCCTTCCCTGTGGTTGCTGGTGACCTGTCCCTCCCTCCCTCTGTCTCCTTCCCTCTCTCTCTCTCTCTCCTTGCCATTGTCATTTTACTCTCCTCCTCCTCTGTCAGTCCTCTTGCCCCTTCTCCCTCCTCACCTCCCTTCCTCCTCCACCTTCTCTGTTATGTTGATGGTCAAGGTCACAGCCACAGAGGCTTCTTCTCACCTGCCCCCAAAGGGGTCTTTGGCTCTGCCCCGGGCCACAGTAAGGGTGATGCCCAGAGCCCGCGGGTGGGGCTGGGAGCAGGAGGCCTGGGCCTGCTGAGCCATCTCTTGTCCAGACTGGGAAGGCCGCGCCCACCGCAGTGCCCGGCAGCACTGGTCCCCAGCGTGGACACAGAGCCATCTTAGCACAGGAAAGATGTCGAGGTCCTGGCAGGAGGGGCATCCAGAGGTCATCCTGTCCCCCTTGGGCCCCAGGCGGCTCTTGAGCCAGGAGGGGCTGAGTGGAGTTTGCCTGTTTGTCTGGGGGATCCCTGCACTGGCCTCTTCATCTCCAGGGATGACCAGTGTCCCTGAGCCCGCATGACCCGGAAGTCCCCTCTCAGGTCTGCACCACACCCTGCATGCTGTAGGGCCTAGAGGTGAACGGCTCTCTCGTCTCGAGCCTTCCCTGTGATGGGGCCCTGGCTCTTCTCCAGTCTCAGCGCAGGTCCCAAGTCCTTTCCCTTTGCCCATTGCTCAGCCCCTCGGTCTTGGAGCTGTGGCCCTTGCCTCCCCACCCCGTTCTCCCTCCCACTTTCCTCCGAGTTCCCTGGGGTCACAAACTGCCATGCTCATCTGTAAAGCTGGGCTGCAGGCCTGGGCTGTGTGCGGCCCCTGCCCAGGGGCTCTCCAGAAGCTCTGCCCTCTCGGGAGGGACTGGGGCCTCTCACCTTCTCTCTCTGCTGCTTCCAGTGTCTGGATGGAGTGATGGGAGCTGACATGAGGTGGGCCCTGCGTGGGCTTCTGTTCCAAGTCCTTTGTGTCTGCTGATGCAAGCAGGCCTCTGCGGGGAAGCAGGCATGGGGCTAAGCAAGGTGGGAGCTCAGCCCCTGCCCGTGGCCAGACCCCCGGCCATGAGGGAGCAGAGAGGATGACCTCATGCAGCCCTTCCCCACCACTGGATAAAAATAGTTCAGATTGTAAGTCTCTGGAGCAGACAAGGAGAAAGGAGGCTGGAGAAGGGGACATTCTGGAGCTGGAGCTGGGGCAGCCCTAGTCCTAGTTTGGGGTGCAGTGAGGGTGGCTATCTGGTCTGACACGAAAACAAGCCCAGAGTGAACTGTATCCCCATTTGCTGGGTGGGATCCCAGCCTGAGGCCACTGCTGTTCCATCCCTTGCTGTCAGCAAAGGTCCCCAGGACAGAGACCCTGCCCAGTCCCTCTTGGGGGAGACAGCAGCTCACTGGGTCTGGTGAGCAAAGGATGGAGGCAGAGCCCCCTCAGCCTCCAGAGATGCTTCTAGACTGGCTCCTGGCTTCAAGGCCCCCTGACTGCCAGGTCTCCCCATCCACCTCTGGGTGTCGTCCTGCCCAGATGATCACCCACGTCTCTAGTCTACACCCCTCTGCAGAAAGCCAGTGAACAAGGCCACAATCAAGTACTGCCAGGAGAAGACCCACATGATGAGTGCCGTGGACCAGAGCTTCACAGACCAGAGCACCTTGCAGGAAGATGAGCGGCTGGGCCTCTTCTTCAAGGAAACCCATGGCTACAGCCCCCGGGGTGAGTGCCCGGCCCTTCCTCGTGGCCCCCAGGCACTCCTCCCCAAGACTTCTGAGCCAACAGCCCAGAGCCCCACATCAGATGATTCTGTAACACGCCGAACCAACAGTACTAAGCATCCTGCTGGGTACCAGCACTGGCCCTGGGAACACAGAGAAGGCACAGCTGGTGATCTGTAATGTGCACTGGAGGAGCTTGCAAGGGACTCTACAAAGGTAAGCGGGATGCAAGATCAAATGTGACAGTTATCAAAGAGAAGATGCAAGGTGCTGCCGTATGAACAGAGGACATCGTAACGGGCTCACCGTTTATTGAGTACCTGCTGTGTGAGAGGCAGGGGATCCAGGGGCTGAGAGGGACTGATCTGGAGCCACACATACTTGGACTTGTCTCTCAGATCCTCTTAGCTGTGTGGCCCAGGGCAAATCGCTTACCCTCTCTGAGTGTCTGCTTCCTCCTCTGTAAAATGGGGTAGAAATCATAGGGCTGCTGAGAAAACAAACTGAGACTGTGCATGTAAATCCCTTGGTGCCCAGCCTGCCCCCAGGAAAAGCACAGGCATTGTGTGTACGTGCTGGGCCCTGAGCTAGGAGCCTGTCGTATATTACTTCACTAACTCTCTTCTTTCCATGATGTAGTATTTTATTTCTATAAAAAATTCCATATAACAAACGTGTAAATTATGAAGCATAACAATAAACTGCTGTGATTCGGAACTTAGGAAGTAGAAGGTTTCCAAGAGAATGGAAGCCCCTGGCTGAGCCTCCCACTGTCTCCCAGAGGTGAACGCTGTCCTGCATTTTGGGTTTATCCTGCCCAGTTTTCTTTGTAGTTTGACCACATATGTCTATACCACCAAGCAAGGCATCATTTAGTTGTGCCTCTGTGTAATCTTTATAAAAATGACCTCATTAGGTATGAATTTTTCTGTGCCTTGATTTTTTTGCCCAATGTTGTTTCTAGATATGTCCATGTAGATGTGTGTACCTGTGGTTCATTCATTTTGCTGAGGTATGGTATTTCATCATATGAATATCACACTTCATGTATCCATCCTCATCCTCTCTCCATGGATATGAGTTATTTCTACTTTCTGTTTGGTTTTTTCTAGTTTTTTGTTTGCTTGTTCTTCTAAATGAGGCTGCTGTGAACATTCTTGCCTGAATCTCCTGATGGACCTGCACGGCAGATTCTCTGGTGTGTATTCTGGAAGGGGAATTGCTGACTTGTAGGGTGTGTATTTGTTCAACTTTACAAGGCAGTGCCAAATTGTTTTCAAAAATGACTGTGGTTGTTTCCACTCCCAGCAGCGATGTGTCAGAGTTTCCATTGCTCTACATCCAGACCCGAATTTGTCAGGCTTCTAAATTTTTGCCAGAATAGTAGGAGTAAAATGGTGACTCTGTGTTCATAATTTTCATTTCCCTGATTACTAATGAAACTAAACATAGTTTCAAATGATTATGGGCCTTCGGATTTCTTCTGTGAAATGCCTATTTGTGTCTTTCATCTAATTTTCTACTGTTTGTTGCCATCCTAATGATTTTTAGGAATCCTGTATCCATTTAGGATAATAGCCACTTATTGATTCCATGCTGCAAATGTCTCCTCCCCATTTGAGACTTGTCTCTTCACTTTACTTGTAGTCTTGGATGAACAGAAGGTCTCTATTGTTATTTAGACAAATTTTTCTATGCTTTCCTTTTTCGGTTTGCACTTTTAGTGCTTTGGTAAAGAAATCCTTCTCTACTCAAGGTCATAAAAACAGTCTCTATTTTCTTCTAAAATATTTAAAGCCTTGCATTTCACATTCAAATCTTTATCCACCTGGAATTGATTTTTGTAGTGTTCTGAGATGGAGATTTGATTTTCTTTTCCTATATGGATCACCAGTTGTTGTAGCATAGATCATCCCAGGTCTACAAGGACAATTTCACCATATGTCGACTTTCCTTATGCATGTGGGTCTGTCTGTTGGTGGACACTCTGTTCTCTTCCAATATGTTAGCACTAATCGGTGTGGCTTTATAAGTTTCATGTCTGAAATGCAAGTCCCCTGCCTTGTTCCTCAGGTGGTTCTAGGCTATTTTTCCCCTTATTCTTTTTCTTATGAATTTTATAATTGGCTTGTCAAGTTCCTTGAAATATGCCTTGGAATTTTGATTGGAATTTTATTAAATCTGTAGAGCTATTTAAGGAGAGCTGTCGTCTTTGCAACATTGAGTCTTCCCATCTATGAATATGATATATCTCTTTACATTTAGGTATTGAGTATCTTTCAATAATTTTCTCCAGAAATTCCCTGAACTTTTTATTGTTAGGCATATTCTTGTGTCTCTTATACTTTTTATTGTTATCGTAAGGGCTATCTTTTACACTAGGATTTCTAAGTGTTGCTGGTAAATAGAAATACAAATGAGGTTTCTGTGTTGACCTTATATCTATATTCTTTGTTTGAGTCTCATTAATTTTAATAATTTGCCTGTAGATTCTTTTGGATTTTCTATGAGTAGAGTCAAAGAAGCTTAGAATAATGGAAATTTGCTTCTTTTTTTTCTTATTCATTAACCTTTCATTTTATTTTCTTGTCTTATTGCACTGGCTCTGGTTGAGAGATTGGAATCTCCAATACAATATTGAGTGGAAGTGGTGATAGGAGTCATCTTGTCTCGTCTTCCTGATTTTAAAGAAAATTCTTCTACATTTCAACATATGCTGTAGGCTCTTGATAGAGACATTTTAACAGGTTTAAAAAGTTCCCTTCCATTTCTAGTTTGCTAAGAATTATTTTGTTGATGAGTGTTAAATTTCCTGGAGCATATATTAAGATTAATCTGTTAATATGGCAAAAATCATTTACAGATTTTTCTAATGTTAGTTGATCCTTATATTCCTGGGATAACTCAACTCAGTTATAATGCATGATTATTTTTTCAGTAACTTAATAATGTTTATGACTTTTACAGTTATGATCATGAGAAGTATATGAACTGTAATCTTTCTTATAATACCCTTGCCTGATATTTGGAATCAGTAGTATAGTAGTCTCAGAACATTTATCAGGAACTGTCCCCTTTTTCCCAATTTCTGGAATTTTGGAATGATATATTCCTTGAAAGTTTGGTGGAAATCATCTGTAAAACAATCCGGGCCTAGCATTTTTCTTTTTGGAATGATTTTAAGTTTATAATATAATTTATTTAAATTAGCATAAGATTATGCAGACATTCTGTTTCTTTTTAGTCACCTTAAGTAAGTTATACTTTTCTAAGAAGATATCCATTTAATCTAAGTTTCAAAAGTATTGGCATACACTAATTCACTCTAATGTGCTGTCATTTTTTAATACCCCCATAAAATCTTTCAGCCCTTCACAATGGTTATTATCAACCCCTCATTTTACATGAGGGGGAAAAAAAGGCTTGAGGAAAGGGAGTTACTTGCCCAGGCCACATTTCCAAAGAGTGACAGAGTCAGGGTTTAGAACTAGGTATTTCTAAGTTGCAAACACATGCCATTCCTACTATACCACACTAGGCTTTGAAGAATGGGGTAAGATTTGGACAGACATTTACGGGAAGGAAAGACAGTACAGCTGTAAAATAGCCAATCCAAGAGCATGAAAGTGGGCAAGTGAGAAAGACATGGAGAGATCTGACTGGGCTGGAGACTGGGCCAGATTCTCAGGGGAGGAGGAGTGTGGTGAGGGGCAGTCTCACCGTGAGTCTTGGTGAGGTGCTCAAAGAAGAAGGAGAGCTGTATAAAAAAATAAAAAACCAAAGAAGCAAGAGACACAGGCTTTTCCCCCAGCAGCCTCAGCATCTAGTTGGAGAGACATGACTGTATTCGGGGAGGCAAGATCAAGCTCATTGCCACATGGGTGGTATGAACAATTAACGCTATCAGAGTTCTGAGAAGGGATGCCAGGGTGGTCAGGAGAGACTTCCCTAGTGAAATAGGATTTGAACTAAGATCGACAGGATTTGACTCATAATAAGGGGTGAAGGCACTGTAAGCAGGATACAGAGCATGGGCAAAGGTATGGCAACTGGAAAAGCCAGGGATTTAGGAGACTGGAACCGAGCCTCAGCACCTGTATCTCCTTTCTCCATTTACCACCAGCTGTCCAGGCTTCACCTCCACATTTTTCTCTCCCAGCAGTAGAAGAAAGGTTGTATTCTCTGACATCTGCCATGACACAGGGCTCCATGCCCAGAAGGGCCTCATAGCTGGTTTAGTACCTTGTTATCACTGTTTTGAAATTCTTCATAATTTTATCTTTGAACTTGCGTTTTGTAAGTGAAGTCCGAAGTGACAACGGAGGATGCAAGTGAGCTGGGGAGATCCATGCTTATATGTGCCACTGATCCTTATCACCCCATTTTCATAAAGTGGCCATGATGCCCCCTAAACACAGAATTCCAGGCGACCCACGATGTGTGGACAGGCGTTCAGCCACACGCAAAGGGAGAACAAGGTACCACTTCACACCCACTAGGATGGCTATTATTAAAAAATTAATTTTATGATACAGATGAACTTATTTGCGATGCAGAAATACAGACACAGGCGTAGAGGACACAGGCATAGAGACGTATGGATACCAGGGGAGGAAGGGAGGGTGGGATGAATTGGGAGATTGGGATTGACATATATACACTACTATGTATAAAATAGATAACTAATGAGAACCTACTGTATAGCACAGGAAGCTCTACTCAATGCTCTGTGGTGACCTAAATGGGAAGGAAATCCAAAAAAGAGGGGATATATGTATATGTATAGCAGATTCACTTTGCTCTAAGCAGAAACTAACACAACATTGTAAAGCAACTATACTCCAATAAAAATTAATTTTAAAAATTAATTTAAAAAAACACAATATAAGAAGCGTTGGTGAGGACGTGGAGATATTGGAACCCTTATACGTTACTGGTATGAAAGTAAAATGGTGCAGCCACTGTAGAAAACAGTATGGCAGTTCCTCAAAAAATTAAAAATAGAATTACATGTGATCCTGCAAGTTCACTTCTGAGTATAGACTCAAAGGAATCCAAAGTGGGGACTTGAACAGATGTTTGTACAGGCATGCCTTGTTTTATTGCACTTCACAGGTATTGCATTTTTCACAAGCCTACATCGAACAAGTCTCTTTGCACCATTTTTCCAACAGTATTTGCTCACTTTGTGTCTCTGTGTCACATTTTGGTAATTCTCACAATATTTCAAGATTTTTCATTATTACTGTATTTGTTATTGTGACTGTGATCAGTGATCTTTGATGTTATTACTGCAACTCGCTGAAGGCTCAGATGATGGTTAGCATATTTTAGCAATAAAGTATTTTTAATTAAAGTATGTACATTGGGTTTTTTTAGACATAATGCTATTGCATGCTTAATAGACTACAGTATAATGTAAACATAACTTTTATATGCACTGGGAAACCAAAAAGTTTGTGTGACCCACTTTATTGTGATATTCACTTTATTGCAGTGGTCTAGAACCAAACCTGCAATATCTCTGGTATGCCTGTATATCCATGTTCATAGCAGCATTATTCACAATAATCAGAAGGTGAGAGCAACACAAGGGTCCATCAACAGATGAATGAATGAACAGAATGTGATATATAACATATTAGAATATTATTCAGGCTTTAAAAGGAAGGAAATTCTGACACATGCTACAATATGGATGAACCTTAGACATTATGCTAAGTTAAATAAACTGATCACAAAAGGACAAATACTGTATGATTCCACTTATATGAGGGTCTTGGAAGAATCAAATACATAGAGGCAGAAAGTAGAATGGTAGTTTCCAAGGCCTGAGGGAGGGGAGAATTGGGAGTTATTGTTTATTGGGGATGAAGTTTTAGTCTGGGAAGACGGAAGTTCTGGAGATGGATGGTGGTGATGGTTACACAACAAATGTAAGTGTATTTAATGTCAGTGAACTGTACACTTAACAATGGTTGAAACGATAAATTTTATCTTATGTATATTTTATTACAATTTTTAACATCAGTACAAAGTAAGTATGTTACATCTATGACTCAGTGGGGGCACTGACAGCTCCAAGAAAACCATGCTTTTCATTGGGTATTAGGATTCACTAGAGAAACAGAAACAATAGGATATATAGATCTACAAAAGAAGATTTATCATGGGAGTCGGTTCACACAATATTGAAGCTGAAATATACCATGATATGCTGTCTGCAAGCTGGAAAGCTGGTGGTATAATTCCAGCTGAGTCCGAAGGCCTAAGAACGGGGGTAGGGAGGAGTGGGGGCACTGGTGTGAGTCCTGGAGTCCCAGGCCTGAGAACCAGGAACTCCTATGTTCACGGGCAGGAGAAGATGGATGTCTCAGCTCAAGAAGAGAGAGAGAATTTGCCCTTCCCCCACCTTCTTGTCCTATCTGGGCCCTCCATGGGTTGGATGACGCCAGCCCACACTGGTGAGGGTGGATCTTCTCTACTCAGTCTACTGATTCAAATGCTGATCTCTTCCAGAAACACCCTCACAGACACACCCAGAAGTAACGCTTTACCAGCTATCTGGGCATCCCTTAGCCCAGTCAAGTTGACACATAAAGTTACCCAGCACACAATGGAACCAGAACTTGATTCAAAGGCAGAAAGAAAGTCATGGCCTTCTAAGAAACATGAATGACCAAGAAATCCTAGACATCCTTTTTCACTTGTGTTACTTCCTTGCATTAGACAACCAGTTATGCTGAAAATGATGACACAGAAGCAAAGGGAAAGTAGGGGATTCCTTGGCTTTTCAGCCTTTCCTTCTCATCAATAAGCTGAATGCAGAGAGTTTTGGTAGAATGTGTGCATAATAAGAATAAAATAAGCACCGCTCAGTTAGCTTTGTGTAGTGCTTCCACCGTTCTGGTAAGAATGAAATACATGTTTATGATGAGCTACAAAGTACAAATTGTGTAATTTCAAAGATCCTACATATGAGTTAGATGTTCCTATATTTGCATTATACAAATTAGCATTATACAATATAAATGTGAACAGTAAAATTTATGCTAATAATGAAATATCTTAATTTTTTCTTCACTTAGTATGACATTAAATACAAAATAAAAATACCATGATGAGGCCAAAATTATTCTAATATCAAATACAGATAAAAACATTACAAGAAAGGAAAACTACAGGTAATACCTCTTATGAACATAGCCACAAAAATCCTCAAAAAATATTAGACATCAAATCCAACAATGTATAAAATGAATTATATGCCATAAACATTTTTCCAAAGAAGACTACAGATGGCCAACAGACACATGAAAAGTTGCTCAACATCAGTAATCATCAGGGAAATGCAAATCAAAACCACAATGAGATATCACCTCACACCTGTCAAAAGACTATCCTCAAAAAGACAACAAATAAGAAGAGCTGACAAAGATGTGGAGAAAAGAGAACCCTCATGCACTGTTTATGGGAATGTAAATCGATACAACCGCTATGGAAAACAGTATGGAGGTCCCTCAGAAAGTTAAAAATAGAACTACCATATGACCCAGCAATTCTGCTCCTGGGTGGTTTTCTGAAGAAAACAAAGGCACTAATTTGAAAAGATATATGTACCCCATTATATTATTACACTACAGGTTAAGAAGTATATTATACAAAGGTACACTATGATAAGCTAAAGACGGGTATTGTAAATGCTAGAGCAACCACTGTAAAAATAAAAGACGTATTTCTAATAATCAATTGATCTAAAAGAAGGCAGGAAAAGAGAAACAACAAAGAACAGATATAACAAAAAGAAAACAAAAAGCAAGATGGCATGTTTAAATTTAACCATTTAAGTAATTCCACGAAATGTAAATGCTCTAATTCTGGACAAGGCAGAATTAGGGGAATAGAGAAAAGATTAGTGGTTGTCAGGGGCTGAGGGTAAGGGAAGGAGGTTGGCTACAAAAGAACATAAGGGAACTTTTTAGAATGATAAATGGTTCTGTATATTGATTATGGTAGTGGTTTCACAGCTATATGCACTTGCCAAAATTCATAAAATGGTAAAATAAAAAGGTGAATTTTTCTACAAACTATGCCTCAATAAATCTGTTTTTAAAAATTGTAATTAGTCCAACACCCCAAATAAAAGGATTGTCACATTGTTAAGAAAAGTTTTAAAAGACCTAAGTAAATAAAAAGATATATCATGTTCATGGGTGGGAAGATTCAGTATTGTTAAGATGACAATCCTCCCAGAATTGATCTATAGATTCAATGCAATACAAATCAAAATCCCAGGAGGATTTTTAATGAAATTGACAAACTGGTTTTAAAATTCATATGAAAAAGCAGAGGACCCAGAAGAGCCAAAACCATTTTGAAAGAGAGGAATAAAGTTGGACTCTTACTACCCGATTTTAAGACTTACTATAAACCTATAGCAAGTGATAACAGTGGGTGTTGGTGCATTAGACATAGAGGTCAATGGAGCAGAATAGGGTTCAGAAATAGATCCACACATACAGGCCAACTGATTTTCAGCAGTGATGACAATGTAATTCAAAGAGAAAGAATATTCATTTCAACAAATGGTGCTGGAGCAATTGGATAGCCATGTGCAAAAAAAAAAAAAACACCTATATCCATTCCACTTCATTCACCACACACACACACAAATTGACTCTAAATAAATCACAGACCTAAACACAAGAGTTAAAACTATAAAATTTCTAGAAGAAAATGTAAGAGAAATCTTTGTAATCTTGAGTCAGGTAAATATTTCTTAGGACAAAAACACACAAACGTTAAAAGGAAAAAAAATTGGACATCATCACAATTTTTAAATATTGGCTATTTGAAAGACATACTCAGGGAAATGAAAGCCACACACTAGGAGAAGCTGTTTCCAAATCAAGCATCTGATAAAATACATAAAAGTCTCACATAATATATTAAAAACTCATATATATAAAACTGTTACAACTCAATAATAAGAAAATAAACATCAATTAGCAATGGGCAAAAGTTTTGAACAGATACTTCACTGAAAAAGACATACAGATGGCAAATAAGCACCTGAAGGATCCTTAACATTATTAGTCATTGGGGAAATGCAAGTTATAACCACAATGAGACACCATTACATACCCACTAGCATGGCCAAAATGAAGGAGACTACAATATCAAGGAGAAGATGCAGAGCCACCAGAAATTTTATTCATTGCTAGTGGGTGTGCAAAATGGGACAGCTGCTTTGAAAAACTGTTTGGCAGTTTCTTACACAGTTCAGCACACATTTTTCCGTACAACCCAGTAATTCTGCTCCTAGGCATTTACCAAGGGAAAAAATGTGTCTACACACAGACTTGTATGTGAATTTCATAACAGCTCCATTCATAACAGTCATAGACTGACAAATGAATAAACAAAATATGGTATATCCGTACAACAGAATACCAGCCGGCCATAAAAGGGAATGAACTGCTGATACACAGATCGTCATGGATGAATCTCAAAAGCATTACACTAAGTGGAAGAGACCAGACACAAAAGGCTATATACATTGATATGTTATTCTGGAGAAAGCAAAACTATAGAGGCAGAAATCAAGCCAGTGATTTCCAAGGGCTGGAGATGAGAGGAGAAGATGCACTTCAAAGGGAGGTGAGGGAATTTCATAAGATGATGGAAATATTCTACATCTTGACTGAGGTGGTGGCTATAGGACTCTATACGTTTGGCCGAATTCACTGAACCATTTGCTTTAAAAGAGCTTTATTTTATGTAAATTATACTTCAATAAAACTGACTGCCTCTACAACAATTTGGTTAAAAGATCTTCCAACTCGATTGGGAAATTATTCTGTTCATTTCTGATTGACCCCTCCCCCATCTGGTTGACCTCTAAGCCTCCCTTGACGGCTCACGCGTGCGTCACAGACACGGGCCAGGCAAGAGTGCGGAGGGTCTGGTCAGATCTGCCCCCATATAGGAAACCGCCGAGTGTGCAGGTCATCCTGGCAGCGCTGAGTGAGTCCTGGGCCCGTGTCCTGGGTGGGTTGGGCAGGGTGATGGGGGGCCGTGACCTCTGCAGAGAAGCTGCCGGAAACTGGAAAGAGGGGGAGGGCTGCCCAGCACTTGTTCCACCGAGTCAACGTGTCCTTCCTGCTCAGGGAGCAAATGCCTGTCCCAGCTCCGCAGAGTTCAGTGTGACCAGGCCTGGGGCTGCCTGTCTGCTAGTCAGCACCAGCCGGGCCCCAGAGCCGCCACCTCTCTGTAAAGAAGGTGGGCACCCCTGGGGCTCCGTGCACACATGTGCACCTGGGCATGTCCCTGCTGCCTCCTCTGCTCTCTGGCCTCCCCGCCCAGGCTGCCCCATCAGGGACGTGCTCCCAGGTGGGACCCTCACTGGGAGGGGGGTGGGAGGGGGCAGCTGACAGCGACGGAGCCTCTAGCAGGGCTGGCAAGCTGAAGTCGTAAAGTTATGCTCCCGACAACCCTCTGACAGGGAAATGATGACACCGAGGGGGAAAGGGGAGGCTCAGAGAGGGTGAGCCATTTGCCTCTGTCACACAGCAGGAGGTAGCAGAGCCAGGATTCAAACCCAGGTCTACTCCAGAGCCCACACTCTTACCCACAGCTCCACAGAGCAGCGTGACCTCAAGGCCACCCAGACCTCACCTGTGACATCACCTGCCTTGCAGATGGTGATTGTGCCAGCCTCTCCACAGCGCATCCACATGCACAGTCTCCATTGCCTGCAGCGATGGAGAGGGCGTGGGAGCTATCATCTCCACTGGACAGAGGAGGAGACGGAGCCTCAGAGAGGGGAGGGGACTCGCCCTAAGTCATCAGCTGGCTGTAAACGGCAGAGCTGCCATTTGGCCCGGGTCCACGTGATGCCAGTGCCTCAGGCTAGGATGATAGGGGCTCATCCTTGGCCAGCCCTGCCACTCCCTGAGCTGTCAACCCCCCAGCTCCTCTTATTGACGCCATCACTTTCCACCAGCCCATAATCCTGGCGAGCCCTCTGTGCTGGACTCTCTTCAGCTCTGGGAGGGCATCTACTGAATGTCAACTACAGCTCCTGCCACTCGGGAAAACTGTAGTCAAGGCGGGTGCAAGGCAGGGGGCAACCCTCAGCATTATAAATGTTAGCTTTGCTTCAGATTTCAGATGACAGGGTCTTGGAGGAAGAGAAAGCACTTTGGATGGCAGAACCAGGGTAGGAAGAAGGTCCCCACAGGCTAGAGCTGCTGAGGGAGACTCACAGGGAGGGATTCCATATGTAAATATGAGTTTAATATGCAGTGCAAATTTCTGAGCTGAGATGAGAAAAGCAAATCAATGGCTTAGGTACAGAGGAGAGAGACAGGCCTTGATGGGAGCTGACAGGGAGCTCAATGTGAACCCATAGAAATCAAGTGTTTACTATGTATTAGGTACTCACATGAGGTTTATCCTCCCAACACACTTTCAAGGTTGGCATTATTAGCAAGAGAAAACTGAAGCTCAGAAAGCTAAAAGTCACAGAGCTAGTAAGTGGAGAGCTGAGATTTGAATTTTGGTTTATCTGACTCTGAAGCCAACACTCTTCTGTGTACCTTACTGCCTGGACATGTTAATAGAGGCATGGAGTCTAGAAGAAGGGAGGTGAGAGTCTGGCTTAACTGGGAGGCTGAGACCTATGCTTCCTTCTGAGAAACGAACCTAGAGGGTTGTAGATAAGCTGAACTTTGTCTAAGTGCCTCCAGACTAAAAAGGGCATTGAAACAAGGTCACATGAGTAAATAAATTAATTTGCTAGTTTTCTGAGTTTGCTCTTATGTTCTAGATTCTCTTGTAGGCACTGGAGACAGAGAGGTGAAGAAGATCGACAAAGTCCCTGTTCTCATGGAGTTTATATCCATGAAATATTAGATTTTATATATATAGTATATTAAAATATATTAAATATTTATGCATTATATAATATATAATATATTATATAAATGTATATATAAATATGTATGTATATATAAATAAATATATATGTCTAAATCTCTCTATATAAAAATTTTCAGTACTTTTTGGTAGATACTTCTAAGTGAAGTTGCTGGGTTATAGGTTGGTTGTATATAGAAACTGCCAAACTGTTTTCCAAAATAGGTATACTATGTAACACTCCCAGAAGCAATGTATGAGAATTCTAGTCACCCTGCATCCTCATCAACACTTGGTATTGTCAGGGTCTTTAATTTTAGCCACGACTGCTATCTCATGATATTTTCAATTTACATATCCTGGATGACTAATAACACCATATGTATAATGTATGTATATATACATTATATATACATAATATATATTATAATAACATTATAATGTATGTATATATAATATATATGAGATATAGATATAGATCAAGTAGTGATGTGTTCTGTGAAGAAAAATGAGGACTGGAAAGGGACCAGAGATGAGGGTTCTAGTAGAGAGAGTGGTCAGGTAGAATCATGGAGACTAGTTGGAGGAATTGCATAAGTCCAGGTGAGAGATGGCAGTGACTTGGATGTGGGTGCGGTATAGGAAGGCATGAGAGGTGGTCACTTAACACAGGAACTGTTGAAGGAACAAGACATTCATCCTAAAAAGATTCTCAGATGGACACAGTGCTGCCCTCCAGTTTCAGAAGGGTTGTCATATGGACCAGAAGTTGGTACTATTCTGGGGGCCCAAAGAACCAGGAATGTGAGTGAGGCCAACAAGGAAGCTGGTTTCACTTTGCAAAGACAAAGACCCTTCTGTCAGTTCTGACCAAAGTTGGACCATGCTTGCTGGTGGAGGTGTATAAGCACAGACCAACTTTCAGGGCTGCAAAGTAGTGGACAATTAGCCTCTATGACTAAAAGACCTGGATTAAACCCTCCCTCTTCTATTATCTGTGCTGCCTTGGGCTACTTCACCTTTGCCAGCCTCAGTTCCCCTATCTGTAAGTCAGGATCATATCATTGCATTGTTGTGAAAATTTCGTGTAACCAAGTATGTAAAGCAACCAGCACTGCGTACTCAGTAAATGGTGGTAATGATGTCAGTGGTGGTGGTGATGATAATGATGATGATGATTGTAATGAAAGTGATGATGATAAAGGTGAAGAGGATGGTGATGATGCTGATGAAGATGTTATTAGTGATGATAATGTTATTGTGTGTTGGTGGTTGTTGAAGGAATTCAAGCATCAAAGAGATGGTTGAACTAGAAGACCACTAGGACCTTTTCCTCATTTAAAATTATACCAGGCAGGTCTCACTCTATCTGTTGGCATCGGTTGACTTCCTCCCTGGCTGTTCATACTTGACCATGTGCCTCCCACACTCTGGGCAGCTCTAGGAGCCAGAGAAGAGGCTGAAGGTAAGCAAGGCCTGTGGGGGTGGCGTGTGTGGAATGTTCAAGCCTCTCACCTCGGCTGACATTTCCTACTGCTGCATATTCTCTAAACACCTACCCATCCAGCCTGGGTTGTAGTCAGAGATCCTTGGAGTCATGAGGAAACTTAGATATTCTCCCTTGCTCCATTAAGATTCCATGTATAAATTGGGGGTTTTGCTTTATCTTTTCCATCTTTGACCCTGCCTCAGTGTTACCTGTTAGCAATAAATCCAGATACTGATGGGAATCTCTAAGACAGCGGCTTAAAAAAATTGAAGATGTATGTTTCTCTCATGTAAGAGAATTCTGAATATAAGAGTTCCTGGGCTTCTATGGTGGCTTCATGCACAATTTTGTCAATGTTCTAGACTCCCTTCTTGTTTGTTCCACCATCCATAGTACACGAGGTCATCCTAAACATAGAATTGAGTCACTAAGTCCAGCCAGCACTCAAGGGAAGTGAATACCAAGAGGCCAGGATCATTGGGAGTGATCATCCGGGGTGCCTACCACCCTGGAAGAGGGAGGGAGGGAGGGAGGGTGGGAGGAGGGGGAGTGGCCATCTGGTTCACTGGGCAGGCCAAGGTTCAAATTTCAGCAAGTGTTAAGAGCTGAAAAGCAACTCTTATACAGGTCAGCTGGGGTAAGGTGTCAGAGCAGCCAAATCATATGCTGTCTGGGATGCCATGCCCCCAAAGCCAAGAGTTGCAATTGAACTGTTGTAGGCAGAAGTTTGATGTGGTCAGGTTTGTCCTTTGGGAAGCCCATTCTTGCTGCCTTGGTGGGTGGGCAGGAAGGGCACGAGGGGGCATCAGGTTAGGATGATGGCTGAAGCAGACGTTATTGATATTCAGTCTCCTCACCAGCTCTGGGCTCACCTGCACCTGTGCTGGCTGGTTCCCAGAGTGCTGGCCACTCCCTCCTCAGGCCCTGCTTCCCTCTGCTGCTCCAACCAGGGGTTCTCCAGTGTCCTGGGGGCATGACCAGCCCTGGGCAGGGTAGGCCCAAAGTGCCAGGGATTTAACGTCCCAGAGGCACCTCTCAACCAGGGAGGGATAGGTGATAAATAGATCACCCAGCTTTCCTTTGAAGGACAAGTCTGAGGCATGTCCTAACACTTCCTCAGAGGGTGCCCAGCAGGGCTGAGCCCACAGTGTGACCTGCTCTCTGATTCAGCCTTTAGGGCTTTCCTCCCTCCTGCCTCTGTCTCCACCTCACTGTGCGTCCTGGGATCACCTCCCACATAAACCAGCTGCTGTTTTGGAGGAACCCAAACTCAGCACCGATCCCTCGATGACAGCAGCAGCAGATGGACAGAGTAATCCAGATTTGAGAGATACTCAGGGAGGGCGGGGCTGTGATGGGCTGAAAGAAGGGTGGGGTGGAGTCTAGGTGTCAGCTCCACCTAGATTGATTTGCAAGTGAATGGTGTTCCTTTCCTTAGTTTATATATGCACAGAAATTTTGTACACAACCATCTAACCAACATCCCATTAAAATATACCACGTTTCATTACATCAATAATGTCTCTTCTCCTCTACTGCAACCAATCCTCTTTCCCCAGCCCCTGGCAACCATTGATCTAATTTCCGACACTGTGGATTTGTTTTGCATGTTCTAGAATTTCATGTAGGTGGAACCATAGTGTAGTTTTCTGGTTTTCACGCAACACAAAAGTTTTTGAGATTTGTATATGTTGCTATCTTTATTCATAGTTTGTTCTTTGTTATCACTCCATAAATGTCCATTTTATGCATGTGCCACAATTTGTTTATCTATTCACCCAAAGATGGACAACTGAGTTAGGTTTGGATTATTATAAATAAAGATGCTATGAAAATATTTGTAGAAGTCTATTTGTGGACGAGAATTTTCAGGACTTTTAGAAGCAAAGTTGTCAGGCTATAGGGTAGTTTTTTATTTAACTTCATAAGAAACTGCTAAATTATTTTCCAAAACAGCTGTACCCGTTTACACTCCCAGAAGCAACGTATGAGAATTTCTGTTGTCCCGCATCCTCACCAATGCTTGGTATTGTCAGACCTTTTTATTTATTTATTTATTTATTTTTGGCTGTGTTGGGTCTTCGTTTCTGTGCGAGGGCTTTCTCTAGTTGCGGCAAGCGGGGGGCCACTCTTCATCGCGGTGCGCGGGCCTCTCACTGTCGCGGCCTCTCTTATTGCGGGGCACAGGCTCCAGACGCGCAGGCTCAGTAGTTGTGGCTCACGGGCCTAGTTGCTCCGCGGCATGTGGAATCCTCCCAGACCAGGGCTCGAACCCGTGTCCCCTGCATTAGCAGGCAGATTCCCAACCTCTGCACCACCAGGGTGCAGCCTGGAGCTTTCATTGTGAAAAAGTTTTCTATTATAAATTCAATTTCTTTAATAGACATAGGGCTATTCAGGGCTTCTGTTTCTTCTTCTGTTAGTTTTTGTTGTTGTTGTTGTTTTTTACAAATTGTCATTTCATTTTTTGGAACCAATTTTTTTTAATTTTTATTTATTTATTTATTTGACTGCGTCAGATCCTAGTTGTGGCATGTGGGACCTTTGTTGCTGCATGCGGGATCTCCGTTGCAGCATGCAGGGGTCTTTTCGTTGCAGTGTGCAGGCTTCTCTAGTTGCAACACAAGGGCTTCTCTTTAGCTGTGGTGCGCAGGCTCCAGAGCGCACAAGCTCAGTAGTTGCGGCGTGTGGGCTCTCTACTTGTGGTGCACAGGCTTAGTTGCCCTGTGCCATATGGGATCCTAGTTCCCTGACCAGGGATCGAACCCTCATCCCCTACTTTGGAAGTCAGATTCTTAACCACTGGACCACCAGGGAAGTCCCCTTCTGTTAGTTTCGATAAGTTGTGTTTTAAAGAAATTTGCCCAGTTCTTTGAAGTTGTTGAATTTATTTGCATAAAGTTATTTATAATATTCTCTTATTACCATTTTGAGGACTGCACTATCTTAGTGATGCCTCCTTTACCATTGCTGATGTTAAAAACTTACTTTTACTTTCTCCTCTTTTTTTTCCCAGCTAGGGACTTATTCATTTTATTAGTCTTTTTAGAGAATCAGTTTCTGGCTTTTTTGGTATTTTGAATTGTTTCTCTGTGTTCTATTATTTTGGCTTCTGTTCTTCTTTTCCTAGCTTCTTAAGACACTTAGATCATTGATTTTAAACTTTTCTAATACAAGACTTTTAACCTCTATAATTCACTCTCAGGACTCTCTTAGTTACATCCCACAAGTTTTGAAATGTTAATGTTTTCTTCTAATTCAATTCAAAATGTTTTTTAACCTTTCTTGTGATTTCTTCATTGACCTACAGGTTATTTAGACATATGTTGTTTAATTTCCAAATATGTGTGAGGTTTCCAGATGCATTATTGTCATTGACTCCTAATTTAATTCCACTGTAATCAACAAAAATATACCCTGCATGATTTCAATTCTTTTAAACTGATTGATATGTGTCTTATAGTCCAGCACATGGTCTCTCTTGGTGAACATTCCATGTGCACTTAAAAATAATGTGTAATCTGCAGTTGTTGAATGTAGCGTTTTATTCACCCAATTAGTTCAAGAGCAAAGAACTGCCTGGAGGTACAGGGCTTAGCTCCCAAGAGTTTAGCCCTCCTGAGCCTGTCATTGCCTATCTCACAGGGAGCATCTCTTCCAAAGCCACAAGATGGGAGAAAGGGACTTCTTTACTGGCCTGAGGGAGTGGCAGACACAGACCTACGTGGGCACCTGGATACATACCCACATTCAGAGCAAGAAATATATAGGCACATGCCTACAGAGAGAAACACAGAAAAAGAGAGATAAATAGTTCAAC